>NW_017732374.1:112493-121447 GCF_001890085.2 Hipposideros armiger | reverse complement strand
CCTCACAAAGTGACAACCCCCCATCCACTGCCCTCCCACCCCCGATATCATGCACATCTATTACAATTCCATTGACTCCATTTCCACACTATACTCCATATCCCGTGACTATATATGTATTAAATTATAGTTGACATATAATATTTGAATATTATTTTATATTAGTTTTATGTGTACAGCATAGTGCTTATATAGTTATATAATTTATGCAGTGATCTGCCCGATTATACAGAGTTTTTACAACATTACTGACTATATTCTTATTTCTTATCAGCATTTCCATTGATGCAATCACAACGTTGGGGTCTGCATTATGTTGTTTTCAGTAATGATTAACTTAGGAACTGTAGCTTGAAAAGAGGCTTGTTCAGGCCAAAGACACAATGAATAAAAATGTACCGGCCCTTATCTACCACTAATCTTTGTCCGTCCTTGCATACAGCCAGTGCTTCTCCTTTGTCAGGCCAACGCTGGAAGAACGTTTGCGCGTGACAAAGACCCTCCCAGGGCAGAGGGAGAAAAGGTGACTTTTTCTCTTACGGGAGAAGGCTTGTCTCAGCCTAGCTGAGGCTGTTTTGTTCTTCCGAGGCCAAGGCCATAGCGGGCTTAGCTTCTTCCGGTGGTCAGCAGTCATGTTTCTAGATAGCAGGTGAACAGGGTCTGATCAGAACTGTCTCCTCTTATATCCTTATGCCTGCTTGATTTTTCCCTCCTTGTTTGACCGTCTCTACCTTCCAACATCACTCTTAAGTTTCTAAAATGGCTTCTGCTCTGATTGGCTTCTGCAAGCTGGATTTTCCCCAGGGTCAGGCGGTCACTAACCTCTTGTGTCCCCTCAGTGGTTCGTCAACACATCAGCTGCACAGTCTGAATTCTGTTCCTGTTTGTAATTCCCAAAGGCATTTCCATACTAATAGCCTTTGCCCTGAACCATCACACATTTCTGTGTCCTATTACTTTTCATCTGATAATCTCCATAGTATCTTTAGCCCATTTCTCCCTAGTTTCATCATATCTGGTCCTCAAATTTTGTTCTTATCTATTACCTTTTTTTTGTCTCCGTTTATCCTGATTTTGGCTTGGCTCTTCTGGACAAGATGTATTTGAATAGATCTACTGTTAACAGCCCCTCCATTTGGCAAGCTCTGAGTTGACCCATCTGAGGATTCTGTTCTTAGAGGGATCTCTCTCTTGCATATTCCCTAGGATGATCCTAGATCATCTCTTTTTAGTGAAAATAAGAGGGAATCGTCATTATGAGTGAAAACAGAAACTCTGTAATTCAGTTTAATAGCAATACGAATTTAAGAATATGGACACCATTTCATAGAGCCAAACAAATAGCAAAACATAAACAACAGGTTATCTAGATGATAAAGAACATTCTAGAACAACTTACGTATTATTACAACCAAAAATTCATGTGGGCATAGCAAAGCGCTTGGGACAAAGGGAAGCTTGCTAACATCTAGCAGAATCTTTCTTACTGTACAACACGCCTGCCTTCTATTTTTGTCCCCAAAGAGACCATTGTTTTAACACAGCATTTATTCAGAATTGTATTTCACTTGGCTGTCTTAAGTGCAAAAGCAGGTATAGACTCCTATCCATATTTTATGACGTACTTGTTTTTCTCCAGAGAAATGGCTGCTTCGATGTCCAGGGAGAATGGAGGTAAATGTTGCTTTGAACTAGTCTCATTGTTCAGCAGGCTTCGTGCTGGTCACACTGCGCTGTGGAATTCTGGAGGGAGCATGTCCTAATGCCCGAGGGCCTGGGTGCTGGGATCAGCTACCCAGGTTTGAACTCTGCAGCTGTCCAGCTGTGCTGTTTNCCTTCCCCCAATTCCCCAGCACTGTTCCCATCCCCCCAATTCCCCAATAAAAATCTTTTAAAAAACCCCCAAAAAACAAAAAACAACAAAAAACAAAAAAACCATTCTCTTTCCCCTCATATATTCACTACCAAAAGAAAAGGGCCTGCTGAGAAATACTAAGAAGGAGATAGTCACAGGCTGTTATAGATCTTCTAACCAAACGTGGGGACCAGGTAGCGGAGGGTGGGGCTGCCTGGAGGTGATCACATAAGGTTTGAAGAGTGAATAAAATTTAACCCGGTTAACAAATTTGACAATGAGTACAGGGGTTCTTTCCAGGGAGAAGATGGCCTGCTCCAGTGCACCCACATTACTGGCAGATAAACACCTGTGGTTAGAAATGGGCATGTCCATCCCACACTCCAGTTTTCCTCAAAAAAGTGGATGATTTCAGTTTCATGACATATATACTCATATATCTCCTTTAACAAGGTAGCTGGGTTCAGAACCAGGTTAACAATTACCACTTTGAAAAATTCGCTAAGTATTTGCCAAGGGTCCAACCCATGGGCTTGGCCAATCCTTACCCATTATTCTATAGATTCTAAACAAGGGAGCTTCACGCGGAATTCTTGATCTATGATGCAGTCACAACAGGAACCCAGGCTGCTTCACAATGGCCCTGACCTATTTCTGCGCCTTTCAGTGGCAAGTCCAATGAAGGCTCAGGAGACTTGCACTTTCCCTGTGCTCCTCTGAGTCTTGCTGGCACTTAGGTCCCCCTCTGGGACCACCCTGAACCTGAGCGTGGCCCAAGCTGAGTCGTCCCTGGCAGGTGGAGGAACCCCTCCTTGATCTGGGGTTTGGGGGCATGACAAGTGTCCTGGAGCAGCTGTCCTGGGCTCTCATGTGAACCTATCCAAAAGGTCTGCTTTTATTCTTTGGAAAAGCCAGAAATGAAAGATAAAGAAGCAAAAAGAGAATACTTGAACAACCATCTGTGTCCCTGCCTTTCCTAATGAATGGGTATTAAAATTTTATAATATTTGCTTCACACATTGTTGTTAATAATAGAATATCACCATGAAGTTGATGTTCATTGCTTGGTCTCATTCCATAACACCCCTTACTTCTCAAGAGACAATCGTCAGGATGAATTCAATGCATCATTTATCAGTCAACTATTTATACCTTGAATCCATAAACCATATGCTGAAGTTTTAAAAATTTTATACAAATATCACCATACAATGTTTAGCTTTCTGTAATTAGCTCAGATTTCATTCAACATGATGTTTTTAAAGGTCTGTGTTCATGGGTATAAATCTAGTTCATTTGTTTTAATTGCTGAATTGTAACCCACTGATGGATATTTAAGTTGGGTTTTTAGATTTAACCTACCGTATTTGTCTCCTAGGCATCCAGACATTGCATATTTTATAGGAATCTGCACAGATTCAGATTAAAGCATAGGAACATGTGACACTGAGATGATTTTTTTTTTTTAGCTGAGCCATCCTGCCACCTGTTGGCAGCTCAGCAGCAGCTCAGCTTGGGCTGGGCATCGAACTGCTGTTGCTCAGAGCTNTGTCTGTAAGAGGATCTTGAGGGAGAAATGTTTTGAGAAAGTCCTCTTCCCTAACCCACAGAGAAATTCACTCTAGTGGCTGCTGATGTAGGCTTTGGCTCCAAATCTGTATCTGTGTATTTTGTAATCTGATTTTGTGTTTATTGAGGTTTAAATCACATACCATAAAGTTTACCTTTTTAGAGGGTACAGTTAAATGATTTTTAATATATTCACAAAGGTGTGCATTGATCATCACTAATTCCGTAATATTATCATCACCTCCAGAAAGAAACCCCGTCCCCATTAGCATTCACTCCCTATTCTTCCGTCTTGTCATTCCTGGGCAACCAGTACCCTTTCTGTTTCTGTGGATTTGCCTATTCTGGATGTTTCACATAAACGGAGTTACACAGTAAGTAGCCTTTTGTGTCTGGCTTTATTAGCATAATATTTTCAAGGTTCATTCAATTTATACCATGTATTAAAACTTCACTCGTTTTTATGGCCAAATAATATTCTACCATGTAGATACACCACATTTAATTTATCCATTCATCCGTTGATGAACTTTTGCATTATTTCTACTATTTGGCTATTACAAATGATGCTGCTATGAGCGTTCCTGTACACATTTTTTTTACAGGCATATGTTTCTAATTATCTTGGGTATACCTAGGAGTAGAATTCCTGGGTCATATGGTGTGGTAGCAAGAATGATGGGCTCACAGAAATATCCATACTCTTAATTCTTGGAACCTGTGGATAAGCTATGTTATGTGGCAAAGAAAAATTAAGTTTGCAGATGGAATTAAGGTTGCTAACCACCTGACTTTAAGATAGATTTTGCTGGGTTAACAGAAAGGGGCCGATGTAATGGCAAGGGTCCTTTAAAGTGGGAGATGGAGGTAGAGGAAGACGTGATATGGAAAACTGGTGTAAGATATCAGGGTGGCTGGACTTGCAGATGGAGGAAAGGGACCGTAAGCCAAATGGCCTCTAGCATCAGGAGAAGGCAGGGCGTGGATTCTCCCCTGGAGCCGCCAGAAAAAGTCCAGTCCAGTCTACACCTTGATGTCAGCCCAGGGAGATGTGTGTCAGATGTCACACTCCAGGACAGTAAGATAATAAGTGTGAGTTGTTTTAAGCCGCTGAGTTTTACACGTACTTTGGTTAGTCTCTTATTAGCACCACCTGGTCATGCCACCAGGGCAGCTGTGATGCCCAATGATTGGGCTGATTGATTTTGCCAAACTCTTTGTAGGCAGGGCTGTTGTCACAGAGCAAGTTTTGAGGCAGGCCAAATAAAGATGGGCTCTGAGAATGGAGCTTGTCAGAGAGCTTCTAGACAGATCAAATAGTCATAATTCTCAAGGGAACGGCTTCGGGAAAGGTCTGAGCCTGTGAGTTCCCTCCACCATGGCTCATACGCTGCTGTTTTTCAGTTACTGTAGCTGCAAGGCTGTTGGCGTTCAAAAGCTGAGAGAGGGCGATGTATTACGATAATTCAAAATGTCAGAGGCTCTCTGTTCCTACTAGATTCAGCTGTTTTTCCTGAATAAATACTCCTTTGTTTATTAAAAGCCCATATTCTGAAAAGGTAGCTTTTAACAGATTTTTTTTTTTTTTGGTGCCAGTGTTCTCATTGATTTTTAGAGGCGTAGACTTTTCAGAGGTCCTCCCCGTACCATTGTGGAAGGTGAGCCCTTCCTTTTCTGGATTTTCACCCTGGAGAGCTGGGCAGATCACGAATGGGCCCCAAGCCATGCCCCTTCAAGCATCCGTTTTTCTCAAAGCAGAGCTGTAGCTCGTGGCCAGCCTCCATCCCTAGAAGTCCCACCCAGATCCTCTGTATTCTTCTGGATCCTCCTGCTTAAAGCTGCTGCTTCGCCTGAATGTCCAGCCCAAGTGACAGCTGTAGACCGAGAAGCCTCTTCCTGGGCCACCCCTGGGCTTACGTGGCCCCTGAGGATGACGGCGCCCTGCGAGGGCAGGCACATTCACTCCTTTTAAACAATCCGCACAGATCTCTGGTTTCTTGGGGTCTAAGAGTTCCCAGGAAGCCCTTCTCTGCCACCTCCCACCCGCTCTGCTAAGCAGCTACACTTGACCTCCGGTAGGCCTCTTTACACCCTGCTCTTTGAGCCAGAAAACTTGGCTCTCGTCCTGGATCTGCTATCTGCTGGCTTTTGATGTTAGACATGTTCTCAGGAACTGATAGGCAAATGGCAACAAAACAGCTTCATCACAGGACAATTGGGATATTATATATGATAGTCTATTGGAAAGTACCTTCCGTCACCTCCATGTCGTTTATTTACCAAACGATTTTAGGCTGTAGGAATCCACACACCTCAATATTCGTTTTGCTAGAGCTGTTTTTCCCCAGCAGTTGTTCTCGAGTTCTCTCTAAAGATTAGTTTTAGAAAAACAAAAATAAATAAACTTAGCACAAAAAGCCTTTTTGTGCTAAGTTTAAAGGTAATTCTTAAAAATAATTTCAGTTCATTTTAGATCATTTGGAAGACAACTTTAAAACTACATACTCCAAGCAATTTCCTTCCTCACGCTTGTTTGATTTTTATTGTGTTGCCATCAAGTAGTATTACCTTAATTGTGGAAAAACAACCAAAGTAGAATTTAACATGGAAATGATGCCTTTATTTTAAATAAAAACCAAATAACATCACAACTCGTAANGAATAGTCTCAGAAGCAGCCCACCTCCTGGGGACTTCCTAGCAGAACACAAAGAACAGTACTATAACCAACAAAAATCTCTTTTAGGGGATTTTACTAAGGTGGAAAAACAAGATAAATTATTTACTAAATTATTTGGTAACCCCAGGTGGAAGGTACACCTGACAGCCTTGATGTTCTGATGACTCATCCACTTAGCCCGTCATAAGCCATCTGGGAACTCTGGGGCCATTTTAATGCCAGTGTTAGTTCTGAGTCAATTTCAATAAATAAAAAAACCTTGTCCATTGAAAGCTGAATAATTCTTGACAGGTTAACTCAGAAGTCACGTAACTAAACACATGCTTAGGCCATAGGCCAGGCAGAAAATATAAATACATTTAAATGCCTGGGTGTGTAGGCAGGATTGGTGAGGGTCACGGTCATGAGAGTGTGGCATTCACAGTAGCTGTTCATTGAATGTTGTCATGCAGGAATCCAGGCCTAATTTTCTGAAAATTTTCAAGTCTAGAGACCTAGACATTTTATGTAGACTTGCCTAATATTTTTAACATTGGCACATCATTTATTTTACTAGACACGTGTTGTATACATGAGGCAAAGCACGCCTTCTCTCTAGTTGTAGCTGACTGGGTCCAGATTTTTTACCACTGGTGGCCTGTTTCTGCACAACCATTTACTGAGAAGCTCCTGTGTTCTGGTGGAATTGAGTGAAACAGAAGTCCAAGTGGCACAATTGCTCCCCTCTCAGTGGGGGAGGTGGGTCATTAGACATGGGGCACCATGCTTTGAGTCTGTGAAAATGGACGTGAGGCAATATGGGAAGAAAACACGATCCCTGCAGGGACAAGCCACGAAAGAACTTCATGGGAGAAGTGGCATGAGAGTGAAACCACGCTTCTGGGATGGAGGGGCAATCAAGGTGTTAGCAGTTTGCCAAACTGTTCCATTTAGTTAATTTAGCCTTAATGACTAAATTGCACTCATCTGTTGTTAATGAGTGTAGACTCCTTATCTGTCGTTTTTTCACTAAAATCTATGGTCCATTTCAGCCACTGACTACAACTGTTTTTAAGCAGTTTTTGTGAAGTGTAATTTACATAGCATACAATGTACCTATTTAAAGTGTGGCATTCAGTGTGTTTCAGTGTATCCCCAGGGCTGTGCAATCATTACCACTATGTAATTTTAGGACTTTTTTTTGTCCCCCTTAAAAACGAATCCCATATCCATTAGAGTCACTTTTCGTTTGCTTCTCCTCAGCCCNACACACACACACACAGAGGGAGCATTCTGATATTGCAGAATAAAATTATAAACAGCATAAACAATATCCATGGGCTTTTCTAATGCTATAAGTATCATTCTTTCTTAATCAAACTAAATTTAAAATAATAATAATAATGATAACCAAGGAAGGGTACATAGTGTGTTTATATTTACATTTAAAATGGAGACTTTGAGGAAAGTATCAATTGCTTTTCTTCTAAGGAACCTGAGGTTTGGCTGGCGCTTGCCTGATGGCTGTCCTCTTATTCAGGCACCAAATGCTGTTTCGTATTAACATCACCAAGATACACGTTATTCTCAGACGTGGCTCTGAGAGAAGGTATTTCTGGAATGCTGCATTATTTCTGTAGCTGTTATTGCTGAGGCTCGAGGTCCCCATTTCCTAAGAAACTCCCCAGCGACAATAATTTGGGGGACACACATATTCACAGACACTCAGTTTGCCCATCCCTCTCCAGGCCCCATTATAAGCCCAGGCCATATGTGCTGCCTCTTTAAGGAGAACACTGGACCCTTCTTTCTTCCTCAGGAACCACTGGGCTCCGGAGTGCCTCATCCTTTGTTAAATGATCCTGCTGTAACACCATAGGTTTGAAGTAAACTTATCTTGAGCAAATTCAAGATAAGCACTCAAAGATTTTGATAGTCTTTCTCCTATTTCCTCTCTTGCCTCATCTTCTGCAGCTGGTCTAAAGATAATCTTCCCTCCAGCCTCCTGAGCTCAGGAGCTCAGAGCCTCTTCAGAGATTTGCCTATCACAACACCAAACCTGTCCTACTTGGCCAGCTATTTTTTAATTCATCCTGGGGCATACATTTCAATAAAAACCCTTCTCTGGGAAGTTTTCTGTATTAGTTTCCTGTGACTGCTGTAACAAGCCACCAACTTGGTGGCGTAAAACAACACATTTATCCTCTTAATTCTGGAGGCCAGAAGTCTGAGATGAGCATCACGGAGACCAAGTGGAGGTGCTGGCAGGGCCGCACGCCCTCTGGAGGGTCTACAGGAGAAACTGTTCTTTGTCTTTTCAGCTTCTCGTGGCTGCCAGCTTTCCTTGTCCTGTGACCACATCGCTCTAATCTTGAAGACAAGTGTCTTCAGACATCACTCTTTGGCCCATCTTCACATTACTTTCTCTTATGTGTGTTAAATCTCCCTCTGCTTCTCTCTCATAAGGATACTTGTGATTATAGTCAGGGTATACCTGAATCATAGAGATGAATCTTTCCATCTAAAGGCTTTAACCTACTAACCTTTGTAAAGTCCCTTTATCCAAATAAAGGAACATTTACGAGTATGGGTTCCATGTGTTAGGACCTGATGTGTTTCGGGGAGCATTATTCAGCCTGCTATACCTTCCATGTTCTTTTTCTCCAACTCCAGCTATCCTTCCCAGGCTGGGTTCTGAATCTCCTATTGATTTAAACTTTGAATTTAATTTTATCATGGTACATATGATGATGGTGTTAATGATAGCTAAGATATATCAATTGCTTACAGTACACTGGACACTGCTCTAAGAATTTCACAGACATTATGTCAGCTATCTCATAGAACAATTGTAAGATGTAGGTGTGATGTT
>NW_017732374.1:107038-108852 GCF_001890085.2 Hipposideros armiger | reverse complement strand
ACACACACACACTCATGCACTTTGCCAAAGCAGCCATTACTGTATTCCAAGTTCAGACAGCACTTTTAGTTTCAGCGAAATGACATCAGCTGACATGTGAATCTGATGTTGATCACTTGAATTACAATGGTTTCATAGTTTTGTCTGTGATCACTTTGTAAATCTTTTTAAATCTTATGCTAATATAAGAGTTACAAGCATAGGTGATTATGAGTTTCTATGTATCCATAGCTAAGTTGCATTATGATAAAATTATCCAGCCAACGCTAGAGAGTCCGGTGAGAATGTTTTTCTTGCAAATGGAGTCTGTGCATTACTCAAGTTTGAGAAATGCTGCCCTGGCTTATGAAAACCAGGCAGACTCTGAGGGCGCCTGAGGGGAGTGTCTGTGCAGGCACATGCGCACCTGTAGGCACAACATGAGGAGACAAGAGGGACTTTCTTACCACGAAGGCCGGAAAGCTGCAATTACCAAAAGACACATAAACTCTTGGGAAGGAACTAATTAAAAATAATGAGGAGAAGGTGGTTTACTGGGAAGAGAATTAGTAAATTAAGAGAACATTTTGGGGTCCTATTTTCAAGAATGCAGTCCCGGGAGAAAGAAACCTGGATTTAAAATTCTATTTCTACCCCCTGCCTTTCAATAGGTCCCCACTGGCCGCATAGCTTCATGTTCCTAAAGCCTCAGTTTCTTCAATTTTAAAATGCCTTCTCCGCAGATTTGTTATATGGGTCAAATAAAATTACAAAAGCGAAAGTTCTCCGTAAGCCACAAAGCCCTCGGTGTATGGTAGCGACGCTGCTGTGTTCTATTTTGTTAGATGTTCACAAAGGGTCCCTGGAAATTTTTCTAATTCTTTACAATTGAACATCTCAGCACGAAGATAAAAAAGCCCTAGAAAGCTCAAGGTCAGTGAAATAAGCGATTCTTGCATCTAATCTAGGCTGAGATCTTGGCAAATGCAGAGTTGATGTATTCTATAAAAACAAAACCTTAGAGAGATGGGTTGAGGCCAGATCTCTGCTGGGAATTTTGATGTTTTTCTGTAGATTTTCTTTTTGTTAATCACAAAGTTTCTTTGATTAAAATACAGTCCACATTCCTCAGAGGGGTACACACACATGGTTGTACACGTATCACCTACAGAAGCATCCTGGCCCATCCATGTACTAGTGTTCGCATTTCCACAGAGACACACACAGTTGTGTGCTGACACATGCACCAAACACCTACACACATGCTCTGCTCACTCTCGAGTGGGTCCAATTCCCATCAACCGGAGGGAACCACACTCTCTCATGGTCAGTTCCCAGCCTGCTTTACGCGTAAGAGGCTCAAATGTGCTGATCTCCCCATCTCCCAGCATTTACTTCACCCAGGGGTGCCTTGGAATCCTATTCTTTAGATCGTCCTTTGGAAGCATTTTGGGAGCGACGACCATAGGTTTAAAGTCAGTCATGCTGGGAATTGGATTACGACCTTGGGCAAGTGACTAGTTCTCTCCCAGTCTCAGTTTCCTTGGTTATAAAATGGCCGTGGTGAAGACAGCCTCGTGGGCACGGAGCATTACGTGCAATGACGCATGCATTTCCCCTATGCCCTTTTGGTCCTATTTAAAAGTGCCTTTTGGGCTGGCCGAGTGGCTCAGTTGGTTAAGAGCTCGCTCAAGAGTTTGAGCTCTGAGCAACAGCGGTTCGAGTCCAGCCTGAGCTGAGCAGCTGTTGAGCTGCCAACAGGTAGCAGGATGGCTCAGCTTAAAAAAAAAATAAAATAAAATAAAAAATAAATAAATAAAAGTGCCTTTTTTTTT
>NW_017732374.1:67240-101095 GCF_001890085.2 Hipposideros armiger | reverse complement strand
GGAGCCAACTCGCAAGGTAGGGCTTCCTACTTTGCTTGACGATGCCCCTCCTTGTACCACAAGTCTGAGCGCCCACACGTCTGGGTGCCTCGATGCTGGGTACTCTCCTGGGAGTGAGATGGGGAGTTAGAGCTAATGAGTCCTCTTTTCTAATCTCAGGTCCCTCAGACATGGGCCTAGACAACCCCCAAGGGTTTGAAGCTAGGGGTCTCTCTGCACATGTGTCTGTGCATCTCTAACCGTGTGAGACAGTGTCCAGCATCAAGGTTACAATCTCAGCCTCTGCAGTCAGCCAGCTCTGGACTGAAGTCCCTGACTGGGCACCTCCATGTATGTGACCGAGGGAAAGTTGTTTAGCTGCAACTGAGTCACAGAGAGGATGGTAATACCTTTCTCAGAGGATTAATATGAGAACAGAGACAAAGGACTCAGAGTCAGGATGGTCGGTGTGTGCCATGTGCTAGAATAAGCCAATTACCATGCGGCTCGTCAGCATTATTGGTCTCTCTGTAGATGAGCAGGTGTAGGTTTGTGGCTGCGGTGTGGACACGGTTGTGTGGGGTCATCCGTGTGGGTGCCCTCCTCTCTTTTCTAGGAAGAGGGTCTGCCGGCCATTTCTTGTGTCTCCTGTGTGAAGGCACCATAGGCCCTGCCCACGCTGAGTGATTGCATCTTCACAGAGCCATTCTCACGGGCACTGGCCAGGGGCTCATGCTGCCTGGCCTGGCAGTGGGGTGTCATGAAGGGTAAGAAAAGTGGCTCCAGAAAGACCTAGTTCCATTCCCAGTTGTATCCAGGGCCATCTGTGGAACTTGGGTCGATTATCCTATCTCTGCGTGTCCACATTTTTATATCTGCAGACTAGAATGATAACATTGATCTCTGTGAAGCTAATTCACAGATAAATCTGACTGTGCATTTATAGAACCACGGGCAGAGGCCAGCATGCATTTCAATCATCCAACAAATACGTATTATGCTCCTGCTGTGTGCCAGGCACTGTGCTGGGCTCTTCGAGGTGACAACAGAGAAGAGGTGTCCTGCTCCCTTAGAATTTGGAATTACTGGCATGTGGTAAATGTAAACAAAGGGAAAATGAGAACTTTCCCATCTCCTTTCATCACTTTGCCTGGGATGTTTTATACTCTCTGGTGGATCTGGCCTCTTCATGTCTATACTTGGCCCTGCAGGTGAATTTGAAGTTCAGGGTGCCTTAGGCGAGGCGATGACTTTAAAGCCAAGAAGTTGACAGGAAGCCGTGAGGTGGGGGGCAGGAGGGAGAACGTTACAGAGAGAGTTCCTTTGTGGTAGCGTTTGGGGAGCTGCCAAATTTCTAATGAATTTGCCTTTATTGAAAGAAGGAANTTTTTAGCTGAGCCATCCTGCCACCTGTTGGCAGCTCAGCAGCAGCTCAGCTTGGGCTGGGCATCGAACTGCTGTTGCTCAGAGCTCACACTCTTGAGCGAGCTCTTAACCAACTGAGCCACTCGGCTGGCCCATCATGTGACACTGAGATACCCATGTTTCTCTAGGAATGAAGACTACTTTGTTCCCCCTTTTGAGTCAAATTTACCATTGTATACACATTTTCTTAGGCTGCATTTTCATTTTACCCATAGTGCTTTTTTGTCTTTTATTAGTTTCAGGTGTACAAAAAACGTAATAGACACTCACAAAGTGATAACCGCCCCCCCACAAGCTACTCCCCCTCTGACATCATGTATAGCTGTTACAATACCATTGACTCTATTCCCTATACTGTACTTTACATCTTGTGATTAAGGTATGTATTATTTATTTATTTAATTATAGTTGACATTCAATATTATTCTACTTCACCTTCAGGTGTACAGCACAGTGGTCAGGCATCTACACAGTCTATGAAGTGTTCCCCCAATCAGTCCCGTACCCATCTGGCACCTTACATGATCTTTATAATATTATTGATTATATTACCCGTGCTGCATTTCATATCCCTGTGACTGTGCTTTATATTGGCTTACAAGGCCATGGAACAACTCACTTGATATTTTCATATGTGCCTGAACCCCAGAGAACATCACAGAGTAGATTTCCATGGTCTGTCCCTACAATTTACCAAATGTTTTCATATTTGCCAAAAATCAGCAGCAAAGGGGAGCAGAATACCCAGATTCGCTAAAAATGCCCCCGAAGTGCCACTATTCTTTATTATCCATTTAATTGTTCTCTGTCTCCTACAGAAATTCCCACGTACAAAATTTATTTATTTATTTATTTTTAACTGAGCCATCCTGCCACTGGTTGGCAGCTCAGCGGCTGCTCAGCTCAGGCTGGGAATCAAACCGCTGTTGCTCAGAGCTCCCACTCTTGAGTGAGCTCTTAACCAGCTGAGCCACTCGGCCGGCCCTCAAAATTTATTTTGTAAAAGATTCAATATCCTTTCATTTCTAAAAATGAGAATCGCAGAGCTGATCATGTGATATTTTTGCCCTGGCTACCAGGAAGCTCAGAGCCAAACTGGTTGCTAAATTGCTGGGGCAGAATCATGGCCTTTCCCTTGGTACTGAAGGTTTACTTTGGCTTCATTTAGCAATTTCACAACATATTTCAAAGAGGAGAACTCTTGGCTTAGAAAGGAAGAGTTACTTTCCCAGGATCATATAACAAGTGCATGGCTGAATGGAAATACAGCCTGGGTATTTTCCTCCAAGGCCAGTTCCTGTAACCACTAAGCTCTTTTAAGTCAGTAAGGTAAGCATTATTTAAAAAAAAAATTAAACCAATGATATATATTTTTAATTATTTATTCTCTTCAGTTACAGTTGACATTGAATATTATTTCATTATTATAAGTTTCAGGTGTACAAAACAATGCAATAGTTATCCTTTTCACCCCTCACAAAGTGACAACCCCCCATCCACTGCCCTCCCACCCCCGATATCATGCACATCTATTACAATTCCATTGACTCCATTTCCACACTATACTCCATATCCCGTGACTATATATGTATTAAATTATAGTTGACATATAATATTTGAATATTATTTTATATTAGTTTTATGTGTACAGCATAGTGCTTATATAGTTATATAATTTATGCAGTGATCTGCCCGATTATACAGAGTTTTTACAACATTACTGACTATATTCTTATTTCTTATCAGCATTTCCATTGATGCAATCACAACGTTGGGGTCTGCATTATGTTGTTTTCAGTAATGATTAACTTAGGAACTGTAGCTTGAAAAGAGGCTTGTTCAGGCCAAAGACACAATGAATAAAAATGTACCGGCCCTTATCTACCACTAATCTTTGTCCGTCCTTGCATACAGCCAGTGCTTCTCCTTTGTCAGGCCAACGCTGGAAGAACGTTTGCGCGTGACAAAGACCCTCCCAGGGCAGAGGGAGAAAAGGTGACTTTTTCTCTTACGGGAGAAGGCTTGTCTCAGCCTAGCTGAGGCTGTTTTGTTCTTCCGAGGCCAAGGCCATAGCGGGCTTAGCTTCTTCCGGTGGTCAGCAGTCATGTTTCTAGATAGCAGGTGAACAGGGTCTGATCAGAACTGTCTCCTCTTATATCCTTNTGCTCACTACCTAGTTAATAAATAATAATATTTTATCATAGTCACTTCATATTTTTTGAAAAAATAATATACATAATATTGAAGGTGACTTTAATAAATACTATTACATCCCTTAATTATTTTCTCTAGTCTCATTGCTCTCCCATCACATTGACCAACAACAGCTGTATCATGAATTTGTTGCATGATCTCCCTGCCCATGTTTTTATATTGTTACAACATTATGTGTGAATGAGCGTGTTAGAGTGGGGACTTTACAACTCATTCTTTATTATTTTTTTCAAACTGTCTTTAATTCTTCATGATTTCTGTGTTTATTTTTAAAGATTAGCATATTGTGTGGCTCTATAAGAACAAATAATTTAATGAACAATTAGGAAACAGATTTACCCATTATAACAAGGTGACGTTCAGGAGTTGACAAAGTCTAAACATAATCTTAACTTGAAGAGCAGAACATCTAAATAGAAAATCACACAAATAGAGAGATTGCTGAAAATCCCTGACTCTGCGTATATCCCCCAGCAAAATCTTATGACACAATATGGATTGATTATTCTAAAGTACCTGCTGTTATCTTAGTCAATACAAGATGTGAATTATTTAGAAAACAAGTTTTTTGTTGTTGTTGTTGTTGTTCTCTTTTTCTTACAGGAGCACAAAGCAGCCACTAGTTCTCTTCCAAATAAAAAAGAAAGAAACAAACAAAAACCCAAAAAACAATATAAACAACAACAAAAAACCCACAAAGAATCTCATGGCAAACATATGCATTAAGTTTTTAATTTACTTTTCCTCTTTTATTTGGTCTTTGTGTATTCAAAGGGAAGTAGAGGTTTGGTACACATTTCCTTAGTTTGAAGACAGATACACTCAATTACCTTAGCAGAGTTGGTAGAAATGGCCTTGAGCATCCAGATGTTGCTTTCGTTAATCAAAAATAGAAAAAAATAAGAGAATGGATTTTTTATTAAGAAATCTTGACCTCACGGAAATTGAATGTGGAAGAAAGAACTCTGAGGGTACGTTAGTGACCTAATGCCCTCTGTACCCTGAATAATGTAGTATTTATTTCTTCTAAACAAGAACATTCTTCTACATAACCATAATAATCTCATCAAAATCAGGACTATAACCTTGATACAGTATTAACATCTAATTTTCCAATTCCATTAAAGTTTTCTAAATGTCCCAATAATGTCATTTATAGTGAAAGTATATAATTAGAAGCCCAAGTTGCCCTTAGTTGGTCTTTCTTTTCAACCAATTTTCCCCCGGAATAATTCATCCTTTTTTTTTGAAAGTTCATGACCTTGACACTTTGGAAGATTGCAGGCCAGTTATTTTAAAAATGTGCCTCAATTTGGATTTGTTTAGTATTGCCTCATGTTTAAATTCACATTACATATTTTTTAGCAGGAATATCCAAAATTGATGTAATGCTCTTCACAATGTATCTGCAACAGATTGTAGTCTCCAAGACGACTCCATAAATATTTCCCACCCCACATGCTGCTCTGACAATGTGTTGTTGATGCTTCTATTGGAGGTGGGATCTGTGTTCTCTTCCCTTGATATGTGGACCTATGACTATGGAGGCATCGATGTTATCTATCTTCCAAAGTTAAGTCATCAAAAGCAATATACTTCCTCCTGGTCTGTTTGGGACGCTTACACTTGGAATGCAGTCTCCATGCCCTATGGAAGCAGGAAGACCATGTGAGGTGGGCATTGTAGGGATTCTGTCTGTGAGCTGCAGTTGAGACCCCAACTGACAGTGAGCATTAACTTCCAGTGTCCCAGTTATGACTTTATAGGTGAGGATGTCTTCAGCTGGGTCCAGCCTTCAGCTACTGAATCACCTTCAGTCTTCACGTGTTGCCTGCGGACATCATGGACCAACTCATTGCTTCAAAACTCTGCTCTGAGCCGTCACAGCTCTTCCCAACCAGGCGTGCACGCCAGCGCCACTCCGCCTCACCTCATGGCTTTGGGATTGAATTGCTGGGGAAGGTAAGGGGAAGGAAGAAGAGGAATAAGCATTGGGAGTGGATAAACCATATTTAGGTCCTGGTTTTGCTATTTGCAAACAGTGTCTTCTTTGGTTTCCTGGTAAACCAGGGACTCTGGTTCCCACCTCTGTAAAGTGTGGGTGGTCATGAAGATGCCTCCCCCTGAGGCTGTTGTGAACGCTGATGCTAACAGCTGCCCTTTCCTCGCCTACACCCCCTTCCATGCTGACACAGATAAGCCTGCTCCTAGAAGCCAGGGCCGTTTTACTCATCTTTACACACCTAATGTTTGGCTCATAGCAAGCATTCCATAAACTGTATATAATGAATGAGTAAATTATATTAAGAAAATGTTTATATGTTATAAAATGCCATATGAGTGATGGTTATGACTACTGAATACAATTTTTATCTCTCTAAAATATTCAACTATTTGTTAATGTATATATACAAACATATATTTTATATATATATAATACATATATAATATATGTATATATGTGTATATATAATGTGTATATATAATATATGTGTATACATTATGTATGTGTTTATGTATATATTTATGTTTATGTATATGTATATATAACTGTTTTTAGAACTTAACATGACTTCCAGCACAGTTCCTGGCATATGATAGGTGCTCAATAAATATGAATGATGAGATAAATGGATGAACAAATGGGTGGATGGGTGGATAAGTCAATGATTATCTATTTATAAAGGAGAATTTTCTGGGCTGATTTAATTGTTTTAGAGCTTGTGCAGATGGAAACCCCTCAGAGTTTCATGTGAATTAAGTGAGGGGAGTCCTCAGACAGTCACACAGTGCAGCATCAATGAGAGGGTTGTCAGTTCTTCAGCTGAATGGATTGTTCAGATGTCATAAATGCTAAGTTTATACTCGGAACTGTCGCATAGGAGAAGAACCTGAATGTGATTATTATACTGGTAATTTGTGCAATTGCTTGGCAATATACTGCAGGATAAAGTCCAAATTTTCAAGCACAGTAGTCAAAGGGCTTTTCCATCTGCCTGCGGCCTATGTCTCCAAGTTCATGTAGCATTGCCCATTCTGTCCCCTTCCCTCTATTTTATATGTGGCTATGAGTCAAACATTTAGCTCTCTTTTCTTAATATATATATATATATATATATATATATATATATATATATTTCTTTTCTGTTGCAAAAGGTAAATAATTATAACTCCCCTAAATTTCCCATTGGGTTGCTGAGACTGAAATGATATAAAGCATAAAATTCAGTAAATGTAATTTCATCCATTAAATATTTACTAATTACCTAATTGATGTTTCAAACTGCCAAGGCACTGGGGATAAACAAGTCATAGCCCCCTCCCTCAACATGAACCAAGGGACACAGACATCAGAATGGTCATGTCTAATAAAATGAAACAACTGCTGTCAATCTGCATCATAGATATTGTTGGCACACAGTTGGTTATTATATTTGTTATTCAACAAATATTTTTTGAGTACCCACTATAAGCTAATCTAGCTGTTGATGTTAACATAGTTCAGAAAATATAGTCCCTGTTTTTCACAGAGCTTGTTTATTTTAGTATATTAGTCCTCCCCCCCCCCCGTTTGTGGTTTTGCTTTCCATGGTTTCATATATCCGTGGTCAACTGATATAAATATTAAGTGGAAAATTCCAAAAAAAAACAATTAATAAGTTTTAAATTGTGCGTTGTTCTGAATAGTGTGATGAAATCTTCCACCATCCCCTGCATCTGGCCTGGGACGTGAATCCTCCCTTTGTCTACTATCTCTATGCTATACGCACAGTACAATAAGATATTTTGAGAGAGACCACATTCACATAACTTTAATAATCGTATATTGTTATAATTGTTCTATTTTGTTATTATTTATTGTTGTTAATCTTTTACTGTGCCTCATTTATAAATTAAACTTTATCCTAGGTATAAATGTATCAGAAGAAATAGTATATATGGGATTCAGTATTATCTGTGGTTTCGGGCATCCACTGGGGGTCTTGGAACGTATCCTCTATGGAAAGTGGGGGACCACTGTACAGCGAATATGCAATACATAATCAAATGGATAAATAATGGTATTTAGAGGTACATGCTATGAAAAAAAATAAAGGAGAGTAAAGGAATAGAGACTAATGGAGTTGGGGACCAGTTTGCTTGTCTTAGTGAATCAAGCCCTCTCTGAGGAGAACATCTTTGAAAACATCTGATGAAAGTAAGGATAAGAGACTTGTAAATAATGAGGGAGAGGCAGAAGGAAGAGGCAATGAAAAGGTCCTGAGGCACAGATGTAGTTTTGAATTTTAAGAACAGCAATAAGTCTAGTATGCAGAAGAAGCAGAGTGGAGTACATGATATGAAATGAAGTAAGCAATACCAGCAGGGTATGTGGGGCCTTGCCCATACTAACATAACCCAGCTTAAATTTTGTTTATAGGGTTTATATTAGAGTTTTGAGTAGGGGAGTGGCATGATATGATTTATGTATTGAAATGAAAGTAAACAAGAGAGTAGAAAGAATGGAGGATGCTGCAGTATCCAATGAGACATGATGGTGGCTTGAACTGATGTGGTTGTGGTGAAGTTATTGACAAGTGGTCAAATTCACAATATATGTTGGAAGTTAACTGGAGAGACTTGTTCCACTCTTTGGATGTGAGAGGTAAGGAAAGCAATCAAGGTTTTTGACCTGGTCAATTAATTGTTACTTAGATAGCTGGATATATGAGTTGGGAAGTTGAGGAGCAGTCAAGGCTGAAGATGTAAATATGAGCGTTTTGGATATATATATATATATATATATATATATATATATATATGGTATTTAAAATCATGGGACTGCTTGGTAAGACTATATGATTAGAGAAGGGAAGCGGTGCAAGGGTTGAGCCCAGAAAACACCAATATTTATAGGTGGTAGAGGAAGAACAGACAGCCAGGTATTCTGAGCACAAGAGACTGCCTTCTAATAAGATGGGAGAAAAACCAAGAGATTGAGATTTCCTGAGCACTAAGTAAGAAAGTGTTTCAAGAAGGATGGAATGATCAATTGTGTTGCTTTGTTCTGAGGTTCTAAGATGAGAATCGAACTTGCATTTTGTGCCCTGCTAGCCTGGAGGTTGCTGGTCACTGAGACAACTATAGTTTTATTATAGTGGTGAGAACAAAATCCTCACTGAAAAAAAGACAGAATAGAGGGTGAGGAAGAGGTGAAAGTGAATACAGACAACTAATTCTATGTCTCAGGTCATTGGAGCCATCATAAGCTATACTAAAATCAACAAATATGGTAATGTGGCGAGATGGTGGTAAGAGAGATGGTGACCAGATGTCAAATCCTTCAAGAGGTGAAAACAAAATGGCTAGATTGTAACTGATAACTGCCACAAGAGAGGTAGATAATGGCGGTAAATCTGATAACACATATTTTCATGGAGTGAGATGGATATTTTGACAGACAGGAGAAATGGGGTCTTGAAGCAGCAATGAGAAACAAGGGGAAAATCTGTCTCTCATTCATGCCCTGCAGTACGTGGGCTGCGGGAGGAAAGAAAGTTAATGCTTTTGAGAGCTTCAAGGGAATGTTCAATGGGCAAAAGAGCCCATGAATCAGGGACAGCCAGGGACGGCTTCATGGAGGAGGTGATACTTGAAGCGAACATTGTAGGATGAAGAGGGGCCTGTCAGGCAGATGAAAGCAGGACAGCACTTCATACAAAAAACAAAAAAAAACAAAAACAGATAAATAAACTCAGGGCTGAGGGACAGCAGACAGTGTTTAGGATCATCAGCAGTTTAATCTCTGTAGAAACTTAAGACAAAAACACAAATGAGGAATGGAATATAGGATGTGCAGCTGCTCAGATAAACAAGAGGCCTATAATCACAATATTAAGGAACTTAACTTTGCAGCTATAAAGTATTATTTTTGTATTACTCAAACTTACAGGTGTGATCATAAAATACAGTGCATGATTAAATTAAAAAACATTATTACAGTAAAGACACATTGCTATTAATCCCCTTCAGAATACTCCCCTCACTTCAAACACACTTATCCCACCATTCTTGCCACTTTCTGAAGCAGTTCTGCAAGTCCTCTTTCGTGAGTGTCTTTAGTTGCTCTGTCGTAGCTGCCTCGATGTCTTGAATCATTTTGGGGAAGAGCCAAAAGTCACACGGTGCCAGATCCAGTGAATAAGGTGGATGAGGACACACCATAATGTTTTTATTTGACAGAAATTGCCGTATACCAGAAGTGATGTGATACAGAGCTTTTCCATTGTGATCAACAAACATGGTAAATGCTGCTGCCAAGTGCCAACCAATGGAAAGGCAGGGATCTTCAATATGGAAGTGGCGTGTCGAACCTTAGTAACAGTGTGTGACAAGTTTCAATTTGTTCAGTGCAGTCAGTCGGGTGTGAGCTATGGTTGAAAGGTGTGTTTTAAAGTGTGCCGTAAATCATCCTCTATCATGATAATGCTCCTTCTCACACATTGTTTCTGGTACAGCAACTTCTGTCAAAAACATTACGGTGTGTCCTCATCCACCTTAATCACTGGACCTGGCAGAGTGTGTCTTCTGGCTCTTCCCCAAATTCAGAATAATTCAGGACATCGAGGCAGCCATGACAGTACAACTAAAGACACTCACGAAAGAGGACTTCCAGAACTGCTTCAGAAAGTGGCAAGAATGATGGGAAAAATGTGATCCAAGCAAGGGGGAGTATTCTAAGGGGGGTTAATGGCAATGTGTCTTTTATTGTAATTACATTTTTTATGTAAACATTAACTGTATTGTTTGATCCCATCTCGTATAAGTACTAAGTAAGTGTTTTTTTTAAATAATTGAGCAAATAAGTGAATGAATCCAGCTTATACCCATCAAGCACACACTATGCACTTGGCCCTGGGTTCCATGTGCACACTGACTGATTTGCTTCTCACATCAGGCCCATAGAAGGTGCTACTAGCATTCCCATTTTACAGGTGAACAAACAGACACAGAGTAACCAGTTGTGTTGCCCAAAGCTATGCAAGTAGTAGATTTTGGATCTGGGCTTTAAACTCTCAGTAATTCCAATTTAGAAAAAGGTTTTAATGATATTACTGCCTGAATGGACCAATACTAGATAAATTATAAAACTAAACTAGGAATGGAGAGATTTGGGTTCTAGTGTTACTAGTTGGCATGAGGACAATATTTGACTTCTCAAGAATTAGGTAAATAAAAGCATTTACCCTAGATTGCATTTCCTGTACCTGCTCTATGGAACAGGAATACTAGTCCCTTGAGATGCTACCAAGTCTCCATTCAAAACTATTCCAAGGTCAACTAGATTAGAAACAGAATATACTCCGTCCCATTCTTATATATTCAAAATGTGCATTAGGGTGACAGAGGCTCTGACAAGTTCTGCTGCAAAAAAAACCCCAATTTACCTTTAATACAGTGTTATTCAAAGATATGTGTCTTGATCATTTGCTGTTATGAGAATCAGTTGCCAAATCAGCAGAAAAGAACTAAGGATCTATATTGTGATAAGTGTGAGGCACTTGTAGGAGTGAAGCAAAGTGAGAAAAAAAAGCAAGAAAGGAAATGCTAATGGTGACCTTGAATTCAAAGGGGAGAAAAACTAACAATTGGTTTGAAGTTGCTGTTACGTGTTGGACAACTTACAAACATGGCCTCACGTCACTGTCATGTCATGTTGGTTGGTGAATATTATCTTCATTTGGAAAAAGGCTCAGAGGGGTCAACAGACATATCTGAAGTCACCTACCTCCCAAAGGGTAGAGAGGGCATTATAACCTAAGACTGTCAGTTACAAAACCTATGCTTTTGCCACTGTATCATGACATCTGTCCATAAGTGGTCATGAGAACAATATTCATAATTACTATAATACCTCACCTTTATGTAAAGCAGGGATCAGTGATCTTATTCTACAAGAGGCCAGATGGCACACATTTTAGGCTTTCTGAGCCATATGGCCTCTGTCATAGCTGCTTGGTTCTGCCCTTGTGATACGAAGGCAGCCATAGGTAAAATGTAAATGGATGGGCAGGGCTGTGTTCCGGTAAATTTCCTTTATGAGAATGAGTGGCCAGTCAGCTTTGCCCTGTGGCTGTCATTTGCTCACCCATGATATAGTGTTTGCAGTTTTTAATGCTCTAATGCCATTAGTTTATCTAAGTTTCTCAGCCACCGTGTAAAGACGGCTCCATTTTACAGAATGAGTGGCCAAGATTTGGGGAGGGAGTGGCTTGTCCACGTTCACACAGTCATGTCAACATTCACAAAGATGCTGGAGTACCTTACACCAACAGTAAACACTTTGTGAGCACCATTGTACTTACCCCTCTCTCCTTTACACAGTGGATCCACTGAGGTCAAGGGCTCCATTTCTCATGGTTGCTTGGCAAAGCACCTGGACGTGACAGGTGTAAAATGATGGCTGTTGAGTGGGTTGCTGAAAGTATGTCCAGGTTAGAACCACATGCTGCTTCCAGGTGCACTTCTCTGTTGAGTCTGTACAATGCCACAAGTAGCACGTACTCTGAATTTACTGCACGTAATAGTGTACCAGTTATATAAACCATGGTCGATGTCTTCAAGGCCACAGGCCAATCATAGGCTGGGTAGCAGGGGGATGGATGGGAAAGGGTTGGAGACCCATCCACCTGCTGCCTGCCTTTTATTTTGCTGGCCCTTTAACACTCTGCTGCCTAGAAATGACGTCTCTGTTACAGTTGGAGGATTTGAACCTCAGAGGTTAAGGTACCTGCCCAAGATTGCACACCTGGTTAGTTGCCTGTCAACAGAGGCCAGCCTTCATGAGGTTGGACTCATCAGGGCAGGCGGAGCACATGAGCTGGCATCACATGCAGGTGGACTGGGCTCATGTTCATCAGAGGAGGGCAGATAAGCATCCAGGTGACCACTTCGTAATGGACAGTAGGGGATTGAAGAAGGTCGTTTGGTATTGGCTGGAAAAATGAACAGAATTACTTATGCCTTAGTCCCCTTTGGGCTGCTATAAAAAAATTCCACAGACTGGATAGCTTTTAAACAAAATATGTTTATTTCTCACAGTCTGGAGGCTAGAAATCTGAGACCAGGGTGTTGGCAGGGTTGGGTGAGGGCCCCCTTCCCTGCTTCAGACCCCCCTGGCAGCCTTGCATGGGGGAAGAGATAGGGAGCTTTCTGGAGCCTCTTTTTGAAGGGCACGAATCCCATTCTTGAAGGTGCTACCCTGATGACTTAATCGGTTCTTAAAGTCCTCACCTACTAATACCATCACCTTTGGGGGTTAGGATTTCAACGCATGAATTTGGGAGGGAAATATTCATACCATAGCAAATCGGTCTTGAGAGATGGATGGGATTTGGTTTAGTGAATGAGGATACAGAGCGTTACCCAAGGTTAAGGTACAAAATTGGGAATAAACCTAGGCATATGACAACTAACATAGGTGATGAATAGTTTACAAATTAATAAACACTCATTCCTTTATTTATCCATTAGTGTAATAAACCTAGATTGAGTACCTGTACCCTGACGCACCACGAGAAGCACTGGAAGGAGGGGCTCTTTCTCAACATACAGGTGAAGAAACACTCTCAGGGAGTTGCTTGCAAAGACAGGTGGCAGACATGCAATTAAAGTCCAGGACTTCTGACCCCAAGTCCATCTGCGACAAGGTAGCGGTCTACTGCAGTAATTTAAGTGAGGGGTAGGGTAACCAAAAGTGGGTGACGAGATGGATGAAAACAGCCTTTGAAAGGGTGTGGAGTGAGGCAGGTGGTCCAAAAAAGGGAGGCTAGGAGAACAGCCCCGATGGAGGCTTCAGAACAACCTGGCAGAGCCCCATTCTTAGAGACCATAGACTCTGCTCAGGTAACTGGACGACTGGGGCTTTGAGTGAACCATGATCACAAGAATAGTTTCTTCATTGCTGCAGAATAAATGATATTGATCAAAACACTTGTCTGATGAAGGATACATTCAGACCATCATTCTCGAATACTCATGGTCCTGGAATGAGAAGACTTGTTCTGTGTTGGCTCTGATGCTAATTAGCTTTATGACCTTTATCACAAGTCACTTTCTTTTTCTGGTTTCAGTTTGCTCCCCTAGAAAACGAGATGTGATGAAAGGATGTAGTGCAGCGGTTCTCAACCTGTGGGTCGTGACCCCTTTGGGGGTCGAATGACCCTTTCATAGGGGTCGCCTAAGATCATCGGAAAACACACATTTTCGATGGTCTTAGGAACTGAGACACCGCTCCTCTATCCGTCTCCAGGCGGGTCGCCCACATGCAGATACGCCCACATACGAGTACCCGGTGTGATGACATCATCACGCCAACCCCATCACATACACCCCGTACAAATACAGGTGTATGTGACAGGGTTGGCGCCATAATGTACTTATGCGGACCAGTCACACATGTGTAGAGAGCAGCTGCTGTGTAGAAAGCAGCTGCTGTGTTGATAGCAGCAGTATTGGAGGTAAAATGACACTTCATGAATTATAAATATTTCACAATATATAATTACATATTGTTTTTGTGATTAATCACTATGCTTTAATTATGTTCAATTTGTAACAATGAAAATACATCCTGCATATCAGATATTTACATTACAATTCGTAACAGTAGCAAAATTACAGTTATAGAGTAGCAATGAAAATAATTTTATGGTTGGGGGTCACCACAACATGAGGAACTGTATTAAGGGGTCGCAGCACTAGGAAGGTTGAGACCCACTGATACAGTGTGACATGACATCAAGAGCTCGACTCTGGAGTCAGGGAGGGCATGTTTTCTTTAACCCAGCTCCATCGCTGCAAGAGCGTCTCCCTCTGTGCCTCAGTTTCCTCTCTTGTAGAATAGGCATGTATTCCTCAGAAGGTTAGTGTTGGTATTAAGTGACAATGAACATAATACATTTAGCACTGTTCATAAAATACACTAAGTGATTAATATGTTATTAATAAAATCATAAGTAAATTTATATTATTCTATGCTATTATGACTCATTATTGCTACCTGAGGCATATTTCCATTATTGATATTGTACAGCTTTATTTAACTTGCATTTTGAGGGGAGTGCAGTGGAGAGCCACTGTATTCCTTGAAATTTGCTTTGCAGTGACAGTGTTAAATTTGTGATTGCACAAGTGATATGTTAAAACTCTCAGAGGAAAACTAGATACCTCCATGGGTATTATATTTCTGAAAACAAACTTTCTAAATGTCCCCAGGTCGTTTCTTTATACAAAAGTAATTAATACTTTGAGAAATAATTAAATCTCTATTAGTCAAATGACTTCTTTAATAGCATCGATGTTTTGCATGGGTTTTCAAACCACAGTCTTAGTATTTTTAAATATGATGTGTCAAAGTAAGCAAATGATAGAATAAATTAATACAGTAATTCTTCACTTGAAAGAACTTTATGTGTCATCTAGCTGCCACCATCTTGAGGTTAGTTGAGAGAACAGGAGGCAGGCAACAGCATTTTTATTCATGAGAGAATATTCCAGTCCCTCATTCCAGGAACACATCACTTTTATGTACACTTTTAACATACATGCTAACATTTTCTATAGGGGTGTGAGTATGTGTGTTTGTGTTAAAGTAAGGAATCTGGCATTGTGACACTAGGTTAAGGACACACAGGAGCCTGCTCTACAAGAAGGAGACAGAAAACAAAAACTAAGTAGCATCAATAAAACCCCAAAACCTTAGCATACAGAACCACTCAAAACAAGCACAGATAATCCATCTACTTCAGACCTGCCCTTCTTCATGTTCAAAAACCACTACTTTTCTCCAAAATTTACATTATTTAATGTATGCTGTTTAAGAGGTGATCGATAAATCTAGAAAGACTTCCATTGAGTATGTTTGTTACTATCAGTGCCCAGGATTAAAATAAGTGCACGCGTGCGCGCGCGCACACACACACACACACACACACACACACACACACACTCACTCACTCACTCACTCACTCACATGTTTATGCTGAGGATCTCCTCATGCGGGATTTTCTCAGACTTTCAGCTAAAGCTGTAGAGTCTGTACCTGGCTGTCTAACATGGTAGCCACTGGCCACATGTGGTTATTGAGCACTTCAGATGTAGCCAGTTCAGACGGATGTGTGCATAAGTATAAAATACACACTGGATTTTGAAATCAGTACAAAGAATGTAAAACATCTCATGTACAATTTTTATATTGATTACATGTTGAAATGGCAATAGTTTGAGTGTATTAGATTTTAGAAATATATTAGATTTTTAAAAATGTGGCTACTAAATAGAAAATTTCAAACTACATATGTGTGTTGCATTCCATTTCTACTGGATAGTGCTGGTCTAGACCAATGGCTGTTTTAAGGAGCCTACAGTCTTGCTCTGTAGGTACGGATATTTACTATATCAAAAAGTGAGTGACTATGGCCATCTATTGCCACACTCCAATGTACATGAGGTATTACTTGAAACTGAGTGATGCTACTTTTGTTTTGTTTTTTTAACTAAAATACATCTTCAACCTAATGAAAGTCAGGATAATAGAGCACTAGAAAATGTATTTTTGTTTTGTTTTTTTGGTCAAGAGTTTCAAGATTTCCCATGCTTTCCAAACAGACAGCAAATATTATCTGTGTTTCTTTTCAATATACTCTTAGAATAATAATAAAAGCAACTATAATAATGTAAAGCACTTTAAAAAATGCCTACAGGTCCTAATCACTGCAACAAGCACTTAACATTATGTTATTATAATGCAAATTGTAAACTCCTCTCATAGAAATATAACTCCTTGAGACTGGGACTATGTCTTATGACATAGAAGACCTGTAAATAATTATTGCTTAGTAAGTATTTGTTGGATGGATGAATGAAGATTGCATATAAATAGAGCACCTCAAACCTGAGAGTGTGCACAGTGGATGGAGCTGTGGGGGTGACTCAGTCACCTGTCTGGGTTAGGCAGGTCCATGGGCAAACGTACCACACCTTCCCAGAAAGCATACATTTTACCTAATGGTAGGTGGTTTGAACTCCATTTTTATATCAAAGTAAAAATGGAAGTATTGTGGGAGAGGTTGTTAGAATCTCATACCGTTTTTAGACAGAATAAAGGACTTCAAAAGAATGTCATCCTTGTTTTAGGCCTTTCAAGGCTTCGCCCTCCTCCTCTGACACCATCACCCCTCAGCCACCAGCTGGCCCCCATCTGTATTTCTGTGGAACAGTTTGCCCAGAACTGATCAAAGGGGGCTACCAGCATAGAACCCACTGATGGCAGGCACCCTGTGGGGGTCCTGGGCTCCTGCCTAAACCACCCCATAATCTGAGGGACTTATCAAAACAGCAGTAACCCAAGGCCTTCTTCCTTTGGGGTGTGGTGTGATAGAAAGTTAATTTCTACCTTTCTGCTGTTAAGATACTCACATTTCCAACACAATGTCACAATATAAAACCCTGAGCACCCAAGATTAGCAATTAAACTTCTCAATATTATCACGTTCTCCTTGAGGGCCTTGCCATCCCTCTTGGCACTGCCAGGCTGCCCTCTGGAGGTAATATTCTCTTTTAGCCCAAATGTCGTCTTGTGTGTGTCTCTTGCCTTAAAAGGCCTTGGCTCAGCTGGTTGTTTACACAGGAGGAGGATGTATGTAAATTTCCTTCACAGAGAGGTAGCCTTGGGGCTTGGGGCTTGGGGGGAGGGGGAGTGTGTCTTTTTCTTCCCTCAGTCCTCCTCATGGGAGGAGGGGTCACCTCTCTGATTGGTCAGTTTTGCAGAAGGAGCTGAGCTTCCCTGCACAGCCGGCTCTCCTCTGCATTTTGAACACCTGTGTTCTGGTCTGCTCTCAGCCACACCCTACCGGTGAGGCCGAGAGAGCTCCATCTGTGCAGGTGGCTGTGTGCGTGAGTCTCTAATTGAAGGGGAAGTGTTAGCAAGCTCACCTGGCCACAGAGTGGAGTCCATGTCCTCCAACCCTGGTTTAATCAGCAGTGAAGCCGCTGATTTAGATTTTGTCTGTCTGATTCTTGTGTCTTTCTTAGGCTTATTTCCAAACTCAGGAGGGAAAGAGGGGTGCAGTTAGTGGGCTTCTGAGTCTCCACTGGACCCTGATTGTAACAACAGGGAGTGTCCAAAAGGAATAAACACAGTATCATTAAGTCAGATAATTGGGTTTTTAACTAACACCTAGTTTGCTTCTGCTTAGGGTCTTAGGCTACTGCCTTACTGGCTTCTCCCCCCCGCCCCCCAGGATGTCTTAACTCCCTCCAGCTGGCAGATACTTACTTAAGGTTCCATGGGGTTCCTGTGTCTAAGTCAGACCCACTCTGCCCTTCCAGTCAGTTTTCTGTCTTGGACTTGTCTTCGTCCACGTGATTCACACACCCCCTGGGGAAGCCATATCCATGTGGCCGGAGTGGGTGGGAGACACTTGAAAGGGGGGTGCTGCAGGATGGGGGGGTGCTTGACCCATGTGAGATGGAGGCAGAGATAAGTGACATAAGTGACTTTCTAGTGCTTAAAAGACCATCTTAAAGCTACCTTGAAATCTTACTTTTGTGGTCATCTTTCTCCTGCCACCAAAACAAATCTGAATAGACAGTGTTTCTGAAGGGTTAATGGAATACCCACGATCTATTTATTGTAAATCTTAAGAGCCATAAGCATTAGTTTCATTATCTCACAGAGTCCAAAACCCTCAGAAGTTGGAAACTATTTCAAACATTGTTTGTCCATGATGGAGAAAAAAATGCACATGTGAACAGGAGCACAGAACCATCGGCTAGCAGCCACCATTGGGCAACAGGTGAGGACCACTTTATACTCTGTGAACACAGAATCTAGAAGGTTAGAGAGACCACTTGTGTGGGCTGTGTGGGTTTGTAGCCACCATACCTGCGGTCCCCCCAAGAGGATGGTCCAGGCCAAAGAAGGGATCAGGTCTCCTGGGTCTAAACCAAGGCCCTCTGACTTTCAGTCTGTGTTGACTATACTCATAGAATAAAATGTAGAGATCATACTTTGCATTACGGTGACATTAAAATGCCTACTGAGTTTCCATATTTTAGTATGATGCTGAAATTACTCATGCAATTCTTGATGAATATATCGTATGATTTAATATTTAGTGGAAAGATTTAATCTGAACATAAATGCAGAAAAAGTTTAGTAAATGAATATGGGAAATGTACATAAATCCTCACTTGAAAATAATCAAGGTAGAAAAGATTGATCTCTTTTACTGGGGCAGTTTGTTTAGAGAGCTCTCTCATAAAGTGCAAACATAATTTCTGCTAGGTTGTAAAGGATGATAAAAGCCAAATCTGAGGAATCAGATGGAATATCTGAAATGCGTGCTGCTCCAAACCATGGCATTAAAATTTCAGAACATGTACCTTGGTCTTTCTGCACAAAATCTCCTCCACGGCCCCATTGTTTAGTCTATCATTCCATTTCTCCCATTAAAAAAATATTATATATATATATATATATGTACTAAAATTGACATATTTTGGTGAACAGTTCTATGGATTTTAATACAAAAATAAATTTGTTTAACCAACATCAAAACCAGGATTCCAAATAGTTCCCTAACCTGAAAACTCCCTTGTGTCACCCTTGTGTTGTCACACTCTCTCCCATCTCTGATATCTAACAAGTATTAACCTGTCCTTTTTCCTTATTCTCCAGATTTAAAAGTGATAGAAATATCTTCTAAAAACCCTTGAAAGAAATGGCACTGGATGGAAACTCCAGCATCAACAGACTTTTACAAGAATTAGGTCAATTTGGCAAATCTTCCAGCTTTTCTCAAGTGGATATCCTCTATGCCAATTTCTCCCAAGGATAACCCACAGAAGGCACCATCCTAAGTGTGTAGGAGAGAGACTAATTCACTGCCTATGACAGATGCCTTAGGGTGTCAGGTCTTCTTTTGCAGAACTAATTGCAAGAACCGGCAGGACTCATTATTAAATAGTAACTTACATTAAGAGATTATACAATAATAATATGCAGGGCCAATATGCAGGCAAATATGTATATACAAAAAGATCCATGAAAGAATTAAAAAATGGAAAGGACTCACATGTCCAACAAAAGGGTATGCCATTACTAAAATATGGTAGGTATAGATGATAAAATGCTTGGCAGCAATTAAAATGAAGTCTTGAAATATCACATGAGATAAGAAAGGGCTTATCATAGAGTGTCAAGTGAAGAAATCATGTAGTTTAGTGCTTAGCTGCACATGTGAAATGCACAGCCACTGGTGATCTTTTCATGGAGCGTTTATGAATGAGTATTATTTTATTCTTCATACCATTTTTTCTTTTTCAAATGTCACATAATGGATCATTCTTATTTTTATTACCAGATACAAATTCACGAGTAAAAGTCTGACGTTTCTGAGCTTTTGTCATGGGCACGACGGTCTTTTTAATGCGTCAACTTGTCTAGCCTTCATTCCCCACTTATCCATTTGCTCACTGATCTATCTAGATGTTGCTATGCAGATTTGCTATGCAGACATTCTGCAGAGGTGATTAAAGTCCATAATCAGTTGACTTGCAGTAAGAGAGGTTTTCCCTGGATAGCCTGGGTGGGCTTCACTTCATCAGTTGGAAGGCCTTAAGAGCAGAGCTGAGGCTTCCCCTAAGGAGACATTCCGCCTGAGGGGAGCATGTGCTCCTGCCTCTGGTCCAGAATCTGTGGGCTGCCCTACGGATTCTGGACTCACCCAGCCAGCCCCACAATCACATCCATTGATTCTCTGCAATGCATCTCTTACTATATATATTTCTTCTGCTGCTTCTGGTTCTCTGGTTGGACCCTGACTGGTATAATGGGCTAGGAAGTGTGGTGTGTGAAGCCGTTGATATGCAGTCACTCAGGTTACACGCCAACATTCTCTGTGGTGTTCTGGGTTCCCCCAGAAGCTGACCCTGAGACGAGACAAGTGTTATTCAAAAGGCGATCCCAGGAAGTACAATTAGGGGAGAGGGGGAGTAAGATAAGGAAAGGAAGGCCATGAGTAAGTGGTGTGTTATCCAGCAAGTTAACCCTGCAGGCAACGAGGGAGAACTCTGGGAGTCCATGTAAATTACTTCAGAGTAATCTCAAGGAGTGAATGTGAGGAAATGTTTATCCACCAACTCTCAGCTGTTGTTGGGTAAGGAAGCTTCCAGGGACATTCACTCGGCTATATTCAGGGCTTGTTCTGCCCTCAAGCCCAGGGACCCCTCACCCAAGAAAGGTTGCAGTGACGGCCTTTCTAGGTCTTTCTTAAAGGTGGAGGCTGAGCGGAAGTGGGGAAGGACATGGATGACATCTGCTCTATTCCGGGCATTTTTACAGATGAGGGAACTGAGGTGGGGCAGTTAGTTAATTTGCATAAGTCCTAATAGCTAGTAAGATTCAGCATCGATCTGTGCTTGAAACCCTCTTGGATGTTTTGCTACAGAACATATAACTAAACAATAATAATGATAATAATAATAATAATAATAATAATAATCAGTGCCAACCGCAACATTCCTGTCAACAGAGAGTGAGATAGGCCATTATCGCTCCCTCTGTTGGGTCACACTAGTTTTTTGAAGTGCAGAGGCACCTGTTTCCTTTCTGAATTAACTGTTTCTTATGCTTTGGACCTCCAGATTCTCTTCTCCTATCGGTGAACACCTCAGGGTGTGCCGTGAGCATGCTAGCGAGATGGGGCAAGTCTGCAATAGGAAGTATGGGCGAGGCATAGGTGGTGCTTCACAGTGAGGACCTGAGAAGGTCACTGCACATATTTTATTTCCCCCTCTGTCTGTGCCCTTATCAGGAAATGTATTTTGCTATTATTTTGCTTGAGTTCATCTGCATTGTTCTTACAGTGTCTAAGCAAATGTGTCATCATTTCATGAGACATTTGGAGCACCGAGTACTGTGCAAGATATTGTAAAAAAGGCGAAAGTTGAGGAAAAAGAAAATGAGATTTATGAAAGACCTACTATGTGCTGTACACTGGATCATGCACCTCAAGTAGTCTGTCTTATTGGTAAGTTGAGTACAGTAAAACCTTGGATTGCTAGTAACTTGGTTTGCGAGTGTTCCGCAAGATGAGCAAACATTTCTAATACATTTTAACTTGGTAAACAAGGGATGTCTTGCAATACGAGTAGTTTGTTTCTGGAACAAATTATGCTCGCAAACCAAGACATGAAAGTATTCTTATTTTGATTGTGTAGATGAGGAAATGGGGGCTCAGATACCTTGATTCGGGGCATGTAGCTCACCAATGGCTGAGCTGAGATTCAAACCCATGACATTCAGCTTCACAGGCCACACATAGTGCCTGACCCAAAGGGATGTGATGAGAGATAACAAACCAAGTTATACAAAAGATACACAACAGTGGGGGAGATGCCAGAGGCTGAACTTGGTCATCGCCAAAGGAATAATTCAGGCAAGTTGTGTCATGAGTTTCCAGTTAAGGAGTCTCAGGAACAACTTTGTAGAGAAAGTGGAATTCCACGCATGCAGAGAAAGATAGGTGAGCAAGGTGGGTCCAAGCTGCTATGGCAAGGGAGCTGCAGTCGGATTTTTTGTTGTTGTTGGTTCCAGATGCTGAATGTGTATACAACCTTTTTGTGCATGCAGGCTTGTAATCCTACCCAGTCTTATCTCTTCTGTGAAGCCTTCCCTGATCCTCTGTCAGTTGCATTTTGTCTATATCCCCAGAACATTCTCTCATACCTTGTAGTACAATAGTTTAGAGTAAGGGCTTTGAAACTGAGATGTATTGCCCGGATGAAATCCAGGCTTTACCTCTTCCTTGCTATGACCTTGGGCAATTTATTTAACAATCCATTTTTTATTCTCATATGAAAAGTGGGTTATAATGATACTTGCTTCATAGGGATTCTATGAAGTTAGAATTAATATAGATTAATATCTATAGGGTGCTGAGATCCAAGCTTGATATGCTCTTCTAGACCTGTGGTCCCAACTAGGGGTGATTTTACCCCTCAGCAGACATTTGACAACATCTGGAGACATTTTGGGTTATTACAACTGGGAAGAGGATTTATATTGGTGTCTAATGGGTAGCGGCCACAGATGCTGCGAAATTAAACAGCCCACTGTGCATGCTACAGCCTCCTCCCTACCCCCTCAACAAAAATCACTTGGTCCAAAATGTTAATGATGCTGAGTTTGAGAAACACTATGCTAGACTGTTGGCTTTGTGTAAGCCAGACTATATTGACTGTATAAATAGTTCTGTATTTCTAATACTTACTAGTAGAACTTCGGCAATGTTCATTGAATGAATGTTCAGGAACTCCGCTGTCGCTTGTCAGAGTGGCTGATTAAAGCAACAAGCCAAAACAGAAGTCACAATCAAGCCTTTTATTGCTTGCTGAGATGGTATAAACAAGGATCCGAATCAGAGTGAGTGCCGATGTCCCTGTTCCAGTTCCCTCCCGCCACGAAAGAGCACGCCAGCCAAGGGACAGGTGGATCAGCCTAGATGGGGGTATTCCACTGCTGGGGGGAGCCCCAAACAAAAGGCTCCTACAGTTCTATGGGCCGGGGGGCGGGAGAAGGGGACAGGGTAAGAGTGACAGAGTACTGAGTACTGAGTCAGACTGGGGACCTGTCTCTCAGGTTGTCCACATCTTTTTGGGTAAGCAGGCCTGGTCAGAGGTGCTAGACAGGGACCTTTGCCCTGTGAATATAGGTGCCTGGGCTGGGAATACTCATGCGCTCAAAGCCTGGCCAGCCAGAGGGGCCTGAATCCCTGACCGTGACTCTCTTTGGAGACTGTGTTTCAGGGCTGCATCCCAGGCCTGGCACGGGGAGAGCAGCACTCCTCTATAAGGCCCGCCTTGTAAAGACTTCATAATTGCCTTAATTGTTTATAATTGTAGGGCCTTTATTTTTTTCCAGCTTTATTGAGGTGTAATTGCCAAATAAAATCTTAGTATATTTAATGTGTACAACATGATGTTTTGAATTATATATAGTGAAACGATACCACAAGTAATCTAATTAAACATAACTATCACCTCAGTTACCTTTTTTTGTGTGTGAGCACGGTTAAGATCTACTGTCTTAGTAAATTTTAATACATCATATAGTATTATTAACTGTAGTCCCTGTGCTATACACCAGATCCCTAGAAGTCATTCATCCTGCATATCTGAAACTTTCTCCCCTTAACCAACATCTGCCCATGCCCCCATCCCCTGGTAACGACCATCTACTCTCTGCTTCGATGAGTTTGGCTTTTTTAGATTCCACTTATCAGTGAGATCATGCAGTATTTGTCCTTTGGTGTCTGGCTTGTTTCATTTAAGCACAGTGTCCCCCAGGTACGTGCATATTGATGCTTGTGACAGGGTTTCTTCCCAGCTTGTGCAGTCGGTAGGACTTTAAAAATCACAGGACTTTGGCCAGGGACTGCACTCCTCAAGAACGAATAAATTAATGAGTATGATTATGTACATTAAAGAAAAATAAATCTAATCAAAGTATATATGAACAGGTATAGGCTTGAAATAATTTTCTACTTAGGCAACACAATGGGAATAGCCAGGACCTGTGGAGTTGCTAGTTATTTTGGGTAATAGGAAGATAAAGCAATCCGTATATGTTTCTATCATTACTGTAAAATTTTCAACTAAACACCCTTTATTTTCTTACCTGACCTAAGGTAGTATGGGAGGCCATCCATGCCCACTTCCAGGGGGTAGAGTGAAATTGTTTGTAACCAAACTCAAGCCCAATGAAAATGCTGTTTTAATGTCAAAATAAAGTTGCAATTCTGAAAAATATAACACCCTTTCCTGATAGAACCTAGAATGGGCTTGAGAGTGGGTCTCTAGAGCTGTACTGGCTAGGTGTGATCATGGCTGGTTCTGACATTCATAAGCTGTGTGAAAATTACTTGGCTCGTCTGTGCCTAATTTTTCTCATCTGTAAAATGGGGATAAAAATAGAAATAATAATCATAATGAAACTAACAACAATAACAATATGGCTGTTTGTGAAGATTCAATGCATTCAAGAGTTTGTAAAGTTCTTAGGAGAATAACTCAATGTATAGTAGAGCCCACAGAAGTGTCTGCTGTTCTAAGATTGCTGAGGTGTCAAGGAAGACTTCCAGCTGAAAATCCCTAGCTGGCAGAGCCCTGAGGGTGAGAAAGTTAGCCTGGCAGAGCAGAGCATAATGGACGTGCCGGCAGAGAGAGTACAGTGTGTGCTTAGAGCTCAAGGTGGAAGCGGTGGGTGAGTGTGGACTTCAAGGTCCCTGAGATGGGAGAAGCCTGAGAAGTAAGCAAGCAACGAGCCTTGTATGTCAGGGAGGGTGTAGAATTTTATCTAAATGAGCAGATCTTCACTGAAGAATTGCAATAGGACATTGAAAGGCTAAGCATTTTCTTGGCTTTTTTTACCTGCTTCTGGTGCTCCGGGCTCCGTTCACAGCTACGTACTCATGTTTGACAGAAGCTCCAGTTCCTCTGATAGTGTTTGCAGCTTCTCTCCTCAACAAGACTCAGATTTGCTCTCTGGGTTGTTTCTGCCACCAGCTACATAAATGTGCCTTTTTCTGTGCTGTCTTTAGGCTGCTATCTATCTAGGAATGGAACATACAGCCTCAGGGCCGGGGAAGATGAAGGCTTCCAGAATTTCTCTACACAAAATGTACATGGCATTCCTCTTATCGGCAATTCAAAATAAGATTTTAGTATTTTGAATTTCTGAAATAAAAATTGTTTTTAAGAAAATCCAAGTTGCGCAATTCTAGAAAAATTTGCTTAAGATATACTTGAGATATAACAAATACTGTGTAAGTTTAAGGTATACAAAGTGTTGGTGCAATATGTTTATATATTGTAATGTAATTACCACTGTGATGTTAGCAAATACTTCTATCAAGTCACATAACTGTCATGGTTCTTGTGCTCAGACCAATTAAGATCTGGGCTCTCAGCAACTTTGAAGTTTATAGCACAGTATCATTAATTATAATTACTATGCTGTGCATTAGATCTCCAGGGCTTATTTATCTTCTAGTCACAAATTTGTACCCTTAAACGAGCTCTCCTCACCCTCCACCCCTTCAGCCTCTGGGGACCACCATTCAGACTCTCCATGAGTTTGGTGGATTTCACATAGAAGTGATATCATGCAGCATTTGTCTTTCCCTGTCTGACTTTTCTCAGTTAGTGTAATACCTTCAAGGCCCTTTGAAGAAAACACAAACAAATAGAAAGATATTCTGTGTTCATGGGTCTAGAGAAGCTTATTGACCTTGAATTTCTCCATCTTCTCTCATACCTGCTTTGCTTGTGCCTTAAGCATATGTTTACTTTGAACTGATAGAAAAGTCCAGCCAGACTTTAGGGTTTTTCTAATCACACCAAAATGTGATGGGGCTCTCCAGCCTCCAACAAATTAATAAATGGGCTGTATTGAGGAATCAGCGGAGAACAATAGGCGGCGGCTGTAAAGCAGAGTGAGGTGGAATGGCCGATATGATAGAGAATGTCAGCCAGGGGCACTCCCACGTCTAGATACCTAGTGATCTTTGCACCCGGTTATGCTGACTTCCTGGATGTGACCATAGATGGACTTATCAACTTCCAATCGTCCCACAAGCACACAATGTCCTGTCACCTGTCAGGGAGTCAAGGACATCACTCCAGCCAGTCTGCCTTCTTTCTCCTGCATAGTTAAATGTTCCCTCTGTCCCCATCAGTGGGCCTTCGTGCACTATTTGTGTCATCTTATAAACAAAGCAGACATAAAACAAAAGATTCTCCTGCCACATTCTCCCCAACAGATACCAACCCTTTTTCCTTTATAGTAAAACCACATGTAAAAATTGTCTTCACTTCCTGTGTCTGATTCCTCTTTCTCTCTTATGCAGCCTTTTGCCCCATCACTCCACTCCTCCTGATAAGCTCAGCCCTCAATCTGATGCCGTGATTGGTTCTCGGTGTGCATCTACTTGACTTCTCAGCAGCATTTGACACAGTCCCTCCCCGCCTTCCTTTAAATCCTTTCTCCACACTGTCTTCTGCTTTGAGTTTTGCCTCCAGTGGCCCCTTCCACAGCTGACTTTCCTGGTGTTGCCTCCCCACCTCTTGACCCTGCTCAGGGCTCCAGCTTTGCACTTTGACCTTCCCTTTCACACTTACTCCCTTGCTGCTCTCACCCAGCCTAACGGCTTGCGATGCCACCTGGATGCTTAGGGTGACGACATACTTCATTCTAGACTTGTACATCCAACTGTCTACTTGAAATATTTGCTTGCATGCCTACTTGGTTGTTCACACTTAATATATGCACATCTGACCCCTGACCTCTCTTTCAGGACTAACAGTCTTTCCCATCTCAGTTGGCGGCAGTCTACCCTTCTGGTGCTCAGGCCCGTCACCCTGGGATCATGTAGATTCTTTCTCTCATAACCCGCATTCAGACTCGTAGTGGATCCTTTTGATTCTACCTTCAAATCTATAGATGCACATATATCCAGAATCTTGTCTTTCCCGTCTCCCCATGCTGAGCCGCCATGTCTTCTTACTACTGTTGCCTGAGAACTAGTGTCCCTGCTTTCATTCCTGTTCCCCTACAGATTATTCTCCATGCCTCACTACCAGAGCGAGGCTTTTAAAAGATCACATCACCCACTGTTTAAAACACTCCAGTGACTCCTCCTCTTACACAGAGTAAAAGCCAAAGCCTTTACAGTGCTCAAGATGCCATGTAAGCTGATGTCCCTATTACCTTTCTTATCTTATCTCCTATTCTTTTCTCACTTACTCTGCTCCATCCTCCTTGGTCATGACCTTTCTCAGACGCACCAGGCAGGCTTCCTTCTCAGGGTCCTCGTTTAGATCTCCCCACTGCTTGCGTCTCACTTGCCCCAGGAATCCTCATGGCCACATCACGCTCCATGCCGAGTCTTTGCTCAAATGTCACCTTCTAATGCTCCTCCTGCTCCATCTATTTAAAATTATGTTTCCAGCCTTATCACCCCAACCCTCCCCTTCTGCTCTCAGAACTCCTATGATACTGAGGCTAAATAATAACCCCTCGGCATGTTAATATTATTCAGGGACAGACACAGAAGTGGCTCCTTACACAGTGATTCTGCAAGAAAGTGTTTGCTGTCTTCAAGCCCACTTTGGGGCATAGTACGACAAATTCAGCAGCTTTTAGCTCACATAAAGATAATGAGATGATTGGGGAGCACTTTGTACCTGTGAAGTGCTATCTAAATGTCTCCTAATGATGATGTTCAGAGCTGGGTGTCCTTTTAAGAGCAGTTATACTCCTCTTCTGTCTCGCTTACTCTTGTGAAGAATAAAGCATTAACTACCCACCCAGGAACAGGGCGTGCAGCCTTCTGGTGGACCAGGAAGATTGCTTCCCGCGGGTGGGGAGCTGCCACACTACTCTGATATGTAGACATCTAAAACTCATGTTCTTTTCTACCAGATTTCATTCTAGTAAAGTTTTTGACAATTTTCCACAACCAAACTCTGAAAAATGACATATTAAATGTGAAGTCATTGTCTGCATTTCTTTTCTTCTTCATAAAGGAAATTGCATATCATTTAAAATTTCATAGCCAAAAAATAGTGTGTGTGTGTGTGTGTGTGTGTGTGCGCGCGCGCACACATGCATGTGTGTGCATGTGTGCATCCACACAGAATAGCTTTACAAAGCCATATTTCCATTCATGTACAATCATCATCTCTGGGAGCTGGTGGCATCCTTTGAAGCCATTTTGTCCAACCCTTTCATTACTAAAATGCAAACCCTGAAATCCAGAGCAGTTAAATGATTTGCCTAAGGTCATACAATGAGTCCGTGGTAGTGTTGATGGGTAATCACTCTAACTGTCTCTTCAACATGAAAGCCTGTTAAGGTCCCTTTCTCATCAGGCCTTTTGACAAAAGGCTGGCAACAGATCCCATCCTAGTCTATTTGAAACAATGACAGTCTTAAAAGGCTAGGTCCGTGGCAGAAACTGGCTTATGTTCTGATACGGAAAAAGGACGCAGGAGTGAGTTCAGCCTTCCGTTCTCAGAAACCATGGATCAGAGCATTGTGTTGGCCGGGCACTTTCTGCTCTGCCTCACTACAGTTCTTCAACACTCTCATTATGAAAAGTTAAGGGTTCTTTGGAGGTTGCATATTTGCATATGTTGGCTCTGTAGGAGCTTGTTCCTGATTAAAGGGCCCATCGGTGCCAATTCTCAGGGAAGGCGGCTGCTGCTGAAGGCTTGATAATCATTTTTTTTATGCATCAAGGAAGGCACAAGGAGCGTCAAGCCATAATCATTTCTATAAACATAGACAAGCTGTAAATTGTGACTGATACAAATTAAACTATGTTCCTCGGTAATTATATTTTAGAGATTGTGCACCACATACCCAAACACAATTTTAAACTCAGAAAGCTATAATTGCATGTTTAGCGGCCTAGCGTTCTTTGTATGTTTTGCTTTGCCTGAGTTACTCCAAGGAAATTGATTTCCCGGGCACACCCTGAGCAGGTTCATTAGCCATTGGCATGGCTCTGACTACACGATTATCATTCTCATCATGTCAATCTTCCTCTTCCGGAGGGGGAGCTAGGGCTTCACGCCATCACGGCAAGGAGTGACCAAGTCCTCCCAAATGTCTCCCCAATCTGTTGCCTCCTTTCTGTCATCACCCTCACTACCATTGTTAGGGCTTCAGATACCCCCTCGCTTGACAACTGTCACTCTCTCTAATTGGACCCCCGGCCTGCAGTCTCGTCCTCAATGCAGTTTGATCATGTGGCAACTCTGCTCCTTCTCCTTCTCCAACCACTCCAGGCTCCTCTCTGCACCCCTTATCCAGCCTATTCGCTCTATTGCCCAAGTGTTCCGTCACTTCTCTGGTCCCTGATTTTTTTGCATGTGGTTTTCACAGAGCCTAGGATGCTCTTTCCTTCACCACTTCTTCTCTAACTCCTACTAATCCTTTAGGTTTCAGCTCAGATGCTACTTCCTCCAGGAAGTCTTCCTTGACTGCTCAGGTACAAACTAGGTTTCTCTCGGAGGCAGGATCACAGCTCCCTATGCCTGTCCCATCATATTACTATCTGTTGGGTCCTCTTTGAATTGTTTATACACTTGTTCATCTTCCTCAAAATACATCATAAGGGCAAGGGCCCCTTCTATCTTGTCTATCAAGGTCACTTCAGCACCTAGGCCAATTTTCTGTTCTATAGAAGCACAGTAAATATTTACTAAATGAGTAAATGGGTTTTCAGCCTCTAGCCCTATGCCCAACTAAATGCACAATATTTATTTAATGAGTAAATACAGGAAACACAGAGAGGACACACTTCTCTGATGAAAGGCGGCTATCAGGGGTTCTAGGTGAAGGGCAGTGACATGATTAAATACATAGATGCCAGAAGGCGGGGGGCTGTGACATGTCCCATATATATTTGTTAGACGAGTAAAGAAGTCTGCTCAGGGAATCATCGAGAGGTTAGATTTTATAGGTAGGCTGAAAACAAATGAAGAAGAGCCTGAGATACCGGGCAAAGGCCTTCGGGCTGCAGTCTGTCGAAGAGGAGGAGCCGTCAGGTACAATGGCCGACTGCCTTCAGGACACATCCAAAGTCGTCAGCAGGCCGTGCTGAGCCCTGCAGGAGCTGGCACCTGCTTTCCTCTCCAGCTTCACCTTCTTCCACTCTTCGTGCAGCACTTAATCCTCAACACCTCTTTCCCTGTTGTGAGCATCCCACCCCCACCCCACCCCCCGCACCCGTGGACATGTTGTGACCCAGATGTAGTCACATGAGCTGCTTTTGCTCCCTCAGTCTTCCCTGCCTTTGCACAAGCTGTTTCTTCTGCCGCGACAGTGCTCTTAACCCTCCCTGAGTACCTGTTCCATTCCAGTGCCTCCCTGGGAACATCCACTCCTGCGAGATGCATGCCTCGAGTCTCCTCCATCAGACCTGCCTGCACCCCTCACTCTCCAGTGCAGCTCTCCATTTCAGGGCACATAGCATTCCAGGATTATTGAGTATGAAATTCACAACTCACCTGCATGAAGCCACAGCTGCCCCTTGTTCCTCTGTCCACTCAGGGCTGCCCGCCCTGGTGCCTGATGTACAGGAGCTGCTCAGGCAAGGCTCTTGTAGGAAACAACAAGACAGCACATGTATGCCTGAAGGGGATTGGGGCACTCGGGTGGGTGAGTAGGAGCAGAGGTTCCAGGAAACAAATCTGATTAGAATATGCAGGACGGACTGCAGGTGGGAGATGTAATGGTTGACCCTAGAATGGTGTTAGTGGACAAAAAGGACAAATAGATTCAAGAGATGTGACAAAACTATTTTAAAAATTGGAAAACACGAGAGAGCCCTTGTTTCACCTTTCAGAAATCTCTCCTCCTGTGGTATAGACTTCAGGGCTTTGTGACACACCAGTCTCATTGTGCCTAAGCGTTTGCATCACCTAACACTCCCATCAGACACTTGGGAGGAGCACAAGGGACTTGAGGACCCCTAGCTCAGCCCCCGGAGGACAGCCCTGCTATGAGGCTGTTAGCCGAGCTGGCACGCTCTGTGGAACAGATGAGCTTTTCAAAGATTCAAGTTTGGTTCAAAATTCACAACTCGTGAGTTCCAAATGGTTCTAAATTTGGCTGAATGCATTTTTTTCGAGCCGTGTGCCACCAAGCAAGACTTAGTGACTTCATCGAGTTAGGAAAACAAAGGGCCGTTATTGCCTCTCTGCAGAAATAAACTTGATGAGGACAAAAGGAGCACACTGCAAATACTACAGCAGCAGCTCCTTTATTTTGTGTATGTTCCACTCAAACAGCTTTCTCTGGAATCAACAGCAAAGCGATTCACTGAGAGAATCGCGCCAGTTACCAGCTTACTTAGAAGCAGAGTGGCACTAAGTGAGTTATCTTTCAGCTTTGTTGAACAAGCAGATTATATAGTAAATTAAATCACATTTTACTGTTCAGTTGGTATGGTGCGAAATAATGAGCACACTTTGAGTCTACCTTGTCTCTCCTGCATTTTTTATAGCCTGGCTGTTCCAGTGTCAATAGGGGACCATTTCTCAGAGGACTTGTGTGGATTCTGTGTCTTTGTTGTGTTTACAAGTTCATTGCAACGAGCCCACTTGGAATAGTGCTGGCCTGACACCAAAATGGAATGTTCTGTTTGAACAGAATCTTTAGCTTCTGGTTAATTATTTAAGTGAATGATGTCTTCCTTATTTACTTATTTTTTTAATGTTCTCCAAGAAACCGAGTCATAGTCTCTACCCATGTGGCTCATTGTTGCTAAATCTAAAAGATTATAAAAAAGAGTGACTTCCCGGAGATGAGCAACCCTTCTTCAGGGCAGGATGCTAGCTAGCTGGGTTCCTTCTGGTGACACCATGGAATGAAAAGTGGCTGTTCCCTGGACCTGATGGACCTGGGTGGCAGGCCTGGCTGGAATGTTTCAGCCATTCAAGACTGGGTGTGCTAATTGCTTCGAGGTTCATTTGCTTAAAGGAGGTTATGGATGTTGCATGGAACTACTTATGTTGCAAACTGAGTGCAAAGTAAGTGCTCAAGAAATTTCACGTCTCTTCTTTTACCTGGATCTTGTCTTAATCATGATTCTTAAAGACTCAGAAGAGCCAAGTCCGAGCCTCCTTCTTCTCAGAAGGAAGCCTGTGCTTCCGAATGGCAGGTGTGGTTCAGTTGGTGTTATTACAACAAACAGGGAAAAGAAAAAGGACAGAGAACCATGACTGCAGGCGTGTCAGGGTGAGGCCTGATGGTGCTCTTCACGTATACTTTTCAGTGAAAAGGTCATGAGGTCAGCCTACATGTTGGCATGTCTGACAAATGAGTCCGCGGAGATGGCAATGTTAATTTATTTGAGTAAATGTGTGGCAATGATGCTCTGAAAAAAAAAAAGTGCTATGCCACTACGCTCTATAACAAAACTAAGAACAAACTGACAGAACCTTGAAACAGCCAATAGGCCCAGTAGCATCAACTTGGGCCTTGTAGACACCCTGGTTCCTCTGCGTGTCCCACTCCAGTGATTGGAAAGACATTTAACTCTTGCTGTTTTAAGATTTTGCACCCACTTTCCTAGAGGTCAGTGTTTGCTACTTGAAGTTTTTTATGGAAACATTCTGCAATATTTCTGAGATTAGTATTAACTAATATTAAAGGGCCTCTCTTTTGTTTTATTATATATTTTATTATGCTATGGTGTATTATATGATTTTATTTACTTTTCAGGTCTCTTAACCTTTCTAAAACTCTATTTTCCAATCCATAAAGAAAGGTGTTGAGCCAGGTTTTCTGAGGACCCCCTGTGACTCCAGAGGCCTGAAAGTCTACGACAGGAGAAATCCTGTTACAAGTGTTAGAACAGGAAAAAACTGTCCATGCCTTCATCCGCATTTTATGTTTCACCTGGATTGAATCGAGCAAAATATGCCTGTCGAGAGAAAGGGAACGTGAAAGCGATGATGACTCTCTCCAACATGTGAGGACAGAGCAAGAAAGCAGCTGCTGGCAAACCAGAAAGAGGGCCCTCAGCAGGGACCAGCTGGCCAGCACCTTGAACTTGGGTTCCCCGGGCTCTGGAACTGTGAGAATAAATGTCTATTGGTTAAGCCATCTGGTCTATGGCATGTTTGCTACAGCAGCCTGGGCTGACTAAGGCTCTGAGTTTGCCACAGTTAACACAGCGCAGCCTCTTCAACAAGGATTTTAAAGGCTCCAGGTGAGCTGATGGCCTGGTTTTTTTCCTGCCACAAGTCAATGATATGGCTCTTTTCACCCCTTCTTCCCACCCTTTTGCTCAGGATGGAACTGAGGCTCCCAGAGGTAAAACATGTGGACTCAGGTTCCACAGTGAGGCATGACTGAGCTGGGATTCCAGTCCACATGCTTCTCACCCCAGATCTTTCCTGTGTCACGATGCTTTATTCACCCATTATTTATCCACTTACTGAAACTTCATGCCAACCACATGCCGGACAGAAGCAGATGTTACACTCAGCTCTTTCATGCATCTCACAGTCAAGTAGAGGCAACTGGACCAACTAAGAAGGGTCATGAACTGTTCTGGTTTACTGGGTCCAAGGGTTTTCCTGGGGACACAGAACTGTGATGAAACCAGAAAAATCCCA
>NW_017732374.1:65901-66980 GCF_001890085.2 Hipposideros armiger | reverse complement strand
TGAAGAAATAAATGGAGCATGTCATTCTTGTTTCTGTGTCATCGTGAGTGACAGACCAAGGGAAGAAGACTCGAGATTTAAAACATGAGAGGAGAGCTGTTTCAAGATATTTCGAGATCTTTAAAAAGAACCGTAACTATTCTTCACTCATTTAATTTGCATTGCTTTCGTGAGTATTATGAGCTTAGTGCTGTGAAAATTGCATGAAGACATAGTTCCTGGCTTCAAGCGCAGCCAGAGGGACACCCGGATTTAATGAGTGATTACAAAGTAGAGTGGTAGGTGCTAAAACCGAATCAGTGTATTTATAGAGTATTAGCCATAGTCATAGCTCTGCATATTTTATAATACAAAGTCTGACACTGGTCCTGAAAAGAATTAAGGTCAGTTAGAAAACAACTTTCCTTTATTTTCTTGCATAAAACAGAGAATGACAGATAATATGCAACCACAAATAGTGAATAAATCAGAGGCCAAGGCTTGTGTGTGTAGCCAATCTACTTACATATATTACACCATCTCTCTCTCTCTCTCTCTCTCTCTCTCTCTCTATATATATATATATATATATATATAATAAAATCTTTATCTATATCTATATGAGTGTGTTTGTTTCCAATGAAAGTATAGAAAAATATCATTCCTACTGGCTTGTCCAATAAGGAAGGGTATGATTCATATAAGAAGCTTGAGGCTGAGAAGACACCAGGCTTGGAAGTTCGGGACCCCATCACCATTCTCTGCTCTCTTCTTCTCCTTACGTCTGCTTGGTCCTCAGGTTTGCTGTCCTTGTGGTGATAAAATAGCTGCCATTTGTGCTCTTCTCCAGGAAAAAGATAAAAAAACTTCTATGTGTTTCTTAAAGTTGCCGTAACAAAGTACCACGGACAAGATGGCTTTCACAAAACAGAAACGTACTGTCTCACGGTTCTGGAGCCTAGAAGTTTGACATCAAGGTGTCAGCAGGGTCATGTTCCTTCCAAAATCTGTAGGAAAATTCTTTTATCTTCCCTTCTTCTATTGATTTGCCAGGAATCTTTGGTGTTCCTTGGCTTGTGATCATGTAACTGCAGTCTCTG
>NW_017732374.1:29474-62281 GCF_001890085.2 Hipposideros armiger | reverse complement strand
ATAGGTGCTCTTTTATATGGATATTAATAGTTTTGAAGTTACATCTTATTCAGCCATGACTATTTCTTTAAGATACATTTCTAGAAATGAAATCAATTATGTCAAAGAGAAAAAGGAAAACAAAATGAGTCTTTGATATATATCTCCACAGTTATTAGAATACCTGTTTCCCTGAACCTTTGCCAACATTGTATCATTCTCCTTTTAAATCAATATAGTTTGCTAAGAAAAAAATATCTCACTTTTGTATCCTTTTGATTCACAGGAAATTGAACTCCCTCCAGGGCCATTGCATTTCTTGTCTTGTACTCACGTCCTTTTCTCTTTTGTCTACGGGAGTGAGGGGAGGTGTTCATCGATTTAGTCCATTTTGCTAACTCTTTACATTTTATCTTCGTATGTTAAGGGCATCTTGTCAGTCATGTAGCTTTCAGATTTGTTTCCCATGTTAGATATGGAGCACTGCGAAAGGAAATATGACCACAGAATGCTGCATGGCAATTTACAATGCATGGATTTTCCCAATACGAGGACATAACAATATTAACCAGCAAATAACAGTGAGTGTAAAAAAAAAAATTCCAAAAACCTGTTTACAGTTAAATGATAGTCTAGTTTGGCAGTAACATATTGGAAAGTCACTATACTGCATCTGAGAACATGTTTTGACGTTTGCTGCATCATCTTGGAAAAGCTCTGTTCCTTCCCGAGCCTCCATGTCTTCAATATAGAGAGTTTGGACCCAGTTGTCCTTAATGTCTGTTCCAGCTTTTACTTTCTATTCATCTTTGTCACTCGGCTCCACACCGAATGATTTCACTCAGTCAATTAGCTAGACCTTCAGTCTGTACAATGCGTTCAACAAATATTCATTGAATGCTGCTGCGTTGTGCACTGTTCCCAGGTGTTGGGGATAGAGCAGTGAACAGGCCAGCGAAGGTTCTGGCCCATGGCACTCGGGGAGGGAAGAAAGACAACAAACATGCCATCGGGTGCCTCTGCACCAAGAGCAGGCTCGGGACCAAGAGTGACAGGCATGCCACTATAAGGGGTGGACCGTGAAGGTCCCTCTGATGAAGGCATTGCTTACTTTTCACCTCTCGCTGTCCTGAAAACCTAATAGAGGAGTCCATCCATTAGATGTGCTTTACTAAAATCACCTGTGGACAATTCAGTGACACTTCCCATATCAAGGACACCCTGTTAGGTCCATCTCATTCCGACATACTCTAGGAAGCATTTCCTTGACTATACTTCGTTGGAAATTAATTATCTCCATCTTCTGTTCTTTTCTCAGTCTCTTTTGTTTACAGGTCTCCCTGGTTGGGTGGGGGCACTGGGCCACATGTAAAGGAAGTTTCCCATGTCTGTGTCTATGCTGTCCTGAGACTTCCTTTAGGGTTTCCTCTGCCCCAGGCACATCCAGCTAGCTTATTACCAGCATTATCTCCTTCCTGGTCACTGAGCCAAGCCATACCTTTCCACTTTCCTTGCATTTAGGTGGGGCCACAAGATGGAATGTGGAGGGAGCTATGTGGGCGGTGTCCAGCTGTGGCGCATGGAAGCCTGCCACCTATGCCTCTCATGTTCTTTTTCCACTGAGGCAAGCTTCTTATTAGAAGCGGCCAAACTGCCATCATTTTAGGTCTCTGATCCACTGTATGGAGCAAAGTTATACCACATCTCCACCACCCCCAAATGTGTCCCCGACCTGGAACTGACCTTGGCTAATTTTACTCTAGAGAGTTGTTACATTTTGGGCATGTATGTTACAAAGTTTAGTTGCTGCCTTAACCAACACTCCACTGCAGTGGTTATCAAATGGTATGGCCTGCGGTGGACAATCAAGGAGACTTTCATTTGATGACTCAGAATTGGGACGAACATATGGAGTAACAGAATTGAATTCCCTGTGTATTCTCCAGCTCCACAGCCCTCATTCCTTTTGCATCATACATTTTCTGCTGAGAGGGCCCTACCAATGGATGAGATGGTTAAGTGCTAGTGGGGAAGATAACCTGAACAAGTCTACTTCCTGGTAGAGCAAGGTGGATAACTTATGACCTTCTCCATCATTGTCAGTGTCAACTTTTATTTGCTTATTCTCTTTGTGGATACCCATCAACATACTTGAGCAGACTTTTCCACTCATTTCCCATATTTACTCTCTTAGCTAAAATGTTTGATTTCCCCAGGTCTGTCTCTGACTCCTGATTCTGTCTTCACTTATTTTATGCCTTAACGTCTTGACATCTTATCTGGATAGCTTATCAACGCCATCTTTCTCAACCTCCAGAGAACAGCTACTCAGCCCAGTTCCTCTCAGACATCATACAATATGTGATGATATGAAAAGAAGTCTAGACGTCCATGAAACACAGTGCAAATAACTAGGAAAACTTTCTACACCGAATACATTTCACATGTAAAATGAGATATATGCACCTAAATTACATAATAATGAGTGTCCTGGACTAAAAGAGGTGGTTGAGGTCATAAAATTCCTTCTTTTCACATTTTAGTCCTTCTTATTTAGCAATGGAATCTGAGGCCCAGAAGACCTTGATATCTAAGATCTCATAATAATGGCTGGGGAGGAAATCGGGTCAATGCATTTTGCAGAATGAATCAGGACCCAGTGGGTTTACATTCTGGAAAAGTCTTGGGCAAGACTGTTGCAGTGGGATTACCATGTGATTCCATGTTAAGGACAAGGTGTATAAATACCTGTCAGTTAGACAGATGTATTAAATATATTATCTCTAATCTTTATATAACATTTCCATGAGGGGTTGTTATTTTCACTTAAAAAATGAAGAAACTGAGACTGGGTACCAGTCAATATCAAGAAACTTATAGGAACTTTAGTGAGCTGAGTAGTTGGGATTTATCTTTGAGTCTTTCTGGACTCCAAACGCCTGCTCTTCTCTCTGACACGGTGTCCGAATCAGTTCCATGAAGACCCATGGCACATTGTCCCAACTATTAGGAGAGAATGAGGCCTTAGCCAGTCTTTCCTATACCCTCCAAATACTAAACTTTTTCCTCACTCTAAAATAATCCTCTTATTTATTTATTTTGTTGATCATGGAGTACAGAGTTCATAAAACCACCTTTCACCTCAAGATAGTCACAGCCTTAATGAGGAGAAAGACACATATAATATTAAGAACAGTATTAAGTATTCATCTCACACAAACTTTGGATTCTGAATTCTGTCCTTTGGAAATAAAGTCCTTTTTTTCTCTCTCTATCAGTTCATTGACATCTTATCAGGTTGAAATGAGATGTGTGGTTTGTTCTTTGTAATCAGTAAAGGTATTCAAATGGCAGTTCTTGAATTTGTTTTTATTTACCTATTTATTTATGCACTGATTTCCTTATGTCTCCCTAACAAGCTGCCGTGTGATGTACAACATGGACTTCACTGCACTGAGTGATGGTCTGCGTATCTTCATGTTTAGGTAAAGCGTGGCCTTAGGTAAACAGCTGAGATACTTCGGGTCTCAGTTTCCGAAGCCAATTAGAAAACTGGGGCCCTCATTTGTACACCACTTGTCAGATTCCAAAGCCATGGTGTGAATGAGGTGAAATAATAGATCTGAATGCAACTTGAGAGCTCTGAACTGCTAAGAAAAGCTTTGTGTTTTAGTAGGTGCTTCATGTGTTTATTTCAAAAGAGCATAGATATATTCCAGGGCAATCTACTGACCACACCACATGACCTGTGGTAGAAAAATATAATGACAGGATCACGTGAACCTTTTCTCCAAAAAGGAATTTGGAAAATGTTAGGGAGTGCAAAATTTATCTACATTTTTTTTCCATTGGCATAAATTGAAATTGTGGAAATATAAGACACAAGAAATAGTATATCATCAAAATGTGTATGTGTGTTTGGATGAACATCTGACCAGGAAGGTTTGAAAAGGATGAAGAGGAAAGTGAAAATTGATGGTAGAAATTAACAGACACTCCAAGTGCTAATGAACAAACCGGCTTCCTGAGGTTCATTTCATTGTCAAGCAGCATGAGCTGTTTAAGGAAGTTTATGCTGCAGTGTGAAATGGAAACAAAACATCTCCCTTTTAAATCCAGGGAGGAATAAAAAGGAGCCAGGGTCTCTTCATTTATCAGAAAGTGCAACTGATTGTTATTTAGTTGGGGGATCAGGAAAATTGCTTGGAGGGTGGCCATGTTCATCACGGCTCTCTCAGCTTCTCCCAGCGATCCAGCTCTGAGAAGTCAAAGGCACAACATCTGGAGTGGAGAGGGCGTGGAGGGACAGAAACACAAGATGCCCTGACTCTCTCCAGGCAAGAGCACATTTCGAGAGAGAACCTTTCTGCTCAGCAGAGGGGAGTCCCCACCATGAGAACTTGCCATCTTCGAGATTATTATACATTTTGTAATTCATTCTAGGAAACAAGTGTCTTCCTCCTCACCCCATCTCCGCAGCCTCAACGCCCTTCCAAGCTTTTGTTTAACGCTAACATTATTCATTGATACACTGATCTCTGCGGGGGAGGAGGGGGGGTGGGGGTTTAGATTCATCACCTCTTAAAGATCAAGGCTGAGTCCAAGGCTGAGTCCACTCCTGTTTCTGTTCATCTTCTCTGATGAGAATCATTTGCATATAACAGGGTTTAGCTTGGCCTGGAGACACATTCCTTCTGACTCAGCTAACCTGAATTTCAGGAAAATCAGTGAGTCTACCGGACCCTATAAAATGCTGATGCTGAGATTCCAGCATCACTGGCTCACTCTCACACAGGGTGGGTCTGTTAACCTCTCCTTGAGCTGGAGTCTTCTCATCTTTGAAGTTATGGGATGCAAATGGTGCTCCCCAATGTCCCCTTGGCTTTTATAATGGTCTGGACATGATGCCCATGGAGGAAGTTTCTGACATTCCTCCTCTGTTTCTCTATTCTTTCCCCACTCTGACTTCAGGGTCCTAGGACTTGAATGGATGCTTCTGGCTCTGCTGTGTGTGTGGCCTGAGCCATCTGTCTGTCCTGTCCGTTTGATGATCATTACCTTGTGCCTTTTATGGAACTTGTGCTGAGCAGATTTGTCTCCACAGGTTGATTAGCTTGTAGAATTTCTAATGTCAAGTTCTACTAAGAAATATAATCATTTCACCTTCTTTGTTTATAGATGTAGAATGAGACCTAGAGAGAGATTATTTTTCCTTCAAACACTTGACACAATACAGTATAATAGAAATACTTATATTTCTTTAATATATGTCTTCCTCATGGGGCTGCCAGGACCACAAAAGTAGTGCCCTACTTGTTTTGTTACCAGTGTCTCTATGACTGAATTCTAGAATGTTCTTGGCCTGTATAAATATTTATTAAATAAGTGAATAGATTGGATACTCTAATGAGGACCATTAAACCTGAGTCTTACAATAAACAGTGCTCTCGGATTTAGACCTTTGTTGTGGCCTCCAAACAAAATTACATATGCAGTGACATATAAACTTACAGAATTGGAAATAAAAAATACATCTCATAGAAATTTAAAATTGTGTCCCATTTTCTGACCACTCCTGCTATAGTGACTTCGTGAATTATTTTGATAAACCTGATCTTGAGATAATTATTACAGTGGTAGTTTCTTCTGTAAAGTGAGTCAGTATTACATGGAAATATATTTGAGGATTTGTTTCATTTTTAATATATCAGGAGCATCAAAAAATTAGGGCAGCTTGGGTGTCTCTCAACCTGAGAGACTCTATAAATGAATGAATAAATCAAGCGATTTCATCTCTTACTCAGAGTCAAGCTAAGCTCCATACCTGGCTCTCCTGACTCATAATCCAGATTCTCAATGTTGTGAAGGCACGTGCGAGGAGTCAGCATGCCATGAACTCCTCCCCGAGCCTGAGGGTGCAGCTCTTTCTGCGTGAATCACACCCCCACCCTTCTTAACTTGGATGACATCCTAGTCATTCTGTTGGTCTCAGCGGAGGTGAAACCACTTCCAGGAGGCCCTCCCGGATGCGTCTTTCCTTCAGTTCTGGCTTATGTGCTTCCTGAAGGCAGGAGCCCTTTCCGTTCTGTTCATTTCTTTATCCCAGGGTCCGACACACTGAATTTGTGCAGGGGAAGTTTTCAGTCGTTGAATTATTTAATCCTGTATGACCTAGATAAGCACGCAAAGAGCTAGCTGGCCATGCTTGTTGAAAGTGGTCTGTTTTGGAACTATTGCTCTACCTGGGGTCCCTTGTGCTTGTTCTATGCTGCTGCCAGTATAGAAAATGAGAAGAGAGGTAAGCAATTACAATATATTAACCTTCTTTCAGGCCACCGTGTTTTTCTGGACACAGTGATGAAGGTGGGGACAAATTTTCCTGACTTAAATGGACTCACTTGGGCTGGAGCTCAGCTCCACGACTCCACAGCTGGGTTATTATTTCTTGTCTCCTAGAACTTTTCTCTGCCTGTGCTCAGTTTTCTCACTGTCTCCTGTGAGGACAGCTGAGATCACTCAGACCGAAGTGTGTGGCAATGTGACCTTGCCACTGTTGTCTTTTCATTGTTTCATGGCCTTTCATTTAGACTTGTCTTGGTTCCTTATCCAACTGTGCAAACCACACTCATGTGTTGAGTCAATAGTTAATTCAACAAATATTTACTGAGTCACGACTATAAGCTGAGCACTATTCTAACACTGGTGCTACAGCAGTGAACGAGGCAGAAAGAACCGTGGACTATTTATTATTTCAGTTGATGTAGCAGGTATTATTGGTGTTCATCACTGCTCCTGTTTTTATTTCAATAAAAGTTTTTCCCAGTTTTCCTCAGGTAGAGGGTAGTCTTCTGTTTTAAGATGAAGTGAGTCCCTTCTCAGCCCAGGGACTGAGTTTAGACAGTGTTCAGCCTGGTGGTGTTGGTCCTGTCGCCCCGGTGACTGATTGGTTTGGAACTGGGCATGTTACACAATTCCAGCCAACGAGGAGAGGTCTACCAGGAGGGCCTGGGAAAGCTTGTCTCATTATAAAAATAGGACAGAAAACATGGATGCTTGTTTTCCCCCTCTACATATTGTGATTCCATGTGACATCTGGAATTGGGACAGATGTCACAGCCACCCTGAGACAGTGAGAACGAGCCTCACTGAAGATCTCAGAACAGAAGGGAAGGTAGAAGCTATGCTCTCGGTGATGACATTTGGCTGCTAAATTATTTGCCCTAGGGCTTCCATACCACCAACTCCTTGCTTTGTAAGCTATATCCATTTCTCCACTTTTTAGTTGGTTGTCTTGTGCTTACAGCCCAAACTAACCTCACGGATGCAGCTGGTTATAGAGATCTGTTTGAATTAATATTATGCCCAGTGTAGTATAATCGGGGTCAGGGACCATTTCCTATAAAGGGCACAGAGCACACTCTTTTTGCTTCGTGGAGTTTATGGTCTCCCTCTCACATCTCAACTCAGCCATTGCAGCTGGAAAGCAGCCACAGATAACATGCAAATAGATAAGCATGTCTGAGTTCCAACAAACTTTATTTACAAACCAAGACCTGGGCTGGGTATGGCCTGCCGACAATAGTCTGCCAACACCTGGGGTAATGGAAAGCCATGGGTTTTGGAGTTACACAAAATATGCCTGAAGCCCATCTCTGCTATTCTTGCTATGAGATCTATTTAAGCATATGAATCATATGTACTTCATTGTTTATGTTACCCATCTTTGCCACTAGCATGTAAGAGCCACAGGGAATGGTCTTGCTTTTCTTATATACGACTGTACCCCAGTGCTTCGAAAAGTGTTGAATGACTTAATAATCATGTGTGATTGAGATTCTTCATTATGTTCTGTTTCTGTAAGGGGCGAGGAATGCATCTTATACATGTTACCACAGCACCTTGAGAGGAACTTTCACACGATAAGCTCTCCAAGCAAGTTAGCTGGTTGCTGAAGGAATACATTCTCCTTTAGCCCATGGCTGCAGTGATCAAAATCTCAACCATCGGCCAACCAGGTAAATGCTGCTGGCTACTGCACTAGCACATTAGTTGTATTAATATAACATAACATAGCATAGCATAGCATAACATAACATAACATAACATAACATAACATAACATAACATAACATAACATAACATAACAATACTTGGTGTACATATGCATACATGGCTTGGAGGGCAGGGGTGATTTTATATTACACATCATATCTTGAAACTGCCTGGAATTCAGTGAGTGCCTGTTGAGGTTCAGTTTATTGACCCATTTACCAATGGGTCAATACACTTAATTAACTTAAACATCAGAAGATGAAGGAAAAGGAAATAGGCCTAATTGAGCACCTGCCATAGGCCCAGACCTCTACTTGTGGGCATTTGGAATGTATCCTCGCCTCCTCCTGAGGGACGCTTGTTAGTAGCATTTTACCCAGAGCGATGGAATCTCTGTGAGTCACTGACACACAGGTCACAGCAGTGGAACTGGTGTCCAGATCCTGGCCTTTCTCTCTAAAGTGTGAGTTCTTGGTAGAAGAATACACGTAGTAATTATTGAGCTAACTTCCGAAGGCCTGGGCTTCAAGGATGGGCACTCATAAAAACTGGTTTTGAGATTATCATGCTAAGCGAAATAAGTCAGACAGAAAAAGGTGAGACCCCTATGACTTCAATCATATGTGGGATATAAAACTGAAAAATGAACAAGACAATCAAGCAAACAAAATCTCGTAGACACAGACGACAATTCAGCGGTTACCAGAGGGTAAGGGAGGAGGTGTGATGGTAGATGAGGGTAAAGGGGGTCAAATATATGGTGATGGAAGGAGAACTGACTCTGGGTGGTGAACACACAATGCGATATATAGATGATGGATTATAGAAATGCATACTTGAAACCTGTATCATTTTACTAACCAGTGTCACCCCAATAAATTTAATAAGGATAAAACAAAAACAAGAACAAAACAAAACAAAAACCTGGTTTCTCCTGCTTCTCTCCTCGTTCTCCTCTTCACTCAGGAATTTTAGAACTCTGCACTTAGTTCCAACCAGTCTTCTCACTGTGCTCCTCATGGGCCCCTCACAGACCCCAAATGAGAGGCAGGAGTGACCGACTTCCATATTTTTTTTTCAACAATAGCAAACCAACCAGAAAGCTTACTAGCTAAAATAAAGCGTCCTTGTCACAGACAAAAGGCTCATGGAAAACTCTTGCAGAGCCAAGCAAGGTTAATGACTTTCTAAGTACTAATTCTTCGGTTACAGGACAAGCTTCTAATTCCAGCCTTTTGTTGTGAATTCTGTGGACAGGTTTAGAGAATTCAAGAGGTTCTTACATCTCAACAATGGCAGGAAACTGACACAACCAAGTGCCCACTCCGATGGAGGCACTGGAGTCAGATTCCACCCACATAAAGTCATCCAAGCTTTCACACCCTTGGTTTACCCTTCTTTACTGAACTGTTAATATGCTTTGTATCTTCCATCCTAACAAGCAAAATAACAATCTTTGCCTCTCATAATTTCCTCCAACCACTGCCTATCTTTCTGCTTTGTCTTGGAGCAAAGGTCTTCAGCAAATGCATTCACTTAATTCATTTGCTCACTTTCTGGTCCCTCTTCATCTCACCACCACTGTTGTCTGAAGCCACTCTTGTGAAGGTCATTATTAATCTTCATCTTGCCAAGTCCAAAGGTCAGTTCTCCAGATCTCTTTGTGGTCAGACTCTCAGCAGCATAAGGCACACTTTACCAGTGTTTCCTTCTTAACCAGTGTTTCTTTCAAATATTCTTCACTTGTCTCATTCTTCCCTCTCCCCTCAGTGGCCACTTCTCTGTTGCCTTTGCTTGGTTCCCTTCCTCTTTGCCCCCTTGAAAGAGGACAGATGAGTCCCCCTTTCACCAGCTCTTTGCTACCACTCAAGCCCCTCTACTATGTCAAGATTCTTCCAGTTTCAAGGAGCTTTGCATTTTCTCTCAGTTCTAGAAATTCTCATCATGCTGGCTTCCCCTCTTTAGAGCTCATCGCCTTCTCACTCAGAGTCCATATCCTTAGAGACCTCCTTCGACAGCCTTTTCAAAAACAGATTCTCCCAATGTGGCCTCTTATCACTCTCAGTTATTTTACTCTGATTCGTTTTTCTTCATAGCACTTACCTCCATCTGAAGTTATGTGGTTGGTTTATTTATTTACTTATTTATTTATTACTTATTTATTTATAATTTCTATGCACAGCTATTTGGCCAGTGCATCGAAATAGATGTGATATACATTAGACGCTCAATAAATATTAGCTGGCTTAATGAAATTTTTGCCCTGAGTCCTTATTTTTGCATATCACTGCTGAACTTTCTAAGTTGCTGTCTCATATAATGGTTCTATGATAGGAATAGTTAACCTTTATTACTTGCTTATTGTATGTCAGGCATTGTGCTGAGGATATTAATCAGCATTATCTGATAGGTGAGGCTTTACTCCAGAAACAAGGGACGCTCACCCTGGTTAAAGGAGGTGGGAATGGCGTGATGTGTTGTGTTCTCTGCGTGGCATTGTTGACATGGGGAAGCCCTTTGGAGGCTTCCATTGCCAGCCTGGCATCATAGGCTTTGTCTGGATACCAAAAGGAGCTGAGTGGCTGGCACATCTGCTCTGCTGGTGCTGGGTCATTGGCCAATAGTCCTGGTTACCTGTTGCCTGGCCTGAGCCAGGTAGTCAACTCAGATGCACTCTCTCTACGCTGGTGGGACACTGGATGTCCTTCCTAGGGTCTCTCCCAGTCAGCAGAGGCTGTTTAGACAGCTGGAGCCCATATTTAGGGTTCTATGGCCCCCGTTTCCAGATCACCTGGCAGCAAGTGCAGATGGCAGCATGGAGGGGGCTTCCGACTTTGTGTAACCTGTCCCCTAAGTGGACAGGTGCTTTCACATGCATTACCTCACTAATCATAGTCAAACCTCACATCAGTCCTACGAATCAGGTACGAGGATTTCTAATTCACAGAAAAAGGAACTGTGACATGCTCAAGGCCGTGACGAGAGTGGGGAGTCCATCCTTGTGTGTCGCCCCTGGCCCGATTCCTCCCTCCCGCCAGCGTGCATGCACACACATGTGCACACACTAATACAAGTATTGTTCTAGCCGTAATGACAGTTGTTAAGGCCCTGACACTCCCCACACCCTGACTAGACCTGCACCTCCACTGTTCCTTCACGTCCTCTCCCGAGAAACTAGCTTTCCTCTAAAAGCTTGCTCTCTCTGGCACCTTCTCTGACTACAGAACCTCTGTTCCCACAGACCCTTGCATTTCCACCATTATAACTCTATCAGTCAGATCTCTTTTCGTTGTGACAGACAGAAACCCAATTCCAACCAGTTGAGGAGAAAGGCCTGGGGATCTCCTGGCTTCAGGCACTGCTTGATCCGGGGCTCAAATGATGGAAGTGCATGGTTTCTCCCTCTCTCTCTGCCCCTGGAACAATGCTTCCCTCTGTGAACAGGCTCCATTATCAGACGGGCTGTCTCCCTAGAGAAGGAAGGACTATTGCCAACAGTCCTCGGCCTTCCTTCTCTCCACAGCTGACAATCCTAGAGGAACCCCAATACATTCAGGAGAAAAGCACTATGCACATGCAGAAACCAAATGTGTTCTGGTTCCTGCTGTTCACGTGTGAGCCCTGGGAGCAGGGCTGATCAGATCCATCCAAACTTTGTGCACTGTGAAGGCTGCAGGAAAGAAATGCTGAGCAACACGGTATGCCCACAGTGCACAGTTATCCCCCAACTTTGTTGCTTTTTCTAATGTCTGTTTTCCTAACATTTTCTATGTTAGGTCTAATAGGTAAAGGCCTGGAGGTCTTGCTTAAACCTCTAGTTACAAATGCTGAGCTCACTGCCTGACTCACATTGGAAACTTGATGAATATTTCAAAATGAACAAATGAAAGCAATTATGACAATGTATCCAGTTGATTTTTCTTAATTACGAAGCCCCTGTGTTGTGCTGACATAACAGAAACTGGGTCTCTGACACTCGCGGTCCCGGTCCAGCTGCCAAGCCAACTCTAAGTCTCCTGCTTGTGTGCGGTTACCTGATGCCTAATATTAGACCTGCTTGCTGAGACTTGCTTCCATGACCCAGGGCAGATTCTGAGTAGCTCCACCTCCCTGCCCAGCCGGCCTTCCTCAGGCTGTTCCTGACAACCACAGGCATTTCCTTCTCTGACCCAGTGTGTCTGTCTTATTCTCTGGGTGTTAGGACAGAAGACAGGGGGGGGAAAAAGAAAAAGAAAAAGCAACAACACCAATAACAAAAACAAAAACAAAACTCTATTCTTATGTGTTTCGTAGCTTACAAAAGCAGTTTCCTATAGCCAATCCCATTTAATATTTACTGTAAATATTGTACTTGTATTACCAGTTCAGACGTAAGGAAAGGGACACTAGTCTGTCTGATTACCACCCCACTCCATGCCTGGGTGCTGCTCGTATACACGATCAGCCCGTGATATTCCTAGAGCAGAAAGACTTGGACGAAGCTTTAATGATTATAAGAAAAAGTCCTGCCCCCTTTGATAACAACCATCTGGTGAGACAAACATTGTTTAATTATTGAAGATAATAAAATTGAGAGACAGAGAGCATAAGAGAGTTGCCTGAGGTATCAGCCAGACCTCAGACTTAGCCTTGAATTAGAACTTGCCTAGCTGCACACGGCCTGTCTCCTCTGGGTCCAGGCCTGTCACCTTTCAACAGGCAGCCTCCCAGGTCCTTGTCACTACATTCAGCATACTTCACACTCTTCTTGTGTCAAGGGCGTGTCCTGGCGACATGGAGGTGACCTCAGATGTCGATGAAGCCCGACTCCCCCATGCCCCAGCTACCTCGAGTTGACTTAGCGGGTGGTTCATTGGAAATGGACCACGCTGCTTAGGTATGTGAGGAGGGCCGGTGCCTGTGCCAACACGCCTCAGTTTGCCAAGGTTGGCCCCACAGGCGGCCTCTTGATGGTGAGCAGTCGAAATGCAGTCCTCAGAATTTCAGTTTCTGGGTATAGACTAGAGACCAGGCAGTGTATCAGCTAGAGTGCACCCTGGTTATAGAAACCCCAGAAAGCTGGAGACACTTACCAACAGTTTTACATCTGTGAGGACAGGGTGGGGTTGGAACCCGGATCTTTCTGATTCTGGAGCCTCTGCTTTTGTCCACACACAATGCACGTTAACCTGAGAACGCTGGGTAACGAAAACCACACCTGGGATCAGGCTGTTTCCCGCATCAAATATTCCGTGTAGCAACTGGAAAACTTTAGTGAGTTGCCTGTATCGTGTGAAGCCGTGTCTTTTTGGTGGGGTGGGAGCGGGGGTGATCAGCGCTGACATTGTTCCTGCAAGAGCAGCTCTCGGACGTGTGCACATATTGTTTAGTCCCTGTGGTCAGAACAATGCTCGCTGACCTCACAGCCAGCAATTTCCTGACTTGCAACCCCCCTGGGCCTGGGCCATTCAGACCAGCCCCCCGTGGCCCCTGGGATAGAAGGACAGAGGCCTGCCTGCTTGGATTCATGTCCTTCCAAGCAGGAATTGTGAAAGTGCTGGCGCCAGGAATTAAGGAACAGGAGGAAAAAGTCTTTCTTCTGTGCTCAGCATGTTTTCCACAGTGTGTGGGTCGCTCAGTCCATGGGAAAGTATTGCTGGCCTGGCCTGTGTAGTGAGCGTGGGGCCGGAGCGGGGGAAGGGTACCAAAGGTTCATGGAAACAGGATCTGCCCCAGGTTTGTTTTCAGGAGCTGGGCTGTGGAGAACATATTTGGCCTAGAGTCAGATGGGCAGAGTTTCACGTGTGTGTGCCTCTACCACAAAACCGCTCTCTGAACTATCAGTTCCCAGTGAGAATGGTATGGAGACATGGCATTGTCTTGGACAATGGAGATAAAAATACCAAGCTTTCAGGCTCCTTGGATGATTAAACAGAAAAACAAAGTAGGTGATCCTTGTTACCTCTACACAAATAGAAAACTCCGGAAAACATGAGAGAGATAAGATCACTGCCCCTGACATCAGAATGAACAACTGAAGAGGCTGTTTAATTTGCGTGAAGCTACATGGCTTAATTAAACTCCTGGTCCTATAGGGAAATAGAGGTAAAAGGTGGTGCTCCAAACAGTTGAAGAAATCAAGAGAAACTTCAGGGGTATGGTGGAACTGGCGGGAGAAAAGAAAGAATCAGATGACGATATTTTCAGGCATTTGCGTTAAGTAAATTTCACATATATCCTGTAACCCTCATAAAACTTCTGCAGTGAGTTTCACTCTGCTTCATGTTGTTGCCACAGATTCTGAGAGGTAAACATCTCGGTTTCTTACAGTGTGAGTCACAGATCTTTCATCCAAATCACCTGGGTTGCTTGTTAACAGATTTTGCATCCCTTCCAGTCCCACTGAAACATTGTCTCTTGGGATGAAACCAGGAATTTGCATCTCTGTAAGTACCCTGGGCGATTCTTATACAATATAGTTAGAGAACCACTGTTTGAGTTATTACCTGCATATTGGGAATTGCCTGGGGACCTTGAAACATACTCATGCCTGTGTCAACTCCAGAGGTAATGATTAAACGATCATTAAATCATTGGGAGTGGGCGCTGAAATTTGCAAAGGCTGTACAGGGCACTCCAGTATTCAACCCAGTTTGACACCCACACCTAGGGTCCAATTATATTTGTGACAGTTACTCCAGTGCAGGGAAGGATGCCAGATAAAATGAGCTCAGTTAAACTTGAATTTCAGATAAAAAATGAATACTTTTTTAAACACTATTTATGTGTCGCCCTTATTGCATTGAACATACTCATACTCAAAAAATTATTTTAAACCTGGCAATTCTTAAGTCCAGAGCTTGTGTTTCTAATGCTAAAGCCCATTGCCTTTTGTGCTGGGGTGTTTCCCCTTTTGAGTTTTAAAGGATCAGTGAAATTCAGGTAGGGCAGAATCATTACTAAAACCATCATCCACAGACACCTCCCAATAGATGTAAATTAACATAGATACACATATACTGCTGGAAACATTATATAACGTGAGAATCCCTTGATAAGTCAAGCCTTACCTCCTGTATTCATTGTCTACCTGCTGCTGTAACAAATTATCACAAACTTAATAGCTTAAAACACATAATTATAATTATTATCTCACAGTTCTGAGTGAGAAGTCCGACACAGTTCTCACTGAGCTAAAATCAAGATGTCTGGGGGTCCTCGGGGAGGATCTGTTTCTTTGACCTTTGCAGTTCCCAGAGGCTACCCGCATCCCGGGCCTCATGGACCTCAGTTTCTATCTTCACAGCTCATAATGTTACAGCTCTCTGACCATTCTCCTATAGTCACGGCTCTCTCTGACCACAGCTGAGGAAGGTTCTCCCCTGTTAAGAACTAGATTGGTTTGCCTGGAAAATCATGATACTCTCCTTATCTCAAGATCCTAATTTAATCACATCTTCAAAGCCCTTTTTGCCATGTAAAGAAATGTATTCACAGGTTCTGGGCATTAGAGTACAAATATATCTTTGGGGGTGTTATTCCTCCTACCACACCTCCTAGTTTCTTTCTTTCTTTTTTTTTTTTTTTAAGATTTTTTATTGGGGAATTGGGGGGATGGGAACAGTGCTGGGGAGTTGGGGGAAGAGGAACAGGTAAGTTGCTGTCCTTTTGTTCTTCAATCTAGTTGTGGAGGATGTTGCTTCACTGGCCCAAGTTGGCACCATCATTGCACTCTTCCCGGGCGAGGCACATCAGTCGCTGGCTTCTGGACGGCCGCTCACTGCGGCTGCTGGCCGCTCACGCTGGCTGCTGGCCACACACGGTAGCCCATGGCAATCCACTGCCACAGGGACTGCAGCCCACGCTGTCGCCGGCGACTCATGGCAGCCCAGCTCCAGGTTGAGCTGTTGTTCAGCATCTCAGCTGCGGAGGGCAGTGTCACTGGCCCTCATATGTGGGATCCGAACCGGGGCCCTCTGGCATCCCAAGCGAGTTCTTAACCATCGCGCCACTCGGCCGGCCCCTAGTTTATTGCTTTTATGAATTAGATTTTTAAAACACTGATTCTCTGGAAACAATGCAATCTTATATAATGTGATATAAATAAATATCCTTTTATGACATGCTGTGTTAAGTCCAAAACTGTCACTAAACTTTTAATGCTTTTAGAAGAATCAGTGGGAAAGAGGTTTAAAGGGAAAGTTGAAAAGATGACTATTTATTCTCATCAACAAACACTTATACAGTGCTTACTCTGTGACAGGTGTTATTCTGAGCACTCCAAAGATGTTAATTCATTTATTCTTCATGTCATATCCCAATAAACAAAGTGATCATGTTGTTCATCCCACTTTACAGAGGAGAAATTAGGTCCAGAGAAGTTTAAGACTTACTCAAGTCTATCAATTAGAAAGTGGAGGGCTGAGTCCCAAAACAACTTTTCAGACATCCTTCTCTCCTTTGAGCTTTGGTTATGCTTACGTCCTCCAGGGATGAACTGAACAGGACTCAATGAATACTCAACTATAGGATACCATTTAGAAATTTCTACAGCCTTTAGTTTGAAAAATATGAGCTTGAGTAAATGACTATCAGCAATATCATTTCTTAAAAACTGGTTAGTAATGGGAATGTGAAGCTGAAGAAACTTTGGGTCACAGTTTAATTAAACATTTAACTTGGTTTAGGATTTGGTTTAGGTTGTCGGACTATCATTAGATGGGACTTAGTGAGCCTGAGCTACAAATAAGTCAGGACCACGACAGCTCACCTATGACTGACCCACAGCCACCACTGCAGAGAGTTAGGGACCAGGGTGTGGGCTTTGAGGTCCCAGGTGATTATGAGCTCAGTAAAAATGCTTAGGTTGTGAGGTTTCTGTTCAGCGGGGTTGATGTTGTTTGGAAAAGCAGTAAAGGCAAAATCCAATATTAACCTCATCTTTGCTCTTCAGAAACTCCCAGTAAAAGCTCAACACGGTACTTCTGCTCCCAGCACTTGTCTATGTAAGTGCAATATACATCTCTGATGCCTATTTATGTTTCTACTTATTGCACTGTGTGCATTTAGGCAAGCCATCAAAAATCCTTTTTGGAACAGGTGTTCCAAGTCAAATGCATACCCTCCAATGTCATTCTTGTTGGAAAGACATCGGTGAAAAGAAAATGAAAGCAGAAAAACAAACACCCCTGGATCAATGTCTCCCTGCCAAGTCTTCCTCATCATTACAGAAGCACCTGGAATTCATTCAGGTGAAGAAAACCCAATGAGTAATGAGTTCTATAATTAAAATTAAGGTGGTGTTTCTCTTTCTGTTTTGTTGCTTCTCGTCTGCATGTTTGAGGTATATTCCATTTACCCCTCTGGATTCACTCTCCATCTTGCCCACTCTGGCAGGTATCCTGGATGACTGTCTTGTATAAACTGCATCAAATGGGCTTCCTACCCTCTGGTTTCTCATTGGGTTTGGTCAATGGGTTGCACCAGCAAGAAAATGGAGATAAAAGAAAACAGAGGTGGGGGGTTATTTGTTCCTATGGTTTCCTCTTGGCCCAGCAACAGCACAATAATGACCATGTTCCCCACTGGAATACAGCATCTCCCGTGGGAGGCCCTCTCCTGTAGCCTTAGCTTTCGCTGGGTTCCCTAACTTCCCCCTAGGCATGGCCTGGAGTTCCTATTCTCATTGAGGCTTATTCTAGGTGCAAGGGATGGAGTACAGAACAAAAGAGAGGGGGAAACAAATCCCTCCTTCATTGAGTTTATAATTGAATGAGAAAAAGACAGAAGATAAACAAATTAAAAATAAAACATGCCATATGGTGACCAATGTTATGAATAAAAATAAAGTAGCGAAGTGGAATAGTGAGTGCTGAGGCAGGAAAGGTATGCCTATTTTCAAAAGGTGTTTAGGAAAGGCAAGAGTGGCATTTGAGTAAAGACTTGAAGGAGGTGAAAAAGCAGCTTCGGTAGAAGTCCTGGTAGAAGGAAAACTATACAAAAAACACAAAGACAAGATCATTCTTGGGCTGTCCAAAAACCAGCAATAAGGGGTCAGTGTGGCTGGAGGAGAGTGAAGGAGGGGACAGTGGAGATCAGAAAGTTATTGGGGGCATTTCATGTAGGGACTCACAGGTCATTATAAGAAATGTGGCTTTTATCTTGAAGGATGAGAACCTTTTGGAGGATTTGTGCTGAGGAGTTATGTAATCTGATTTACTTTTTAAAATAGTCACTCTCTTTTTTATCTATGGAGCATTTTTTGTTCATGTGTAAAGAAAGATGAACCATTAAGAGTTCTTGCAATAATCCAGAGAGAGACCATGACAGTTTGGGTCAAGGAGTGGAAGTGGCTCATGTGATTAGTGAGGCTAAGAAGCCCCATGATCTGCCATCTGCAAGATGAAGGACCAGGACTGCAGGTGGTACAGCTGCGATCTGAGTCTAAAAGCCTGAGAATCAGGAGAACCAATGGCCGAAGCTGCAGTCCAAGTCCAAAGGCCTGAGAACCAGAAGAGCAGATGATGCAGGCTCCTGTCCAAGTGGAGGAGGACACTGATGTCCCAGCTCAAAAGCAGTCAGGCAGAGAGTGCCTGAAGAGTGAAACTAAAGGGTTAAGAATGGCTCTAAGATTTTTGACCTGGCTAATTGGAAAAATAGAATCACTATTAATTGAATGAAGACATTTTAGTAGGCACAGATTAGGTGGGGGTTGAGGGTGGGAAACAGCAGGAAGTAAGTTTTAGATAAGTCAGATTAGAAATGTCTCTTATGCCTTCAAGTGGGATGTCAAGTAGGCAGTTGAAGCTGCACATCCCAGGATTCAAGAGAGAGATCCTGACTAGAGATGCACGTTGGAGATTTGCTGGGGCAGGAATGGTATGTGACACCATGCATCTGGGTGTTGTCCCCTAGAAAACAAGGGCAGATGAAGAAAGCACATGGCCCGATGCTTGTTTAGATGCCTTGAGAATGAGGAGAAACACATCAAGTCAACTGTGAAGCGTTGCCTAGAACAAAGCCGAGAGAATGGGGTGTCCAAGAAGCCAAGTGAAGAAAGCGTGACCGAGAGGAGGGAGGGATCCAGTGTAGTAAGTGCTGATAATTCAAGCCAGATAGATTGGGAACTGAGCATTAAATTAACAATATGGAGGCCCTTGGAGAATGAAACAGGAACAGTATCTGTGGAGTAGTGGGGTTGGTGGTTGAGTTCAAGAGAGGATAGGGGAGAAAAAGATTTGGAGAGAGTGAATGTCAACCACTCGTTAAAAATTTAACTATAAATGGGACAAAGGCATAGGGTGCTAATTGGAGGTTAAGGTGTAGAATCAAGTGAGGATTTTATTTGCTGAATGGAAAAAAATAGCATATATAATTTTAATCAGACTGATCTAGAATAATGGGGAAATTAATAATGCAGACAAGAAAGGGGAAATTGCTAGTTACATTCTTGAGCAGACAAAAAGAATACACGTCACACTGGGCAACAGGGCACCTGACTCATTGAACTTGGTCCCAGGAAAATCAGAATTCAATTATTTGGAGGCTTCTCAGCAGATTAATGTAGGTCAATGATCAAAGATGATTCAGATCTACTTTTGATGTATATACAGCTATTCAGGGATATTTTTGCTGAGTAAAGAGATGTATGCATGCTTCATTTGGCTAAGAAGATACAAGGAAAACATGCAGAGGCATGACTCACTAGAATAAGAATAAGGGAAACTCTTGGGTTGATTGGGAATATTGAATTAGGAAACCCCTTTTACATTTTTACCTGTAATCTGTGCATCTGTACCTGTTACCCACTGAGCCCAGTTCTTCCTTTTTAGGTCTTGTGGTGGCACTTTCCATGATCTATAATATGACAACTTTCATGTGCTCTCAAGTGTTGTCTGTTTCACAATAACCATCTGCATTCTCCCAAACATTCTTTATTTATTTTCATTTTTTAGACTCTCCACAAATCTGTACACACTCCTCTTACCATTTGTCTGCTGACCAATGTCATTTTTAATGTGTGGTTCTCGGAGGTGACACAAGGATCCAGGCTTACCCTGAGCAGCTAAGAGTTAGTAAGACCTAACTCTTACTGCCTTTTCCCCGGTCGCCGCATTTCCATTAATGTGGCCTAATGTTACGTCAGATCTCTTGGCAGACATTTTAGGCTCACAACCCGTATTGCTCACCTTGGAGCCATACTCATGTGTTGAGACAACAGCACCTAAGGCCTTGATCTGCATTGTCTCCTCCAACACTCTGATCAGCCTGTGGAATATGTCAAGTTAATATCATTTACAGAAGAGGGAACTGGGACTTAGCAAGTCTACAGGATGTGCCCACATCCTACAGCTAGTAATCAACGTCAACCTAACATCCCAGGCCTGTCTGTCTGGAAACCTGGCTTTGTCACTGCTCAAGGCTTCCCCCTAACTGAGTGATTGTAGGGAAAATATGGGTGAGGCAAGAAGATATATGAAATGTGGTTATGGAGTAGGTGAGGCAAGCGAACTCTGCCCTATAGGAATTTGCTTATTCCAGAAATCCTCAGGCAAGAAGCTCCTTTCTTCTCATTGGAGATGTAACACTTTCTGCAGGGCTTTGAGAGCTGGAGTGAACCAGGAAGTGGCCTTAGCATAGGGAAAGGCCTGATTGGCTAGTTAGTTAGTCACTGCTTTCCTCCTATAACTCAAAGACAACATCCTCGTTCCAATGAGCCACCTTCCTGCCCAAGGGTGTGTGCGGGAAAAGGAACTCGAGAGCTGGAAGTCACTACTCATGGGAAGAGTTTCAGCCTCAGATATCTGTTGAAAGGCAGAGTTTGAAATAGCATTCTTAGGATGGAGTTTTCTAAATTGGTACATGAACTTAGTAGTATTGTAGCCAGAGTATAAGTGAAAAAAAAAAAAGGGTGATCCAGGCAAGTTGTCACAGAATGCCCAAACAGAAGTAATGGGAACAGCATAGGATTTTAATAAAGCCATCGAAATGGGAAAAAACAACAACAATGTGATTTAGCCTGAAAAACAAACCATCACACATTTGGAGTTTCAAAAACAACAGTTACTGCTGTACCCAGTAGATATCCTGGTAGCCACTCCACCCTCAACCCGTCATTGACCCTGACCCATCTCTGGCAGCTTTCTTCACTTCCTCCATCCTTAATCCCACCAGTGAGCCTCACCAGATCTGCAGTGAAACTCAAGGCGACATTATAAAGACCACACCAAGTCATCCCTTGTGCCAAAATGGCCTCATCAAAATGACTATAGGACAAAGTCCTGCTGTGAGAGGTGATTACAGCTCAATGTAGACCTGTGGGTCAGAGCGTCTGGGGGTGGGTGGAGACCCAGCAGAAATTATGGCACTCATTGGGGAAGCATGCAAACAAGTCACTGGACACAGGTCCCCAGGCAAAGGCCAGGAGTGCAAAAGCTATAAGCAAAGTCACTCAGTAGGGAGAGGATAATACTGTATTTAAATCCTTCTCAGCTTGATCACAGGACAGGTGGTAAAGGTAGGTGCTGAGACAGAAGAGAAGGCGAGAGAAGAGAATCTTACATTTTAGCCACCTCACACTCTCCATTGACTCTTTCCCACCCCCTGTTCAAACCAGCCTCGCTGATGCTGATTGTTCCCTGAACAGCCCCTGTATGGGGACCTTTCTGGGCTGTGACTCCCAGAAATGCCCTTTCCCATTCTCTATCAGCTCAAGTGAGCTCTTACTGGACCGCCCAGCTCCCCATCACATTCATTAGGCATCCTTCTCAGATCTCTGGGTGCAGAGCTAACGTGGTCCCATCTGTCCCACAAATGCCCATGCAGCCCCTCCTGTCCAGCCTTTAGGCACTGCAAACACTCACACAGAACTCTGCCTTCATCATGTGGTTCTGGGGAAGCCTGAAGTCATTGCCAAAACCGGGTTTCTGGGCAGACTTGGGATGCCATTAGGTGTGTGCCACTTCCTCCACTAACTGCAAGCCATTTTGCCCTTGCTGTGCCTCAGTTTCCTTGTCCTTAAAGTAAGAACTAGATGAGACAGTTCATGTTGAGTTCTTAGGATGGTGCTTGGCACAGACAGCAGGTGTGACTCGCACAAGATGTGAGTCTTTTTGCCCTCATCTTGACCCCACCTCCCTTTTGCACTGCAGTCCACCCCCAGGTCAGGGCACCCTACTACACCTTTATGTGTCCCCTTGAGGCTATCCCCATCCCTGACTGAGAGCATCATGCATGCTTTAGTTGAACTGAGAGTTTCACATCTGGAGTGGACTAACTCTGTTATCAGGAGGAACTTGCTGTGATTATGGGTAACTCAGTCTGTATTAGTTTGCTTGGGCTGCAGTAACAAAGCAGCCACAAACTCGGTGGTGGCTTAACCAACAGAAGTTTATTTTCTCACGACTTTGGAGACTAGAAGCCTAAGATCAAGATGTGAACAGGACTGGTTTCCTCTGAGGCCTCTGTTCTGTCTTGCAGATGGCTGTCTTCTCACTGTGTCATCCCTCTGTGTGTGTCTGGGTCCTCATGTCTCCTTCATGTAAGGACCTCAGTATATTGGATTAGGACACACCCATCTAACCTCCTTTATAACCTAACTTAATAAGCTGTTTAATGTCCTGATCTCCAAATACAGTCATATTCTGATGTCCTGCAATTAGAACTTCAACATATGAATTTTTTGGTGGACACCATCAGCCCACAACACAGACTGTTCTGAAAACACACATGACTAGAATTTCCCGCTAGAGCAGCAATAACAAGCAATAATCAGAAGCAATCCAACATTTTTCCAAGAAATGCAGGAAACAGGGAGACAGCTGCCCTCCTGACACAGTTGACTGAAGAGCAGGTGGCTGACTCATGGGAGGTGTTCCAACTTGGCCTTCTGGGGGAGGCACTGAGAGAGGTGGGAAGAGTGGGCCCTGGATGCAGAGAAAGGTGGATCCCTGCCCTAGCTCTGCCATCATCTGAAAAGTAGTGTCCGTTCCTCAGCCTTTGTAAGGCATTCTTTTCCTCCTATAAAATGAGCCAATGCTGATACCTGCCTAACAGGGCAGTTAGGAAGGGTAAATAATACCATGCATAAAGTATTTTACATAGTGTGGGATGCATTCTAAATGCTTAATAAGCGAAAATTCTGATTATGGTTTTTAATAATAAATTATTATCTCATTACTATAACTAATAGATTTCTCACTATTTTACAGAGCGGGAAGGAGGAGCTTGCTTTTCTCCCATCGTACTGAATGTGAATTTTCACCATTGTGGTTCATACTTTTCAGTGAGGTTCTCTTAGGAAACTGATGTCCTCAGGATTGGGGGCACCGGCCGGTAGCTGGAGACTGGTTTGTCATGGTGGAGATCTACACCAGGAAATTAGCAAATGCTACTAATCAGTGTTGTTTTTATTTTGTTGTTGTTGTTTTCCTTTATTGCTGAACATTTATCAGCACTTCCCTGATATGGAAAATACACACAAGAGTTCTCATGTCACCCCCCCCCAAATGCTAAGGAGTTTTTCTGAGCTCTGTGGTAGGCATCATCTTCTTTTCTAAAAATTCCTCCAGGCCCTATCTGCATCTCTTCCTCTGACCCTCTCTGATTCCTATATTCTACTTGGATTCCAACTACTTGTAAGCTCTTTGGGATCAATGGTTTCACTGGGTCATCAGTCTTGGACATTTGTTCTGGCTTCAAGAACCTTCCTGGTGGCTTGCTCTTCTCCACAGCCTGTGAGAAAGTGATTGTTATGGGCTGAATGTTTGTGTTCCTCCCCCTGCCCCCATCCCTGTATTGAAGCATTAACTCACAGCATCATAGCATTTGTACAAGGGGCCTTTGGGAGGAAATTAGGGCTAGATGAGTTCATGTGGGTGGGACCCCATGATGGGATTAGTGTCCTTATAAGAAATGGAAGAGAGACCAGAGCTCTCTCTCCTTATCATGTGAGGACTCAATCAGAAGGCAAATGTCTGCAAAGGAGAATGAGGATGCTCACCAACAACCTAACCATGATGGTGCTCTGGTCTTAAATTTATGCGAGAACATAAATTTCTGTTGTACAAACTACCCAGTCTCTGGTATTTTGTTATAGCAGCCCAAGCTGACTAAGACAGTGACCCTCTGTCCCAATCTGTTTTGAGAGGCCCAGGCCTCCAGTGTGTTGGCCAAGGTGACTGAGTCATTTAGGAGATAATTGCTGAAGTCCTTGGGGAGATGGTAGTGAGCGGTTTAGAGTGGAGGTGATTAACAATGTACAAATGTAGGACACATTTTGAGGTTAGAATGGACAAGCTTTGCTGATGGATTGGATATGGTCTGAGAGAGATATAAGTCAAAGATGATCCCCAGCTTTGGCCTGAGTAGCTTTGTGAAAAATGGTATTGCCATGTGCTGAGTTAGGGAATATGGGAGAATGGTCAGGTTTTGGAGGGGGAATTCTAGAGATATGTTTAAGCATGTTATGAAAGAGATGCTCATGAGACATTAAGAAGGGTTGTCAAATAGGGAGTTTGGTGTCTGAATGTGGGTTACAGTCCTCTCTCTAAGTCCTTAAGTCCTGTTGATGGAAGTTGGAAGGCACGGAAAGCTCTGATCTTACCAGTGAGCTCATTTTGAGGGAAGAAGAAAGGAAATAGATTCAGAGGCATGAATGGGCATGAGCAGGTTAGGGACTGATACTGGTGAGAAAGTCACAGGATGAAGAGTTTGGTCCTGAACTTGAATTATCACTACCTTCTCTTAAAATCATGCCATTCCTTAATAGGTTTATACTTTTTCACTAAATTCCAGAATCTTCTTTACCATCTAGGATTCTTCTTGTACAAAAGGTTATGATTTACATACTATTTCTTATTTTTATCATGGAATCAAAATTTGAGTATGTCTATTGCAAGGGTTTATTATTCTACAGAAGATAAGCATGGTTGTTCGGCCCAAAGTTGAATACCTCCAGTGTCAAAAAAAACATTTTTGAAGACAGAGGGTTATTATTAATTGAAGTTAATTCAGTTTATCCCACTGAACAACTAGTGTTTTCCAGAGTTCCATGCACTAATTCACACATGCTTGTGTCCCTATCACCTGCACTGTATTGCAAACATCTGTGCTTTCTTATTGTTGGAGGTGTTGAGGCTTACATAGACTGAGTACCTTGTAGGAGTCTATGTCCATAGGAATAAAAATTGACAATAGAAAATGGCCTTGTGATTCAAGAATTAGGACCGGGCTAATCGTTTTGTCTTTCCTGAGATTGAGGCATGGGGATAGACAAAGGAAGGGTGAAGAGGATGTGTCATATAACAGTGCTTCAGGTTTGAGGTCCTGTAGCATAACCAAATGGAAGGGTCTAGCTGGTAATTGGATACACAATTCTCAAGTTCAAGGCTGGAGACAGGGAATACCAGAAAGTCATGGGGTTGCTCAGAGGGAGTGTGTGAAAAGAAAAGAATGGAGGTGAAGGAGTAGAATTCTGAGAACTATGAACCCTTCAAAGGCAGGGAGAAGAGAAACATCCCATGAGAGGTGATCAAGGCATTCAGTGCCTTTTCTAGGTCTTATTTAGTTACAACACGGTTTAGAACAAGTGTCATGAGCCAATTTATAGATGAGAAAATATTGCCTCAGAAACCTTATGGGGCCTGTCCAGGGTCATACAGCTAATAAGCAGTAGACCTGGCATTTGCCCTGCCCTCGACAAAACAACAACGACAACCTTTGGATTTCCACCTACCAAGCTGTTTGAACTCCATCACCAGCACTGACCGTCAGAAAGCTGTTTCTCATATTGAACTAAAAGCTGAAAATCTCTCTTCTAGGAAGTCCCCCCCCCCAATGAGAGCTCTTATTCTTAACTTAGGAGTGGAGAAATGGGCCAGTGACATACATGAGGAGGCATCACACACACAGAACACGTGCTGTGCAGCTCTTCCCTGCATAGCTTCAGCTAGCTCTCCTCGGATATCAGTATTTCACGTGGTTAATTTCAGGTAGACTCCATGCTTCTCCTCTCAGAGAGCCGTCATACCACCTGTCCTGATTACAGAGAAGAATGCCATGTGGTTAGAAGTCATGGATTTGGAATTGGACGGATGTGTCCTGTCTTAGTTCCTCCACTAGTGTCTAACCTTGGGAACATTTAAAAACCTCACTAAAACTTATTTTCTTCACTCTGAAAATGGATAAATAACCTAAAACTAAAGTGTCATTATAGTAACAATAATGTTTGCAAAATGACAAGTTCCTGGCACAGAGCAGGAACTCAGAAAATACAATCCTATTTTTTTTTAAAAAGCCAATTGCATAAATAAGAGCATCAGTGATTCTAGAGGTAGGCGTGATCCATTTTCAGTTTTTCTTCCTAGAACTGAACAGTAGGTTACACACAGCCTAATGATAGAATGAAAACCCCAAATGAGTCCTGGATAGATGCTGCTACATGTCTCCTGACTCTAATAGTTGGAGCCCTGAGATGTGATGAGGCTTAGATGTAGACGAATGAGGGAAAGTTACAGGAAATGAGGGAGCATCACGTTTTCTGGAAATCACTTGCTTAAAGGAGTAGAGGCTGGTGCTCTTTGATATCGGTCAAGCATGGAATTACAAGGTTAATTGGAGTTATATGTTATATCGTGAAAGTCAGCACACTGCAAAACTAAAAACTCTCTACGCACAAATTTATTGAGCATGGATTATTTCAATTAGCCTGTCACAAAATGGTAAAACTGGAATATCTTATATTGATCGTCTAAACATTACTAAGGTGGCCGTAACTGAGATACTGTTCATGATTCTTCATTATCCCAAATGTCCTGTTTAACGTCCTTATCCTCATCCACTACATGCCAAGGTGACAGTAAAAATGTCCCCCCACCCTTTCTATATGCCCCCTGTGGCTACCACCTGAGGATTCTACTCTCTGGCCCCTAGTTTTCAGATGAGGAATGAAGATTCAGAAAAGGAAAGTGTCTTATTCAAGTTCAGGTATTTCCTCCTACTCTTCATTTTTCAACCAGGAAGCTTTGCAATTTCACTGCTATGTCACGTATTAGCAAGTACTTATGAGTATTAGGTCCTTCGATCAATTCTCTTTGAGAATCAGAAGTTAGAATTATAAAGAAACTTGGAGTCCATCTGATCCAACCTCTTTATTCGGCCAGTAAAAAAGTGAAGCCCAAAGAAAAAGATAACTTGGTGGGTTAAATACAGCCTCTGGGAGAGTGCCGATAACACACACCATCACTGAGGGATGGACACTTTGGTGAAGTCATTTTATTGTGGCATCTTAATGTTGGAAATGACATTGAGGTTAGAGAGGAAAAAAAAGGTCCCGGGTGACTGTGTGATTTATTCTGGAGGACAGGGTGGGTAACAGTGGCATAATTGGGGATGTGGTTAGCATGAGGGGCATTTTGCACAGAAAATACAGTTGATAACAGATTGATGTTTAAATTCCAAAGAGACGAAGATGCGGGTGGGCTATCTGGTGTTCAGATATATGCTTATTACTTACTACTAGCAATGGTGATTATGGGAGCTGTCATTTGCTCATACCTTACTGTGGTACCAGGCACATAACCTTTCCAACTTCATGTAATCCTCACTCTATCCATGTAACAGCTTCATTTTTAAATAAAGGTTCAGAGAAGTTCAGTAGTTGTCCAAAGTCACACAGATGTGTTAGCAGAACTCGGATTCAACAAATACGTATAGAATTCTTTTTATATGTCACTGTCTGTAACACCTGTTGGCAATACACAGATAAACGAGGAAACACCTTCATTTTTGAGGACCTTAGCCCAGTGGGGAGGCTGTTATGAAGTGGACATTCTGAGTGTAGGTGGAGGACTGTCACTGAATTATGGGGGCTGAGAGAGGAGACGTGTCATCTAAACTGGTTGGTGATGGAAGGAGATTTCAGGAAAGTTTTCTTAGGAGACTCCTGCATTAGCTTAGCATTGAAAAGTAAATAGAAATCTGTTTGAGGAAGAAGGAATTCAGGTAGTGAGGACTTGGTGCAGGAAAGAAGCGAGAACTTCTTAGGGTGTGCAAAGACCCAGAGGCCAGAAACCAGGCTCCGTTGTGGAAGCGCTGCTCTGCTGCCTAACGCATGAGGAAGTGGGGCTTAGAAATACCTTCCCCTGCATAAGTGAGTGCAGGGTCAACAGCCTTCTGGAATAAAGGAGGCACAAGCAGCAAGGTTGTAGAGAAGGAGCCAGAGTTCCAGGATCAGATGCCTTGGCTGTGTGACCACAGGGCTCCTTAAGTATTAGGGAGCTGGAGCCCAGCACACAGAGGGCTGGGGATGGGAGGAAGTCAGGGCCAGACATTTCTTGGCCAGAGTCTGCCTGACCTCATCTCTTAGGGGCATTTTCCACTCTTTTAAAGTTGTTTCTCTTAGGGCCGGCTGAGTGGCTCAGTTGGTTAAGAGCTCACTCATGAGTTTGAGCTCTGAGCAACAGCGGTTCGATTCCCGGCCTGAGCTGAGCTGCTGCTGAGCTGCCAACAGGTGGCAGGATGGCTCAGCCAAAAAAAAACATTGTTTCTCTTGCTCTGCTCTCTCTCACTTCCACCCTCTTTCTGGCTACTGTGTTCCCATTCTTGATTCCCTCTGGGTGTCACTTTGTGCATTCATTTTCCTGTCAGGGCTTAAGCAATGGATCTGCCACTTCCCGTCACATCACTTAACTCCTCTGAGCCTCAGATTCCTTATGTGTAAAATGACAAGTCTCTCTCCTGGAGTGTGGAGGACCACATCTGAGATGTGAGGACCACATCTGAGATGTGAAAGCTTGGTGAGAACTGGAACGGGTCATGCAAATCTCTTTTGTTGTCAATACCATTATCCCAAATTTATCGTGAAGGATAAGGATATATCTCAGAGTTCCTAAGTTTTGTGGCTTCCTATGTGTAACTGGGAAAAAATAGTTATTTGCATTTAAATACAAGTCTAAATCCCTCCAGTCCAAAAGTGGTAATAACTACCCCGAATGAATTATACATTTTCTAATTTTAAAAGGCCGTTTTATGGAAATGAGGTTATTTGTGCTGCGTGTTATGTTCTTCTTGTATTGGTGCAAATACCAAAGACTGTGATTTACCCAGACTGACACCACCCATGGGATGGAAATCCAGGGACCTTGTTTGTATCATGTTTTAAACACTCTGTAAATACATTACCTGCAAAGCCCCTCATGAGGAGGGGAAAGAAATCACTATCATGGGCATTTCATATTTTTTTAGCTGAGTTTGGTGGCAATTTGCTCTAGTTATCCAGGACGGAATGCATGGTAAATCTGGAAGAAATGTGATCTAATTTCCCAAGATTCAATGAGAGCTGATTTGTATGTACAATCCAGTATCATCTTGTGAATGTGAGTCTTACTCTGTATTTAGAGTCACTGTCGCCCAAATCTAAGTGTGTAAATCCAATTTACATGTTCAATTACATCTATTTGAAGGCCGCTCTTTAATAGAAGTTACCATGTTCGTTTTGGGAGTCCATGGCAACAGCCATCTCTTGCAGCCATGGCAGGCAGGATGGCTGTCATTATTGGGGCATATGACTTTGAAGCCAGTAAAAAAAAAAATGTGTACAAAGCCTGTAGTTACCCCTTGGCCTGGATCACACACTCTACTCATGTGGACTTGGGGAAGAGGATGGTATGGGAGCAGGGCTGTAGTGGAAAGATTTTCTGAACACTTTCTCATTATTCATTAATGAATAAAGCCCTTTCAGATGTAGAATAATCCCCAGGGAAAAAGAAAAGCCTACCAAAAAATACAAAATGCTAATGATGCTTTTCTCGTGAAGTGTAAAAAAGCACAGAATTTTTTTTTTTAAATAAAGAAAAAGGGGAAAAAACAAAAACAGCTTCCGCTGGGAACCAACTTAAACTATTTCCTGTGTGCCACTGTAGAAGTCATTTCAGCTCTTGAGGTGTTACATTTTTTAGTAGTTAAATTAGGAGGTTGCACTAGTGATGTCTGAAGCATAGTGGCAGAACCCCATCTTTTTTAATGAGAATTAGAACCCCAGTGAATAAAATGGAGAGAACCAATATTTTAGTAGTAACATTGGCTTAATAAAATTCATACTGCTTGCTTATTTTAAACTCAATCAATAGGAAGAAAGGTAATTCTAATTACCAGCAACAAGAAATTTGCACCCTTTTAGACATATTTTGGTAAAAACTGGGATGGATAACATGGCTCATGACTGAGAGCAAAATATTGCTGGTAGTTCTCAGCCTGAATATACATCTTTGGACCTGTACATGCAGGTGATTTGCAAAGAAGGCGTTGCCCAAGTCTGTACAGCAAACAGCTACCATGATGTGAACACCATTATCCTGAATTTATCATTAAGAATAAGGATATATCTTAGAGAAATAGCCTCTGGAAATGCCTCTGGAACTCAGAGAAAATCGGAAGCTAAGAGACTGTTCCAGTGGCCATACCTCCATCTGGAAGGCACACCTTGGACCTGGCCCAAGTGTGCTTTTGTCATGAGAGAGGGAAGTCCTTCCTGCACAGATGTAGGAAGTGAACAAAGGGAATGAGAGGATGTGATGCTGGTCCTGGGAAGACAGGAGCTTCCTTTGTCTGCCTTCAGACAGAGAATAGAACGTGTCCCCTACCTAATGTAGACAGCGCAGCAACCGTCCCCACTCATTAAGTAAAACTTGGAGAACATCATACACTGGCACCTCTCCCTCAAATGCAAGTGGCTAGTAGGGGAGTTGACGATACAAGGACCACGATTACTCTTCCCAAGTTCCCCTGAATCAGCAGAGTGGTCGTGATTCTTTCTTCCCTATGGGATTATCTGTTATGGGGTGAAATGTCATTTATTCTTCAAATCAAAACAGAATAAAATAGAACACTATTGTTAAATAAAGCCTGGGCAATGGGTTAAAAAAACAGAAGCATTTGAAGCAAACTGGGATGTTGCCTCTTCAATCTGATGTCTTTCATCATCTCAAGAACCCTGTGTTCCCTCCAGTTGCACTCCAAAATGGCTCACAATTCATGTACCCATATGCCCAGTGCCTGCAAATTCTTTAGGGGTCATGTTTTCCTGGCATCACACACAGTGACAGGAATTTCCTAGGTGCTCAGTAAAGAGGTTTTGTACTGAACAGAGCTGCTCCTAAAATAACACTGTCTCTTACCACTACTTAACTGTGTGCTTTGGACCTTGGGTTCCTTGTTTGTCAAAAGAAAAATTGAAATACATTTACTGAGAATAATGGTCAGGCCCATTTTCTAGTTCCTAGAAGACTACATATATGGCTTCTGCTTTTTCTCCTTCTTCTCCTCCCCTCCCCCCAACCCCTTTACTTTCTCTCAAGTCTTCTCCTATTTCTTCTTTACATCCCTATTCTTATTCTAAAACTGTAACAGGTAAGTCAGCCAAAGAATAGTCTCATTTGAGTAATATGACAATGATTCAGAAATCCACAATATGCGCATAAGGATATTTGTGATTTGGAATTACAGGACCAAGAAGTAATTCTTCAAAACCCACACACATTTTTTTTTTCAGCCCTTTCCTTTCGGATCCTATGTATCACTTTGATGACCAGTTTTATGATATGAAGGCGCCCATGCAGGCATTTCATTCCTGGGAGAGGCTTATGTCCTGACTTGGTCATAAACCAAAGGACTTAAGTACCCAAGCAGGACTGCTCCACAGGGACCAAGTGCAGCAAAAAGAAAATGGCGTCAACACTGCTTTGTGCAATTGCGTCTTCTCTGAGATTGTGTGGCCACTGTATCAGTCAGAGTTCTTGGCTGCAGAAAGCAGAATTCACTCCAGTTTGTTTAAACAGCAAGGTTGTTTAATGGGTATAGAGTTTCAGGTTTACAAAATGAAAAGAGTTCTATGAATGGATGGTGGTGGTGGTTGCACATTATAAATGAATTTAGCACCACTGAACTACACACTTACAGTTAAGATGGTAAAATTTATGTTATATATATTTTACCACAATAAAAATCATTTTTCAAGAAAATAAAAAGAGGGTCCAGCTGAGTGGTTCAGTTGGTTAAGAGCTCGCTCAAGAGTGCAAGCTCTGAGCAACAGGGTCTCTGGTTCGATTCCTGGCCCAAGCTGAGCTGCCGCTGAGCTGCCAATAGGTGGCAGGATGGCTCAGCTAAAAAAAAAAAGAAGGAAAAAATAAAATAAAAAGATTGTCTGTAAAGGGGTATGGGTAGCTCACTGACTTGATAAGGGAGCTGAAGAAGGCGACTCTAGGCTGAGCTTCCAAGAGGCTTTCCAGAGCCGTTCTGCAGGACTGGCCGCCATGGGAAGGGCTCCACCTGTGTGAGTGAAGAAGCTGCTGCTGTCTTAGTAACTAGCTGTAGACTGGCACGGCCACTCTTATAAGGGAGATGGAAAGGAAGGATTGACGAAGAAAGTCTGCCTTAGAAAGCTGATGGGATTTCCACAGTGGGGAATGAACTGTAGAAATATCAAATTGACCTGCTCAGGTGCTCTTTGATACTTATTTTCTAACGTTTTCCATACTGCAGAGCTTCAGCTGAGGATCTTTCTGTTCATCTGTACGTTTCTATCAGCCATCCTTTTGCCCCTTTTACCTCAACCTTGTGTCTAGTCACCTCCCTGTCCTTGTGTGCCCTGGTCTTCTCTCTCTCTCTCTCTCTCTCTCTCTCTCTCTCTCTCTCTCTCTCCCTCTCTCTCTCCCTCTCCCTCTCCCTCTCCCTCTCTTTTTCCCTCTCTCCCTTTCCCTCTCTCTCTCCTTCTTTGGTACACAACTCCATTTTATAGCACCT
>NW_017732374.1:19628-24074 GCF_001890085.2 Hipposideros armiger | reverse complement strand
TCTGGGCAATCTATATGTCAAACTTTGGGAGCTGCTCTAAAATCCATCGCCTACGTAATTCATATTGCTAGAACATAAAGAAATGCAGTAATTAATAAACATTCTTTTAGCCACGACATGCAATATTGGACAAAGCCCAAGCTTTAGAGTTTGACGGATCTGATTGTAATCCCATATACACCATGTGGTTACTTAACATGGCATGGCCCCAAACAAGATAATTTACCTTGGGACGCCTCAGTCTCCTAGACTGCAAAAGGGAGACAATAGTATTTAAGGTGCTTGGTTCTAGAAGAAGGCTAGAAATAATGTATGTGAGCCAATAAGCATAGCTTAGATATGCAAAAAAGTCCTGGGGTCCTGCATTGCTAACCAGTGCCCATTCTGGTCCTTCATTTCTGATTAGCTGATCACCATGGAGAAAGAAATCAGATTCTCCCCGGGGGGTCTGAGATCTCAAAGGGTACCAAGGACTTTCATTTGTAAATGTCCTCCAGAAGGAGGTGCTTTATGACCTGAAGAGCTGGAAGGAGTTGACGCTCACTGTGACTGTGCCAATATCCTCCCGGGGGAGCCTCTGCGTTTTTTCTGCACTACCGGCCTTCCCTTGGAGAGAGGTAGCCATCCTTGAGATCCCGCATATGTTGCGCCGACACCTCCTCTGTCTCAGATGCCAGGGCCTCCCCAGCAAACGGCACCATACACACAGGCTCTCGGTGGGAAACACCTCTTCTGCATTCAACCAGCTCATTGAGCAGCCGCATTTCATTCCTGCAGAGATTGCTGTCACTTGATTTTATTATTTTGATCATTTTGAAAATCTTTTCAATGCCGACAAAAGCCAGTCCATTCTTCTGGAAGAAGCCGCCAGGGCATCGGTAATGAGCTGTGTCAGAGACGCTCTGTCCTCAGTGTCACCTCTGGGGAAACAGAGGCACTTTGTTCCCGGATCTCACGTGGTGTGACCCCCTCGCTGCAAGAAATGTTAATGTTTTGCTTCGTGCTTGGCTCCGGGTGCCACTGCCAACACTGAGAAAGCTTTTGGGGAGTTTGCTGTACATTTTGTGAAAACTGCACGGAGCCAGGCCAGACNGCCATCCTTTTGCCCCTTTTACCTCAACCTTGTGTCTAGTCACCTCCCTGTCCTTGTGTGCCCTGGTCTTCTCTCTCTCTCTCTCTCTCTCTCTCTCTCTCCCTCTCTCTCCCTCTCTCCCCCTCTCCCTCTCCCTCTCCCTCTCCCTCTCCCTCTCTTTTTCCCTCTCTCCCTTTCCCTCTCTCTCTCCTTCTTTGGTACACAACTCCATTTTATAGCACCTTTAAAAGAGTGAACCGGGTTATCATAAAATGCTCCAGGGAAATCTAATCATAGCTTCAGCCTTGTATACCTAACTGTGTCACTTGCCTAGCACATTGCTCTACCAGGCATGCCATCCCTTACCCTGAATCCTATGGAGAGGCCAACATCCACTCATCCATGTGTCCTTCCCTTACTGCTACTGTAGACAAGTGAAAAGCAGCTGGCTCTCCAGGGCACCTTGGCTTACATTTGCCACCAATTAACCTGATCAATTCACCTTTGACAGCCCAACAATGTCAGTCTAACATCAGGTTCCTTGAACTCCTTGATTCACTTTAAATTTTAATTCATGATCTGCCCCTAATTCTTTTGACTTCTGATCACAAGTCATTTTTTACTGTTTAAACCCAGGTGGTCCTTAGGTCCAATATTTGGCACTGCTTCTCCAGCTTACCTCTGACATCCTCTGGACCATGATTAATTTCTCACCACTTGATTGTGCTTTTTATACCCTTGAGATCACTGGAGATGACTAGCTCACTCTGTCCAGTCAGGCCAGTCTGTTCACTACACCTTAATTGAATTCCCCTCATAATCCATCCCCAGACCCAGCTGTCTCCCTCATAGATTCCGCCCAGCCTACCCTAGTTTATAAGAGAAGCTTTAACAATGTGTCCTGCAGGTGCTGTTAACTTAAATGGGTTTTAAGCCATCACTCAAATATCATCTTGTTGGTGGGCCTACCCAGACAACCCTACTTAAAATGGCAGTGATCTCCTCACCCCAGCAAACCCTGATCACCTTCATACTGGTCTAAATTTTTCTTTCTCCCATACCATGTATTGCCTTCTAATATATATTATAATTTTATAGATTTAGCATGTCAATATTTTAGCATCTGTACTATCCTGATGGAATATAATGCTACGAGGGCAAGGCTGACTCTTATATTTCAAGAACATATAATGCTTGACACATAACTGGCAGATGATAAATATTTGTTCAATGGCTGAATGATATTTCTAGAGGTCTGGGCCATGTCCCTCTTACTGAGCTCCATGGTGGCTTCTGTCTCCTCTTTGAAGTTTGTGAGTCTCCTTGTAGAAACTGATGCCCAAGAATATGACGAAAAAGCATGTGATAATGTTTATGTCAACCTTCTCTGCTGTACTGAGTAAAAAAATAATGAATGCCCGCGATTCTCAAATCCTATTGGAAGGAGTTAAATTGAATAGTGGAAGGGTGATCAGATATGACTTGTGTAGATTTGCCTATTAATGAGCAAGAATTCTATTCTGTACAAATGGTATCTTTTCCACCCTGAGATTTGACCAACAGTAAAACAATTTCTCTATTTTAGAAAACTTCAGGCTCACATTAACATAATTCTATCATACATGATCACTCGTCTTCCCTCCCTTCTTTCAAGTACATGCTTCATTTTATTTAGTTTGACTAAATATTTCTTTAAAAAAATTTAGGAGAACATAACCCAAATAAAGGTCTCACAATGGTAACAAGAAGGTTAGCAAACTGTCATAAGAAAGTAGTAGAATGTGTACTTAACTGTTGGCAGTCTCCATGTTCCTACAGACACATAGTAGGAAGAACACTGCATTTTATCCACTTCTTATTAATTGGGCAAATTAGTCAAATTATGTGGGACGTAGGTTCCGCATCTGCAAATTGGGGCAGTGACAGTCTATGAGGTCCCTGGGAGGGAGAGGTGAGGATACATGCATGAAACTCCTGGTGATCATCTGGTCCATAATGGGTAGTTAGACATGCTAGTGAGCACCGCTTCTGGATTGAGTGTCAAATTCCTGGCGTTGGATTTAACCCTCATTGTGTTTCTCACGAATCTGACATACACACTCGCTCTACTCAGGACGTCTTCTCCCTCAATGTTCTACAAAATCATCTGCACATTACTCATCCTAACCTGACTTTCACCATCACCATCCTTTCACTTGTATCTTTCTGTGAACTTGAAATCTCCCCCTTTTGAGGAGGGGCAAGGGGGGTGGTGAGAGCTAGAGAAGTTTGTTAATGGGAAAAGAAAGCACTCCTTGGCACCTTTCCAAATGGAGCAGGACAGAATGCTGTGACCCTCTCGTGATGCCTGTCACTGGCTGGCACAGGTCACAGGGGGACACGGGTGAGACTTTGGTCACCTTAGACTAGGGTGAGATAGATGTAAAGGGAAGAGGGAAGAGAGGTCATGGAGAGCTTTCAGTTGAGGAGAGTTTAGAAACAACTGTGAGAAGTTTAGGAAGCCCATTGTATTCAAAGTGATGCGAAAGCTACTTTGTAACCAATGTGATTACAGAGAGCCTATAAGCTGGGTAGAAATTGATTATATATTGGGAGGAGTGGGGCAGGGGTAGATTTACTGGGCCTGTGAATATTAGATAAATATGATGATATTAGCTGAAAATAGAAAGGTCTGTTTTTAAATCACTCTGTGAACGGAATAAGAAGAGGGAGCAAAGCTCATCTTTTACTTTCGACAGTTTATAAAAGCTAAGGGTGGGGAGGAGGGGTGCCAGAATTCATGAGCTCTCTCTCCACCAGTCCCGAAGCTCTTGGACTCAGAGGAGACTCCTTGTGTGTCCCGGGGAACTGAGGCCTGAGGAACAGGAGGCTCCTTGACCTTGTCAAAACCCGTTTTGGTGAGAATCAGGCCAGGACTGTTTATTTTGTGAGGTAATCTCTGGTCAGGGTGTGAACATCTCTTTCTTTGCGAATGTTGATGACTACATCCTTTCAATGTCAACTCCCCAAAGATGTCATTCTCTGAGATGAGAAAGAGCTGTTTTCATACACAGGGCTGTGAGTTCTGAGACGGTCCACACGAGTTTAAATAAATCCTCTTGACAGAGTATCAGGATCCTCTGTCAATTAAAATGACAGCCTGTTCTCTTAAATCCACAAGCCTGTAAACAAGGACGGGGTTTGTTTAAATTCAGCAAAGCCTTCACTTCTTTCCCAGTGTAAAAGTCACCTAGATTCTAGAATGCAATGATAATAATGGTTCTTTCTTGCTTCATCCAGTAGCTTGTTTTCCAGTGTTTAGCAGTATACCACAGACATCTATTGAGCCCTTAGCCCACATGCTTTGGCAAACACTTTCTTACATTAAAAAAAAA
>NW_017732374.1:18508-19245 GCF_001890085.2 Hipposideros armiger | reverse complement strand
CACTGTCTCCTTCACCCCGGGGCTTCTCAAGATGCACTGGAAACCTGTCTTTTCCTATCCGTTATGTGTAATGATTTGGATATGTGGATAGTTGCTGTCCGCCCAAATAGGGACCAAGCACTGCCTACTGTTACAGGTTAAGTTGCATCCCCCATCCTCTCCCAAACTCTTGTGTTGAAGCCTTCACCCTGGTACCTCAAAATGCAACCGTATTTGGAAATAGGGTCATTGAAGTAATTAGCTAAGGTAATATGAGTTCTTACTGGAGTAGGGTAGTACCCTAATCCAAAAGAGTGATCAGTGTCCTTATAAATAAAGGAAATCTGGAAAGCCATGCGCACAGGAAGAATGCCATTTGAACATGAAGGTGGAGAGCAGAGTGATGGGGCTATGGGCTCCGTAGCACCAACAATTGCCAACCACCCACCAGAAACTGGGAATAGAAGACGGGGCAGTGTCTGCTTCACAGTCCACAGAAGGAACCAACCTACCAGCACCTAGATTTCGAATTTCTAGCCTCTAGAACTAAACGACAATCCATCTCTATTGTTTAAGCCCCTCTATTGTTTAAGTTTGTGGTACTTTGTGACTGAAGCCTTAGCAAACTCATATACATACCGTCAACGTCATGCAAATTATGCTCAGCATGGTATTGGGATTCAGGAAAACTGAATATTCTAATAAAACCTGTGTCACAGGTCAGCTACATGTCACCTCATCTCTCTGAACTTCAACAT
>NW_017732374.1:7471-10793 GCF_001890085.2 Hipposideros armiger | reverse complement strand
TGGGAAACAAAATCTGATCTAAATTTGCAACACTGGCTCAAATTGCTGACGTAAATAATCTAAAACTGCATCATCTGTTAAATTGCCTTCATCTGCTAAACATGCAGCCATTTCTATCTCTCTCTCCACAATTAGCTTCCCCTGCACTCCACAGCTGTCCTTCACCTCCACACTTCGCCCTCCGTGTTCCTCTCTCACCTTCAGGTCATGCTCAAAGAGTTTCAACATGGGTCAGAATTGTCTGAGGAGCTGGATGAAGATTTAAATCAGGGTTTCTCAATCAGGGCTGCACATTCGAATATCTTGGGGAGATGTGTAAACTGGGACCACCCAACTCCTAGATATTCTGATTGAATTGATCTGGCTGGTGGTCATGTTTTAGTCATTTGAAAAGCTTTCCAGGTAATTCTATGAATCAAATACCTTAGGAGGGGCTGGAAAAGGTCCATGAAACATCATTTCTAACAAGCATCCCCCCAAGTATTTCATATGTCTAAAAAATATGAAACTAACTGTTCTTGATTATTATTTCTAAAATGGAGAAAACAAGAGTATCTACATGATAACATTGTTGTGAGGATTCATTTGCTGAAAAATATGTGCCAGTAACTTAGAACATGCTTTAACAGTAACCCTTGTAAAAGTTATGATTGCTTCATCCCTCATAATTTAAAACCTTTTTATTTATCTTGGGAAAATCATCCCAGAGGGGCTAAATGAAACAATGTTATAACTAGTCAATGGCATCGCAAGCACATGAACTCAGGACATCTGTCATATAATCCACTCCTTATTCCCATCACACTATGCCATTTATTTGCTTTAAATAGTAAGTTGCTGTATAAAGCAACCTACTGACACTGGCTATTATGAGAAACTGCAAGAAATAAGGACATCTCAATACAAAGTGTCATGTCTTTCATGTCTCTATGCCTTAGCTCATGCAATGACTGGTATGGCTTTCAGTATTTAGTGAAACTTTTTTTCGGGTTCATTTCAAATGTCACCTCCTATATGGCCCCTCTTTTGGTGCTACAGTTAACGTTTATTTTCTGTGATCCTACAGCACCCTCTAAGCATCTCTATTATAGCACTTAGAAGCATGCATTGCATATCCTATCTCCCCTACTTTCCTTTTCTGAAAGGAGCCTTGTTTTATGAAATTTACATGTTAACACATTGTGAACTGGTGACACAGATTTGCATCTATACATTACAATGCTCTGTCCTCAATGTGTTAANCGCTATACAGGTACATGGGTATTTACTGTAAATTTCTTTCAGCTTTGCTGTATGTTTGAAAATTTAATAACAAAATGTTGGAAAAAAGGGACTTCACAGACTTGACATCGTGTAATTATCTCTGCAGTCTTGGGAGCTAGCTATTATGTCTCTCATTTCCTTCCAGAGGAAATCGAGGCTCCCATAAGTGGTGTGTGTGACAGCAGGTGTGGCAGTCTATTGGGACACGGTGGTTAGGTAGAAGAGGTGAAATTCTAACTCCACTTCCCAGCACGAGGTCCGTTGCATTGCTGGAATGGAACAAGCTTAGGCTTTGGAACGGGCCTGTGTCCAAATCCCACCTTTATATTATACTTTCTGTGTGGTCTTGGACAGTGTTCTTTCGTGCTCTGACCTTCTCATCTATCAAAGGGTCAAATAATGCCCATCTCCTAAGGGTGCTTCTGAACATTAAATAAGATAATCTATATAAATCAAGATAAGCTGAAAACTACTTTAAAATCCAGATGTGTATGTGGTCCTTCCATTCTCAGAGTCAAAATAGCCCCCGGCATGAAGAAATGGAGATAAGTTAGGAGAAGGGAACTAAGATGCTAATACTCTTGGATTTTGTGCGTCCAAGACAAATACTGGCTTCTCTTTGTTTCTCAAGTCGTTAATTCTATAGATGGACCCCTTTGTTTTGTATTTTATGGCTTTACGGAACTGCTAATCATGCCATTTTTTTGAATTTTAACCTTTTTGGTCATATTTGCATTATTTCTGCTCTCCAAACCTGTGTGTTTAGCACTTTACAATTAAGTACCAACAGCAGGTTTCTCTTCCTTTGTTTTCATTTCTGTTTAATTTCTTCTCCATGATTTTTAATAAAAATGTTAATTAAGCTCCAACCCAAAGCTGACCTCATGTTGCTTTATTACTCAGTACTGTAAGCTTCTTTCTCCTTCCTCTCTNAAGCATTCTAATTGCCCTTGGTAAGGAAATGATAAGGATATGACTTGGGCAAGTCCTAGAGAAGGAGCACTTACCACAACTTACAGAGGCCACAGAGGCTTCTCGGAGAAGGTGCTGACAGAGCACATCTCCAAAGATGAGTAGGCAAGGTTAGGCAATGCAATACATTTCTCTTGAGGAAAAACAAATGTTCAAAGGCAAAGTGATAAACTTATGTTGATGATGTTGGAATATAGAGGTGAGTGGTTAGTGACATAGAAGAGCTAACCCAGACCAGAGTGTAAAGGCCCTTGTCTTCCCAAATGTTTCTTGAGAGCCTATTATGTGCCAGACACTCTTGAATAAATCGAGGACCCAGCAATGAACGTGGCAGATGAGCTCTCTCGGAGCTGACACTGGAACGGGAGGAGACAGGTTGTCAAAGGTAAACCTAGACACAGGAGATGTTTTACAATTGAGATTAGTGCTGTGAAGGAAAGAAATAGGGCCCTGCCGAGAAAGTGACAGGTGCTGGGGAGAGGGGACTTCAGAAAAGGTACTGTAAGGACCGTTTCCCTGGAGAGGTGGCATAAAACCTGACGGGCAAAGAGGAGCCGCCCATGTGAAGAACCAAGGAAACAGCACGCCTCGAACGCGCGAAGGCCACAGCGGATTGGAAAAGAGCTTGGTGTGTGTGAGAGGAAGAAGACAAGCAAGTCGGAAATGCGAAGAGGGGCAGCAGGTGAAGTTAGAAGGGCAGGTGGTGGTGGGATTTTGCAGAACCTTCTGAATTCAACAAGGACTCAGGCATCAGTCTGAGTGTGTGATGACAAGCCTCAGGGGGGTTATAAGCAGGGTAATCACATGAAGATTTAAAAAAAATACCTTTGTGGTGGCTCCATGGAGAATGTGCTGCTGGGAATAAATGTGGACAAAGAGCGTCCAGGTGTGAGGCTTTTACTGCTGTCCAGGTGAGAGGTGATGACAGCATAGATGATATTATTTTACTGGGCTGCACTGTGAAAGGTGAATAGTGCCGGGGAGGTGACACCACTGTCTCCCTCAAGACTGTGTGAAGAGTAAAGATGAAATGAAAATTAGCACATTGCTGGACAGCGGCAAGAAGCAATCCTTAGTATCTGGATTC
>NW_017732374.1:6524-7290 GCF_001890085.2 Hipposideros armiger | reverse complement strand
CACATGATTTTTAAATTTGAATTTTCTTTTCCACTCCCATAAAGAAAATAAACAAAAGGACTTGGGAAAATAAACCAAACCAGGTTCTAGGTTCCTTGTCTTTCTGCCCTCCACCATCAGTAAGGGGCCTAAGTAGTTGGTGAAAACTTCCAAAAATCCAAATGGGTGTGGGAAAACCGGGTAACAAAGTGGTTGATGACATGCTTCCTCTGACACAGATAAAGTGGACCACAAACTTCTAGAGGATCTGCTTATAGCCCTCACAACTCCACGCTGGCTGATGTAGTGTGGTGACACACGTCTGTGGAGGCAGCATTAACGTGAGGCAGCCGGACAGTGAGCAAGTGGCAGGAGACCCTGGTGCTCCCATGTGCCTGAAAGGAGACCTGGTATTTCCGAGATCAAAGTATCAAGACTAATTGAAAGTAAGGATGGGGCTTCAGGGTCATGGACCATGAAGATGCTCAGACAGTATATCCCAAGAGGTGGGTAGGGACAGTGCATCACAGTGGATACTAATCCATGAAAGAAACTGATGCAGTCATTGTGGGCATGGGTCACCATGGATCCAGAGCACGCACCATGTGGACACAAGGACTTCCCTCACCCCACAGCTTCTGTGAGGATTCAGTAAACTTTCCTAGACCCGATGGCATCTTGGAAATGGGGTGGCAGGGTGGGGAATCTTAGACTGAGCATTGCCAACATGGACTCATATTACTGCTTCTGTGAAAGTTAGCTAGATCATCTTCAGTTTAGACCTTCT
>NW_017732374.1:0-735 GCF_001890085.2 Hipposideros armiger | reverse complement strand
ACTTTAGTAGAGAGATGGGTGCTAACTCATATTAGACTTATTTTTTAAAAATTCCAACAAATAAATGTAACTTTGTCCACCTATCCAACAGGAAAAAGGTTTAATGTGTTTATGCTTCAACTTAGAGCATGTGTATTAAATACTCCATGATTTCTTTCCAGGCTGGGGAAGAGGGTATAATATACTGGGGATACCAAAAAAGTACACATTTTAAGAGATGTTACCTATGTATTACTTTTTGAAGTTGAATTGAATTACATAGCAATGTGTAGCATGACATTCACTCAAAAGATGGCGTTAATCAAATGAATGCTAGCGTCATTCTTTGTATTACAATTTTAATACAGTTTTTTTTTCTTTTTAAAAATGTGTGTACATTTTGTTAGCACCCTCTCTAGTCAAACACAGGCATAGACTGCACCAAAAATCTTGAGTGTAAATTCTGGTTTTGTCATTTCCATGGTTCTTTGATCTTGACCAATGGACTCTGACTTACTTGTGTCATCTAAGCTCAGCTAGAACTCTAACTCATGAGTCTCTCTTAAGACAAAAATGAAGAAAAGTCTGTAGAGTGCATAGGGTGTTGTGAATGCACTTATATTCTCCCCGGCCCCTCATCCTTAGAATAGGACAGATCCTCACATAATAAAACTCAGGATGTGTGAATGACCAGAGAAATAGAGAGGCCTATTTCTCTGCTACTTTCATAGGTTTAATTCTTTGACTTATTTCAAG
>NW_017732373.1:477008-477764 GCF_001890085.2 Hipposideros armiger | reverse complement strand
TGTAAAAGTTGAAGGATATGTCAATCCATTGTCTGGCTTTGCAAATTACAGGCAGAGTTCCTGAATGTGGAGCAGGGTCGCTAATCTTAGATTGTCTATTTTGAGTCATGACTTCCTACTACAAAGCAGGAGTTGTTATGTGACAGAGGAATTCTTGTCTCCGCAGTGGCGACCCACAGGTATGCTGAGGCGCCACAATTAAAAATGAAATTTAGGCCTTGGATTCGCTAGGCCTTGGATTCGCTAGGGCGGGCGCTGAGAAACTTGTTCATAGACGAACGTTAGTTGCGTGTTTTGTAGCAGGTTTGCATAATCAATCCATTTGTCTAACTCCGTGTCCTAGACATGGATTTTAAACTATGTTCCCCCAAATTCACAGAAGTCCTTAGTAGCTGGTTTTACATTAAAATTTGTTTTTAATAGAAATTGTTGCCCTTGCAAGATTGCAATAATCAACAAGTAGAGAATAGGATATTTTGACAAAAGGTGAAGGTTTCCTCTGGAATCACCTCATTCTAGTTGATAAAACCTATCTATCTATATACACACACACACACACACACACACACACGTATATATTAAATATAAATATAAAGGTCTTGGTTTTCAAATCGCTCCTGGAAGAAGAATTAAAGAAAATCTGAGAGCAGACACTTGACGTTTGTCTCTGACTATCTTACTAACTAGAAACGCCAGACAAACATTTATCTCACTTCTAAACATTTCTTCTCCACGTACGATAACTTACAACAAAAC
>NW_017732373.1:470981-473228 GCF_001890085.2 Hipposideros armiger | reverse complement strand
TTTTCCTTCATGGACGAACCTTGAAGGTATATTTGTGCTCCAGAAAAGAGAAAGGTCTCTGGAAATGCTTTCATTACTAATAGTGGCAGATCATTTGGGTGACATGATTACATGGACTGAGGTGCATGAAAGTGGAGAAAGGGGAGGGGCGAGAGGTGATGACTGGATAAGGTGCACTGCTGCTTTAAAACTGTGCTCGCCTGGCCCGTCCAGTTCCCTCCCACTGCTGGAGGCACCTGCGGAAAGCGTGGGGCACTCATTTCCAGGAGGGCCACCAAGCCAACGGACTCTGAGTTTCAGGTAACCCAGCGTGTGCTGTGCAGAGTCCCTTAGTCGGGCAGCCAAGTTTTCCTTGCAGCATTCCTGCTGCTGTGGCATATTTGCTAAAAGTAACCGGGGTGCCTGCAGTGTTGCCAGGCAACAAGGGACAGCGGTCCTGTGAAGAGCCATTTGTCACACTGAGGGGACTGGTTGAAATGCAATAAAGAAATGGTAACTCAGCTTATTTATCAATACAATTACTTACCCAGTATTAGGGGGGTCCATATTTAACCTAAAAAGATGTAGTCATAAGAGGAAACATGAACATAAATGCTTGCTAAATTACTAAAGCGTAGGACAGACAGATGGTGTTGGGTTTCTAAGCAGCTTTACCGTGAGCTTAAAGTTGCTGCCCATGCTGGGCTGAGGGGAGAGGCCCAAAGTGCTGTGCCAGCTCGATCTCGGACATCTGCAAGTCCGCGCACTGTTCGAACATACGGTACGTGTGTGAAGAAAATCAATACAATCCTTTACCTTTGTTAAGCAGAGTGGGTAGTGCTAATTCTCTGGGGGTAGAGAAACAATCTGAACTTATCGTGCTGAAATGTATTAATAAAAACAGAAGCCTAGAGATGTATTTATATAAACCTGGTTGTCCTGTGGACTTTTGAAAGGGCCTGATGTGCTTAATAAAATGAAGATATTTGCCAAAAGAGTGTTTTCCTCCAGAAAGTGTACTTCACCGTGTTTGTTTGTTTGCATGTTCTTTCTTTTTGAAAAGCGTGGTAGCGGGTTCTTGTCAGAGACTTGAAACCCTCATGCTTAGGATGAACTTAAGTTTTCATGATGTCACTGCATTTCCTTGACACTCTGTTTTTGATTCCCAGGCGCCAGCTGCTACCCATGTGTTCACCATTGTCGAGAACGCCTGTGGTATTACCTCGGTGTGAAAACGTGTCTGCAGTTTCCCGAAAATGGAGTATCGCAGCGTTACTTAAAGCCCCCTGCTTTCAAGTGCTGCTGGCACGCGGCGTTGGCCTTATGATTTATTTAGGGATGCTTTGTCAGNTTTCCTTGACACTCTGTTTTTGATTCCCAGGCGCCAGCTGCTACCCATGTGTTCACCATTGTCGAGAACGCCTGTGGTATTACCTCGGTGTGAAAACGTGTCTGCAGTTTCCCGAAAATGGAGTATCGCAGCGTTACTTAAAGCCCCCTGCTTTCAAGTGCTGCTGGCACGCGGCGTTGGCCTTATGATTTATTTAGGGATGCTTTGTCAGAAGGAGAATGCTTTTTTGTAAACATGACTTGCTGGGCTCTTTCGCTGGGCCCTGGCTTCTTGTTCCATGTCACTGAAGCATTGATCTTCGCCTATGTTGCTGCCATCTCGTTGGCTGGCTCTCAGGGCCTTTTCCCGAGGCTGGAGAATGTGGGAGCTTTCAAGAAAGTGTCCATCGTGCCAACCCGAGCCACGTGTGGACTCCCGGACCGAAGCATGTTTTGTCACAGCTCTGCGGCTGCCGAAAGCCTTCGGTTCTGTGCGCAGAGGTTTTGTGTTCAGGATTGCCCACACCGGTCTTCACCCCCAAACTACACGGCCCTTCTGTCCGCAGGCCTCAGGAGCTGCGTCACCGTAGACAGCCGTGACCTGCGCCCCCAATCCCCTAGCAATTCGACAAGCCTTATTTTCGGAAATCACGAGAAGTGCTTTTCTTCCCCTCCTTCTCCAAGGCTGGCGGCGTCATTTACTTTGGCCGTGTGGTTGAAACCCGAGCGAGAGGGTGTAATGTAAGTAGCACAGCGGGTGTAAGCTTTCCTGGAACCTAAAAATCAGTTGTAGTGAAGGTTATTGCAACTCGCGCCCCAGCCTAGAAATGAAATGCATGCAATGGCGGACCAATTCCTATGTCGGTCTTTCCTATTCAGGCTTACACTCCAAACATTCTTCTTTTTAATTTTGTTGTGCTTTCCATGAAGGATGTGAGC
>NW_017732373.1:464330-466615 GCF_001890085.2 Hipposideros armiger | reverse complement strand
CTGACCTTAGAACTAATGAACTTTACACATCAGTCACCTGTAGTTGTCAACCACAGTTTGTATTAACCTTTGAAATTGCTAAAGGCTGAGCTAACTTTAGTGAGATGTCTGGTATTTTATAGTTCCCAGGAATAGACACAGTTTATGCTTTTGTGTCTTCAGGACCCTGGAATGACCCAGTGCGGCCCAAACTCACCCTTGCCTTCATACCGCAGCTACTGTGTCTGTAGTCCCCAGTATGTGCTCTCATAGGGGTGTGCAAACAGTGGTCCTTGGGAACCCTGTTTGTAGTATTTGTACTAGTACTGTTTGGTCATCTGTGCCCTCATTTTGTGTAAACAGCTTTTGAGCTCTCACATTTCCCATCCTGAATCAGGCAGTGAGTCGATTTCCTAGAGGTTCTCGAGGATTGTCACTTGGGTTTTAAAGTCTGTCTCAGCATAAACATTCTTTTTGGTGATTCAAATAGGCTTTGTATGTATGTTTGTTTTGCCTGATTATAACTGAAATTCTGCCATGCATTTGCATAGCAGTGCAAGAAAAGCCTTAGGAAGAACATTGCAAATAGAAATATCGAGAGGTAACAGTGATTGGTTTCTATAAGAAGGTGATAGCCAATTGGAGTGCTATGCCTTGTCTACTCAGCTTTTGGTTAGGATATGAGTTTAGCACATGCGCTTGGCAGGGAGTGGCATTTCCAAGCCACCAGCGTCGAAGGGGTGGTAATGTCTGATGTCAGGCCCGCCTATAGTGCAGGATGGGTTCCGTCTGTCAGTCCTACCTTGCCTTTGTTCAGTAGTTAGCAGATAGGGGCCTCATTTGCTCTGTCTCTTGAGGTCGTCTATTCTACCCACAGTCCAGTACAACAGAATTGGGTTATAAATGTTAAAAATGCGGAAATAGAAACTGCCAAAGAAAGAGAAGCTGCAGAGGTTCTCTTTCAACAAATAGATATGTTTGTTGCATATGATATTTCTCTATCAACAATGAAAAAAATATTCTTTTTGCTCGCCTTTGTTTTGCCTTATCTGTGAAACTGTGCCATGTTTTGGCAAGCNGATTTGGAGGCATTTTTTTGCTTATCTTTTGTCTTCCTGCAGGGCTCTTGGCTCGTCTCCGTGTGACGTTTTCTTTGTGTGAGAGTGTTTGCCAAATGTCTAAAAACTTGTGAAACAAACCAGAAAAGTCTTATAATCTCATAAGCAAATAGGACTTCAATGTCTTTGGTGTTTAGTTTTAATTTGCCCAGTAAGAGTTGGCATATTTTCATTCTTCTTCTTTTTTTTTAATTTGGAGTGAAAATCATCACAAACTGTTAACTCTATTTCTGTACATCCCCTAAAAAACCCCCTGCTTTCTTACTGTTTGAAATGTCAGTAAATCTAACCCACTAAGTTTATGTAACCAGTGTACAAAGAGTCTTAAAAAACTCTCTCTTGATGAATATGTCTAGCACAAAATATTTTTTCCAAGGGATATGTGTCTACCAAATTCATCTTCTATTAGTATCATTTTGTATAAATAAGGCAGGCCTATTTACTGAGGCAGTAGCACATGGTTTACAGTTTTGAGAGCGCCATGCATCAAGGTCGTTTTTATTCTCAAAACTAGCATACCTATGGGAATTGGGGGAATTTTGGGGTGTTTGCACTAGATAAGTAAAACAAACAAAACACGGATTATCCAATTATTGTTTATCCAGGAGCAGAATAAATCCAGTCCCTAAATATTTTGCTACCTGCCTTCCTCTCACATTCATTATCTACCAAAGCTAGTATGTTTACAAGCAAACAAAATAGCAAGGAAGATAATCAATAACATATTAAGAAATGCATTTTCAGTAAGCTTGGGGAAATAAGCCTGCATTTGGTAAATACATTCTTGAGTAATGGTCAAATGCTAACTTGTAGATTGAAACTCAAGAAAAATGAATAGAGGCAGTTTTTTCTTAGATGTTTAAGACCTGGAGTCACAGAATAAAGAGAAACTATTTCATTCCAGCAATTCCCCCAACTGAAGGGTTAAAAAAAAAATCGTAGTAGAATTTGTATAAAACTTTTATTTTTACTTTATGTAGAACCTTTATGTCAAGTAAACCTATTTGCCTAAAATATATACTTATTCACTTAACTTTTTCACCAAATACATGTACAAAATACATTAAAATAATGGCAGTAAAATAGTGACTATTAAGTGTTCTCCAAACTTATTCTTGCCTTTTAACTTTGGGAAAGAATTAATGCAAGTGAGGAGAGAGTTTGTGGAAAATGTGCTGTTTAAGGAAC
>NW_017732373.1:458105-459440 GCF_001890085.2 Hipposideros armiger | reverse complement strand
CATCAGGCCTCTGCTTTATTCGGCTTCCCATGCCGTCTGGTATTTACATAGAAACAGTTTTTGCTAGATTTTATTGCCAAGTTATGAGCAAATGCAGCTTGTAACTGTTCTACTGCATAACTGCAAAGATTATATTCCAATATAAAATGTAACTTACTGTTGCGTTATTATGTAGTGTATCCAAATTCTGTTTAATTTTGGGATTAGGGACTTTCACCAGTTGTGGGTACATGATAGAACGCATAATTGATAGTTTGGTTTTCGTCAAGTTTTAAACTGCAAGTCTGTAATTAATGCGCGTGCATATTTTCATTCATCCAATATGGCCACAAATCAATTAGTTTATATGGTGTGTGTGTGTGTGTGTGTGTGTGTGTGTGTGTGTGTGTCTAAAATAAAAGATCTTTATGCCTGGAATTGGCTCAAGCCAGAATTTAACTTCCAAAGGCGTAGTGACATGAAATTAATCAACAGGTCTGACCTTATATCTTGCCTCAGATAGTTCACTCAGCATCAGCTATCGGTAAAATCAGAATTCTGACTTCCCAAATTCAGAAAAAAGAAATGATTTTTAAATAATTAAACCCTTGGGCAAAAAAAAAGATGCCAGGAAGAGCCAGACATACTAAACATTGGAGGTCTGGTTTCCTAAACAAAAATGTTGGATGTTATAGTCGCGGATCTAACAGCTTTTAATCAAGAACTAGCATTTTGAAGCTTAAACCTGTTGGAATATGATTAGTTTTTAAATTAATATTCATTCAGGGACTTGAATCTGCCATGATTGCCAATTTAAATTTCACTTTGGGGTTTAATATATTGGCTATTTCAAATTATATCAAGCTGAAATTCATTGTCATATTTTTTTGTACTAAAACTGGAAAAAAATCAATTCAGCCTTTTTATTATCAAACAGGGAACACAATAGTATTAGCAGGTTTTTTTTAAGCTTAGTTTTCATATCAATACATGCTACCACTATTGTAAGAGATCTCCTTTGATATATTTTTTCAAGTTTTGAAATACATAGAAGGATTTTTACTTGAGCAGTTTGTAATGGATTGGTAGGTAAAGCAACCTACATGTGTATGCACATTTAATTGCATATCATTTAAAAATAAAACCTTAGAGTTTCCCATGAAAATATTGTTTTTCCTTAAGATGTTCCACATATATTGGGTTGTTGGAAAAGTCATGAAGTATTTTTTTTCTGTTTTTCATTGCAAAAATGCGTCATGACTTTTCCCACAACTCAATATTTTATAGAACAAGTAACATCAAAGAATCGTGAGTACATTGGTCTAGTAACCCTATAGCAATGGTGCTGAAATACAG
>NW_017732373.1:453123-454291 GCF_001890085.2 Hipposideros armiger | reverse complement strand
TTATGCCTTTGTGTAGTAAGTGATAAAGTGCTGTTACTGTTTCTTGATATTGAGAAATCTAACGTTTATGTATGTATCTGTAGAGTAGTGGAACACAGAATAAGTGAAATGGCTCAAAATTACCCCAAGTGTTGATTTTGTTTGTGCTCACATTTTTATTAGTAGATGCCATGTTCTTGAGTGGATGATTTGTTTGGGGGCAGCAATTCTCAGTCTCAGCACTATGTTCATTTTAGACAGGATCTCTGTCTGAGTAGGGGCTGGTCCTGGGCATTAGAGGATGCTGAGCATCTACCGACAGGATACAAGTAGCAAACCTCCCACACCTCCATCGACCTCTATCCCAGTGACAATCAAAAAGTGTCTTCAGAGATTGCCAAATGTCCCCTGAGGGCAAGACTGCCTTTCATTGAGAAAAACTGCTTTGGGGTTTCACCCTTAGCTATTTATTTCCTTAAAATTTTGCACAATGTATATAATTTTTTGGGGAGAGATCAGTAATCTCATTGTGGTTTTGATTTGCATTTCTTTGATGGTTGATGGCTCTGAAGATCTTCTCCTGTGTTTATTTGTCCTCCAAGTATCATCTTCTTTTTTTAATTGGGAAATTTGGGGAGGGGAACAGTGTTGGGGAATTGGGGAGGGGGACCAGCCAAGTTGTTATTCTTCAATCTTAGTTGTGGAGGGCGCCAGTCGCCATCTGACTGCCTGTCGGCTGCTCGTGGCTTCTAAGCTCAATGTGCTGTGTTACAATCTTAGTTGTGGGTGGGCATAGCCACCATCCCATTCGGGAGTCGAACCAGCAGCCTTGTTGTTAAGAGCACACGCTCTATCCACTGAGCCATCCAAGTTACAGCTCAGCTCAGTGTTAGTTGCGGGAGGGCATAGCCCACCATTGAACAGGCAGTCTTGTTGTTAGGAGTATGTGCTCTCACCAGCTGAGCCATCCTGCCACCTGAGGGCAGCTCAGTGGCACCTCAGCTCGGGTACAGCGTCCCTGGCCCATGTGGGAATTGAACCAGTGGCCCTGTTGCTCAGAGCTTGTGCTCTTACGCTAACTCTTAACCAACTGAGCCAATCGGCTGGCCCCCAGGTATCTTCTTTAATGAAGTGTTTGTTCATATCTTTCCATTAAAAATGAAACAAAAAACAAAACAAAACACTGCTG
>NW_017732373.1:451488-452658 GCF_001890085.2 Hipposideros armiger | reverse complement strand
AACAGCATCTTTTACAGATCAGAAGTTTTCGATTCTCCAAGTTTAGACTCCCCTCCATAACCTGTTTGCTTTGGTTCACTTTTCAGAATCCTCGGATCTGCTTTGTATTTTGTCCAGAGTTTGAGTTGTAATTGGCAGGGAGAGATAGACTACAGTGGGCTTACTCCATCATGGTCAGAATCAGAAATCTTGTGTGATGCTTTTTAATTTTCAATGTTTTAGAAAAATTATTTTTGATCCATTGATATTTCTGATTGCCATTTGCCACATGAAAAAATAAAAACATCAAAAGTCATGTGATTTTTTAACTCAGAAATAAATGAAATGCCACGTGGGAAATGACCAGTGAACTAAAACATCTAAACCAACTAAACCTTAAGAGGTTAAATCTTACTTAGTGTATTCTGACTGCAGCTCCTAGAATGCAAGTTGTGCTTATGTACATTATTGAATTCTTATTTAGTTCTTATCTTTGATGTGTACTGGGGGTGCCAAAAAATGTACACATTTTAAGAGTTGTTATCTATGTATTACTTTTTGAAGTTGAATTGAATTACAGTAGCAATGTGTAGTATGATGTTTGCTCAAAAGATGGCATTAATCAAATGAATGCCAGCATCATTCATTGTATTACAATTTTAATACAATGTGTATTAAAATGTGTATACATTTTTTGGCACCCTCTGTATACACACACACACACACTCACACTCACACTCTCACACTCATCTCTGTGTGTGTGTGTGTGTGTGTGTGTGTGTGTGTGTGTGTGTGTGGAGTGTGTGTGTGCGTATTCTTTTTAACGTTTTTGGAACTTCTTTGATTAAATTTTCAATTTGAATATTTGAAAGAACACATTTTTGTAAAAACTGTGCGAATAAGGATGTCAAGGAACTTTGTTTTTTTACCATGCATGGGAGGGTCTTTTTGCTCAATATTCTTTGGTGACATGAGCTGTCACCAAATAGATGAGGCAAGCAAGTCCACAGTGTGCATGATGCAAGATCCTGTATTAACATCAGGGTTGGGCAATGTGCTTTCTGTTACACGATAAGCTGAAAAGAACCTTGATAGCCATTTCCCTAGTAAACAAGCCCTCTCCTCTTGGCTAAAGCAGTTTACCTTTATGAATGTAAAAAGATCATAGACATCTATGCACACAGCACTTTT
>NW_017732373.1:438068-451015 GCF_001890085.2 Hipposideros armiger | reverse complement strand
TCCCAAGCCAGTTCTTAACCATTGCGCCACTTGGCTGGCCCCACACAGCACTTTTTAAGAGGAATTGAGGTAACTGAAGATAGTGAATATGGCTGCTATTTTTGAGAACCTGTATATAGAAGCAAAAAATAAATAAAACATAAGGTTTGAGGCTGCGTAGAGATTTGGGGAAAATAATTTTTGAAAATTGAAATAAAAAAAAAATCACAAAAGTTACAGAACCAATGTTTTAGAATACTTAGAAAACAAATGAGAAAAAAGACAAACCTCTCCAACCTCTCCCAGTCATTCTGCTGTAGTATTAATGTAATTTCTGCCAGTGTCTCCTATGCATAATTTTATGTCATTCTAACCATAACACATCCTTAGTGCATGCATCCTTTTAGCTGCACCCTCCTTTTTTTCTTTACCATTAACATTGTGTTAACATTTATTTCCATGTAGTTCATAGTTCCAGGGCGGTCTCAAGGGAACTAACAGATTCCACGAGAACAGATAAAGGAGGGTGTCAAAGAAGAAGCCAGCATGAGAGTTCAGGAAACTGCTACGCTCTGCATTGGTTTTCTTTTTTCATCAGGTAGAAAGTTCTGTACTTGTCCTTTATGCTGTAAAGACTTGCCCTTAACAGTACAATTTCTCTTAGACTATATAAGCTCTTAGAGGGACACTATCATACTTATATAACATTGTAAGCTTTGAGATAACAGTTCACCTGTTTATATCTGTTGGTTTCCTACTGAGTCAAGAGTTTGCTACGTATCATTTGATGAGTGCCGTATGCAGAAGGTACGGATGAGACTACCGAGGCACAGAGGGATTGTGGGTAGTTAACAGGTGAGCAGGGTGTCACAGCAGTTTGGAACTCAACACGTTTTTCTCGGTTGAAAATGTGCACGGACAGAAAAGGAAGGGGTAGGGATTTTGTTTTATATAGGATTAAGACCTGGAACAAAAGCCTGTGGGCACCTGCAGAATCTGCCCGAGAGGTCACAACGCCCAAGGGGAAACCAGCGCCAAGCAAGCCATTTAACCTCACTCACCTCAGTTCTCTTGTTGGTATAATGCAGTGCTTATGCAAACGCGATACATGTCAAAAAATATCTGCAAGGCATTGTCTAAAATTGACCCTCTGGATTTCTTCATGCATGCCTGGTTATTATTTATTAAGATGTATTGGGAGCAGGTCTCAAACGGTAGAAAAGATAAAAGGCAGCTCTGCGAATTGAAGAAGTGGGGTTAAGCACAATGCAACAGAAACTCTTAGACTCACCCAGAAGGACTTTGCCTGTCAATCAAATCTATATTCATTTTTTTTAAGGTGAATCATGATTTTGTTAACTGAGTAAGCTGGCCAATGTTAGAAGTAATGAGATGAGATCTGGGGGCATCTATGACCCTTCGATGACTGACTGACCAATTTCAAAAGATGCTTTGAAGGATCGTAAAGTTTCGTTCCATGTGTATTTTGATGATAGTTGCATCTATATTTAAAGCTTTCTGTCACTGGAAGCACTCCTGGTGTTGTCAGGCTGTCTATTGGACGGGATGAGCTGCAACTTCTTGCAATTGAATGTCAATAAGACCAAAGCAATTTTGGTTGATTCATAGCCCCAGCTTAAGCATATTCACTTGCACAGATTACATTTGACAGATAGTTACCTTCAGCTGAACTCTGTGGTTAGAAGCTTGGGTATACTTTTGACAGTGAGCTCAGAGTTGATGCCTAATGTTTATTTCATATTCTGTTTTTACCTTGCCTAATACTGCATGTGTATATCTATATTTAAATATATTCACAGCTGATATTCTCATCAATCCACTTGTTATCTCCGGACAGAATGCTATAATGATTCCATTTCATTGTTTTAATAAAAAAAATAATAATTTGCATTCACCCAGCTTTAATTTCATTAAATCCAATGAGTAATGATTAGTTTTAAAGTGTTTCCTTGGTGAGCCATTGAAACACTATAGCAAGAAAATGTCCAGGTGATGGGAGAATTCATACATTTCTAAAAACTTAAAGTCTTCAAAGTTCAGTGTGTAATGATGAATACCAAGAAAATATATCCACCTTTATTTGCCATGTCACTGTTCCTTTATCTGCTGTTAGTTACTTAGGTTCATCAGTTCTCTTCAAAGCTTACCTATAGAATTATACATTTTAAGGATATTTAGCCCTTTAAAATAAATATAATTTAAAGAAGATACTCCAAAATATTTTCATTGAACTATAAAATACATATAACCCTTATACTCTACAATTTCTTTTTAAGTGTTGCCATTTCTGAACATTTAGGTTGGGCAAACTATTAAGACTTGTGGCTTTATATTCAGGAAGAAGTGTAGTTATGGCATGAGTTCAGCCTTCATTATGGTATTCTCAACTTTTTCATTATGTTCAATTAAGATTCTGGTTGAGAAAGTTAAAGGACATTTAGATCTAATAATCGGAGCCTAAGTCTCCTGTTCTATACAAATAACAATGCAAAGCTCTGGAATCCCTTTATCTGACTAAATGAATGGCAGTTGTGTTTGCATGAGCCTCAACGTAGGCTGGAAATAGCGATTTCAAAGCAACCATGTTTTATGCTTGCATTTCTACCTTTTCTAGAATCTGCAATTTGAAGACATCCAACAATTCAAATTATGTTGTTACACATTTCACACAGGACAGACACTCATTCCAAAGTAGATAATTGTTTTTTTTCGAAATTATTTTCTTCACATTTACTGGTATACTTTCTTGCTCTTTTTTTTTTTTAACTGACAGTCTTTTTTTTTTTCTCTCTTTAACTGACAGCTAGTAAATGTACTGACAGTTGAGAAGCAAGATGTAAATGGAAGTCACTGTTATTTTGTCCACCAGATACCTGAGCATTAGGTGGAAATGCTTAGCTCTATTTTAAAATAAAAACTAAATTGTTTCCAATGGTCCTGAAGGGAAGATGTATAGAAAAACTCTTCTCTGTAAATAAAAATGTGTTTGAAGCAAGATTGTAGTGCATTTAGAAATATCATACTTTTCTCATTAGGGATGTGACTCATATTTGTAATGAAGAAAAGAGGCCAATTATTATTATTAATTTTTAAAAAGATTTTATTGGGGAATTGAAGGAGGGGAACAGCGTTGGGGACTCGGGGAAGGGGAACAGACAAGTTGCTGTCCTTTTGTTCTTCAGTCTAGTTGTGGAGGATGTCGCTTCACTGGCCCACGTTGGTATTATCATTGTGCTCTTCCCAGGTGAGGCAGTCGCTCGCTGGCTGTTGGATGGCCACTCATGGCAGCTCACGAAAGCTCACACCAGCTGCCGGCGACTCACAGTAACCCAGCTCCAGGTTGAGCTGTTGTTCACCATCTTAGCTATAGAGGGCACAGCATCACTGGCCCTCATGTGGGATCTGAACCAGGGCCTTGCTGCTCAGAGCTGGCGTCCCCAGCCAACTCCTAACCAACACGCCACTTGGCTAGCTCAAAAGAGGCCAATTATTTAAGGTATGCATTTACTTTCTGTTCCATTGACTATAAATCTTTTCTGCATGGAATTAATGGAGAGTACATAAGTGGAGCAAAGAAAGCTGGTTAAGGAGTTACTACCAGATTAAGAATTTTCTCCTTAAATATAAGATTTAAGATTAAAAATAGTTGTGTTATCATTAGAAAAATCCTGTTTAGTAAATTTATCCCCTGAAGAAATGCTTTGTAAGTGCTTGGGTGTGAAGAATTACAACCTTTTGGTAGACGTGTGTTGGGTCAACCTGTACCAACGCATTTATCACAGAAGGACTAATTCCTTACTTGCTTTAAAGACTGGTTTATCATTTCTCTATGTTGTAAATAACAGCTGAGTTTCAAAACATAAGGAGATAAACAAAGGGTAGTGTTCATTTATTATTACTTAGATGGTGTTCACAGGATTTTATTTCATCCCACCTTTTTTTTTTACCTCAATATTCTTATGTATGTGGGAATTGGTAGAATGGAAAAACTTGGAATTTATAGATGTTTATATTAAAGCCTGCAATTTTAAGCTGGTCCATTTCATCCCAAAATTGTTCCCTCTTTTTGCTTTCACTGGGTGCTCAAGAAATGGGCCCGGAGTGCCTTTTAATTGCTCTGTTCTGCTTCTGTCAACTCCTTTTTATATTTCTTACCCTTGTACTGCAATTACATAAAGCTTTGTGAAAATTTGTCATAGGAGATTAAAATTGATTTGCCTTTAAATGTAGTAGTTGCAATATCCCTTTGATGGTTTGAAGGATACCTACTGGGAGGTAAGGAAAGTCCTGGATAATAAGTTACACCAGGCAGGGATTGCCTAGCAGAAAAAGCAGGAGTTTCTTTGGCAGGAGCTTTAGCAAGCGGTGTCAGCAGCTTCGAAGTTGCCATTGGACTGTCGAGTGTTATGTAGATAAATTGTAGCTTTGGCTTGTCCTCCAATGTCATTCTTTGATTTCTGTCTCTGTTAGCATGGCATTTGCATTTCGGTCTGACTGAGAACAAGGCCCTTTGCAAATGCCTCATGACATGTGTAGAAAGCTGCTTTTATGTGAAAAGTGATATGTTTTCTTCTTCACTATGTTCACAATAAAATTCATCTTCTGAGTCTTAAATCATTGGGAATTCCTTTCTGTATTTGCAATTTCCATTTTAAGTCAAGATATTAAAATACAAAGAATGGAAAAAATGTTTTCTTTTTCTAATTACAAAACAGCAAAAACAAATTAGTTGGTTACTGGCAGCAAGAAACAAAGAGCAGCATAACCCAAACACAGATTTAGTGACTTTCCAGTGAAAGATAAAATTTTATTATTTTTTTTAAAATTAAAGTTTATTGGGGTGACAATGGTTAGTAAAGTTACAAGATGAAATTCCTAAAGAGGAGATCCTTTAGAATGAGCACCCACGAAGGGACACAACATTAAAACAGTCTCATTTATTGAAAAATTACTGGTACTTACCATATACTATACTTGTTTCCTTGACTTCTCACTTTGGAGACACCTTTTGGACACCCTTGATGTACATGAAAGCTTTTTTTAAATTAATTACTTAATTACTTAATTCATTTATTTATTTTGAGAGAACAATGGTAATAAAGCAAATCAGTGAGTTCATGTTATAGAATTGTGTTGCTTTTAACTATAAACAGCCAGGTAACTGGATTGTTCCAGAAGGTGGGTCGTTCTGGGCAAAGACTGTTCCCTTTTACACTAATGCTATTCAACGGGCAGCTAGTTACTGTGTGACACACGCTTGGTTCTCAGGAGGTTCAGACAAAAGAGAAGGTTAGAGGGTCAGGAAAGCCTGATGCTATTCAGCGAGATAGTGGAGTTGAATTCCCACACCAGAATTTTGCCTCATGCCTAATTCAGTGTAATAATGGGGGAAGGGAGAGAAAGGCAGAGGGCGGGCGAAGATGTCTTTTCAGGTTAAATGTTAAAATAAGGTCCTTTATTTCTGTCCCTGGTGGCACTGGGCATTAGAAACCCTGTGACACATTTTGGAAGCGTTGCTTTAAAATAGATTTTAACATTCGAGGATCCGTAAAGGATATTATTGAGTACTTAATAGATTCTGTGTTTGCCTATGGAAGTCACTACATGGCCAATATATCTGCCTCATCAATTTGTAAAGCGCTTTGGCTCACCTGGAGACTACGAACTGTATTGAAACAACTTTTATACCCAGATTCTTCTTGTCTAATAATTACAAAATGTTCAGTATCTGGAGAAAATTGTCTGAATGCCACAATGTTGGTCTTGGATAGTTTAACTTACATGGAATATTCCATGCAGAAAGCTGTGGACTGTATTGAAGACTTTTTTTCATCAGGTCAGCTGCATCAAACTGAATTGTGAAAATGGAAACTAAATTGTTAAAAATGGATTCCGTAGTTTGTTTTATCTGCCAAAATATTATTATCATTGAAGTTCATTACTGTGTAGCTAAGAAAGACCAAATTGAGGTATTCTAAGTGATATCTATATATGTATGTATGTGTCTATATATATTTATACCTGTATATATCTATAGATATATGTAACCATTTTCCTTGTAACCAGTTTATCAAATTGATATTAGTTTTATAAACTATTTCTCATACTCAGATTATTTTTGTCTTTTCCAAATTCTGTCCTGTTAGATTCCTAGAAGTATAAACCTTACACATTCTGGATCCTTAATACCTTGTACAAAGTAATTCAACCATGTTCTTAAATGTAATTCCTCTCATTTTACCTCACAACCTCTTCAAGACCCAGCAGGATTTTCAAGTTGTTCTGGGATAAAATTCTCAGTCTGAGAAGCTAAATGGTGGGATGGGTGTTTCAGCTCTGCCTAGAAAGCGGAAACACAAACAGGAGCCACTATTCCTTTTGATTACTTCCATTCTGTTCAGTGGTTCTCTGTTGTTTGTAATCGCTGGACGATTTATTTATTTCTCAAGTTGAATACCTTGTGCTCTTGCACTGTGTAGAGGCTTTGGAAGAGACAAAATTAGCCAAAGAGAATCTTCATAAACGGAATTTAGTGGAAGAGATTAGACAGAAACACTGGGGACTCTAACATTTATCAAATAATAAATAAGTGGTTATAGTTGCTGAGAGTAAGTTGATTTCTTCTCACCGTGGTGAAGCTTCCTGAATCATAAAGGCTTTAACCTGTACCTGGAGGATCGGGGACATTTTCAAGAGGCGGAAGTGGGGAAAGGATTCTGGGCTGGGAACAGGGATGTGGAATTGCACAAAAGTTAGAGTATTCATGTCATTCTTAGGAAAGAGTGTGACGGGCCAAGGCGGCCTTGAATAGGCTTTGTGCCCACAGAGTGAGGTGAGACCCAAAAGGAAGTTTAATGTCAGGGCATGGAAACTTGAATGAAGTTGAGAATAGTGTTCAATAATGATTAGAAGGAAGCAAATGGAAACTGTGCACAAAGAAGGAATCTGATTAAAATAGTCCTTTACTTACTTATTCTTAAAACTAGTGTTAGTTTGGCTGTATCTGTGCTAGCGCCAAGCTACCTTCACCCCAGGTGACTCCGGAGCGGTGGATCTTACAGGCTCAATAGCTCCACCATCTTTTGTTGTCATTCAGGTCCCTTCAATGGTGCATCTTCTCCGTATTCTCATGCCATTGTTTCTCTGTCCTTCCGTTTTTTACTGTCAGTTTCCACACTTGGGCAACACTGTTATTCTGCAGTAGCTTGTAAATAAGCAGTCTTCTAAACACTTTCAGCTTCTTTGTCAACAGCTTTTCAAACCTCTGCAGCCTCACTTTCGTTCCTCTTTACTACCCAACTCAGTCAGACTAAATACTCTCTTTCTTGATCTATATATACCTGAAATGATAAACTTTTGACTACAAATAGAAGTTAAGCCTCTGGATCCTTGAATTTGTTTTTAAATCTGTTGGGTCTACTCTGTGTTCACGTCCTTCAGGTTTAGCCTAGTCACAAGGAACATGGCTACCAAAGTCTTGTAAACATTTATTTTATTTCATTTCACCTTGTCCTGCTATGGAAACACCCATTCTCAAATCCTTTGCCCAACTGCTATGTTAAAGCCTATGTAAAGACTGGAGAATAATACTGAAGAAAAACAAACGTGAGGGGGCTGAGGCCATCATAAATTAATGATTTCCAACTGAAGCTGGTCTGTCAGTACAGCCTTAGGGTAAATCCAGAGTTGCAGTTTGTGATTCAAAGGGTGTGCATAATTTTAGTTTTGGTACCTATTGACAGATGGCCTTCAGAAAACGAGTGACTAATATAGACTCGTACCAAAAGTGATTCATTGTGCCTATTTCTCAATTTCTAATCAATACAGGGAATTATCTTTTTCATCCTTCCCAATCTGATGGGCAAAATAATATAGTGAATTCTTGTTTTGTTTTGCATTGCTTACCCTAACTTGTGCATGTCTTACTTGACCTAGGTTTATTGGCCGGCCATTTTTTTTTTCTTCTAAGTAATACCTGTACGTTGCTGTCTTTTTAAATTAAGGGGTTTGCATTTTTATTGGTTACTAAGAAATCTTACTATATTAGCATTGGTTTCCCTCAGGTAACTTGGAAGGGATTAAATTTGGTCTTATTTATACTAGTGATTATTTAAAAACATTGTACATGTAAAAATAAGCCTGAAATCCATTTCTCAAGTTATGAATTTAAGACATAAAACTATGTTAACTCCCACAGTTAAGTAAGGGAGTTAACCCACGTTTGCTTTTCAGATTATTTTTTCTCACATTTTAATTTTTACTAGAATAATAAGGACCCTTATTCCAATATATTATTGCAAAATTATTACAATAAAATATTTTATTTCAAATGTTATTATAACATTTTTACAACTGTTGTTTTTTTTTTTAATTAAAGTTTATTGGGGTGACAATGGTTAGTAAAATTACACAGGTTTCAAATGTACAATTTTGTAATACATCATCTATATACAACTGTTATTTAAAAGTAATATATGTGTATATATGTGGGTGTATATACACATACACACACACACACACACATGCACGCGCGCGCGCGCACACACTCACACCATATGTGTGACTATATATTTGACCATATATTTATATGGATTAAATACTCATTGAGCATCCTTTTATGGCAACTTACCTAATTTGGTGAGTGTATTTCTTTCTTTTTTTTCCCAAAGATTCTTATTGGGGAATTGGGGTAGGGAAACAGTGTTGGGGAAGTGGGGAAGGGGACCAGCCAAGTTGTTTTTCTTCAATCTTCATTGTGGAGGGTGCCAGTTGCCATCTGGCTGCCTATCAGCAGCTCATGGCCTCTAAGCTCAAGGTGCTGTGTTCAGTCTTAGTTGCGGGTGGGCGTACCCACCATCCTATTCAGGAGTCGAACTAGCAGCCTTGTTGTTGTGAAGAGCGCGCACTCTATCTATTGAGCCATCCAGGTGGCAGCTCAGCTCAAGGTGGCGAGTGCAGTTTTAGTTGCGGGCAGGCGAGCATAGTCCACCATTGAACAGGCAATCTTGTTGTTACACCAGTTGAGCCATCCTGCCACCTGTTGGCAGCTCAACGACAGCTCAGCTGAGGCACAGCATCACTGGCCCATGTAGGACTTGAACCGGTAGCCTGTTGCTCATAGCTCGCCTCTTAAGCCAACTCTTAACCAACTGAGCCATTCGGCTGCCCGGTGAGTGTGTTTCTATTCCCTGAAAGGGAGCATGTCTGGTGATGTGCCTTACCTCTGCGTAGTTGAGAAGATCTTTCTACAACCGGTACCCATGAACAATGGCTTGGATGTGGATGGAATTCTTTTCATATTTCCTTTCACTTCTGAGCCGTTAATATGCTGTATCACATTTCTGAAGAGAAATCGGAGATGAGCTTGAGAATTATTTTTCATGGCGGGTGTCCTCTTTTTGGAGTGGATAGGATTCTTAGAGGTTTATTTCTTTGTCCGTAAGATCCCAGGACCACTCGCATGTATCTTGGTGTTAATCTTTATTTGTTTTTCTGGGTGCCTGGTAAGCTTCTCTTAGCTAGATATTCAGATCAATTTTTAATCACTGATTGTTGATTTTTATTATATCTCTGAGTTTATATCTTGATTGGTTTTTCTTTAAGATCACTTTCCTCCATTTATATCCAAGTTACATAAAAGGTTGCGTATACGCTAATGTACTTATCCCAATCACCTCAAGCCTCTTTTGCAAGAGTTTCTCTTCTTCCTCTCAGCCTGTTTATTTTGGTCTTTTCATTGCTCCTTGCTTAACACTATGCTCTTTCATTTTGCAGACTTCCTAGGAGACCCCATTCGCAACCATGACACCTAGCACTATTTTTATACTCAAGATTACAAGATCTCTTACTTCCTAAATGTAGATTGCCACAGTGCTGTCAGTGATTTTTTAAAATTCAAGTGTTCCTAGTGTAAGCGTTAAGACCCCTTAGCTTGGAACAGAGAACTTGAATGCCTTAACCTCTGCCCATCGCCCAGCCTCACCCTGGAGGGGCTCCTCATGTACCTTTCATTCTAGTAACTCGAAAGTCTCTCTTCTTCAAATGCGTCAGCCTTTCTTATATCTGTAAAACGGTTGATGTTTTTCATTGTGCCAGGAATCCTCTCCCCTGCTATTGATTCAGCTTTATCCCACTTCTCCTTTAACTAGTTTGGCGTCAAACTCAGGAAGGCTTTTCTTATCTCAAAATCTGAATGAGATGTGCTTAGTCTTTCTGTGAAATCATTGCAGTTAACTCCATGTTCTTTATTTGTATCCCCCACTCGTCCACAGAACTTTAACTTATTTACTGTTGTTCCCTTCAGGGCGTGGCATCATGTCTGAGTGTGGCTCATTCTCAAAAAAACATTGTTTGGATGAATGAATGAGTGAATGAATGATGACATCATCCAGCATTGGAATAAAGAGAGTTGCAAAGTAGGACAATCAGTTTGGAAACTTCTACGAGAATACAGATGCGGCACATTAATGTATTATACTAAAGGAAAAAAATTATGAGTCAAATTAACAGGAAAAAGAGAATTCCCTTACTAATTTGGAGATTAGAGGGGCAGGAAAAATGACCCTAAAGTTTTGAGCACATTTCTTTACGGCATGGTTTGCAGGTAGGAGCTAGAAAGAGGAGCTTTCATTAACTATTGCTTTGCGTATTGCAATTCATTTCTGATCTTTCCCTTTCCACTCCCTGGCCATGTATTTTTAGTCACTCGGTCTTCAAAGCAACCTCCATCGTGAAAGCTGTTTTCTTTCTAAAATACAAATGTGATTACGTACCTCCTCTGTTTAAATGAATACCATTGTTTACACTCCAGAGAATGAATTGTCCTTCTCTGAGCAGGGCCTTCAAGACCCTTCAAAATTGGCCAAACTGTACTCATACATTGCTAGACTCGTGGCATTTCTGTGCACCTGGGGCTTTAACTGCACTGGTTTTCGAGTCTCTGAAAACTGTATGGTTCATGGTCTTCATCCCAGCTCTCCTTGCTTGCCTTCACTTGCATTTTCTTCTGCCTTGCACCTTTCTTGTTTACCATCTTAACCGGTAATTTGTGTATATATTTCAATGACAGGCACAAATGCAGCTCCTTTTGTAAAAAAGCACTCTAACACCTTCTCCCCTTTTCTGCTCTGTATTCCTGTTGCATTTTGTTTTCACAGTCATTGTATGATATATATATTTTTAAGGTAGGTAGATTTCGCATTAGGTAGATTTTGCATTTATTGAAGGCGAATACTCATTTCATTTGCACATGTCAAGAACACAGCAAAATGTTGCTTTGTGGCTGTTTAATATAAATAAATATATAAACAAATGGAATTGAATGAGTTCAGTGAAGAATGCTGTTGAGGCAGATGTGGTATGTGATAGAATAAAAAGTTCAAGATCGTTTTTGAATGATGAGTGACCATTTAGAACTTCACTAAATTCTATATAAACCCCCTCTTTCTTTATCCTGAGCAGCATTCTCTTTCTCATGATTGGCGATTGCTTTGTAGACTCTTCCGATGATGCTGGTTGTATAGAGCTCTGTGCTCTCCTTTCTCCAGCTTGTTAAAAATAAACTGTGACTAAACGAGCGATTCTGTTTTTCTCTCTCATATTTTACCTCATGCTAAACTCGGTGATTTTTTCTCTCTCTACAGATGTACTCACACTCAGCCTTTTCTGAACTCTTGCTATAGTCCAGAGGATAACTGGAATTTCCTCCCAAATAACACACATTTTCTTAACTCTTCATATTAAGGAAATAATCACACAAACGTTGGTCTTGTCTCACAGTCTCTAGTAGAAGTTTGCTCCTTCTGCATTTGACATTTCTGATCTGTGTGGTTTTTCATGATTCTGCCTGGTGTTTGGAGCCGTGTTGCTTCCCAGTAAATAAGAGGTAGGGATAGTAATAGCCATAACCATTCTGAGCTACTTGGGAAAAGATGTTATTTAAAATGTGTGTTCTGAATGACCTTCCATTTAAATAGAGTGGATCGCATACTCCATTCCTGCTCAGAATCTAACCTCTTGCGTTTTCTTTCATGTTTTTTCTCAATGACTTTGGCAATTGTCATTGAGGTGACATGTAACAGGCTAACGCCTCATTGGAGATTATTAATGCAAAGCTGAAATAACACTGGGATTTCTTATGAATTCTCCCCTTAGTTCCATAAATAATCTAGTTTTCAGTTGGAGTGCTTAAGTTCATATAAAATATTATTTTGAATAAGATGGAGTTTTTCTGTCTTTGTGGCTCCTTGATTCAATTATGCTTTTGTTTTATTCATTTGGTTTTCTGTTCCATTGCAGTATCCTGTGCTAGCTTGTCCATTAAAATATATTCCTCTGGGGAGGTAAATGTAATTTGTTTGATTGGATACTTAAACTTTTCAATTGTTTTATTTTCCTTAGAGAGCTAGAACCTTTCTTGCTTTCAGGTCAATTGGTGTAATGGTTGGATTCAGATGGAATGACACTTTCTCCCCTTGTAAGTTTCTAGTTCCTCAGAGAAATCCTTGAGAAATCTGTTGACAGCTTGCTGTCATCCAGCTGGTCTAATGGTATAAATGACTTAGACACTGATTCAGAGTAGTGTGAAAGCTTAATGGTAAAGTGGAATTTTGAGAAGATCTCAAGTGCATTCTGACTAAGGCACTTGGGCAGTACTTCTATTCATTTCTTACAGTTCGTGTCTTACAGTTAATCAGATCTTTGCTGGTTTTTGCTAGCAAAAGGGATTTACAACTGTAATCTGCTCGAACATATCAGCAGCTGATCAAACATGGTTCTATGGTGAGATATAGAAAACAATACATTTCTGAAGGCATCTGTTTAAGGAATCTGTGGAAGTAGAAAGTAGGTGAGGGCCGGCCGAGTGGCTCAGTTGGTTAAGAGCTCACTCAAGAGTTTGAGCTCTGAGCAACAGCAGTTCGAGTCCAGCCCGAGCTGAGTAGCCGCTG
>NW_017732373.1:415430-437968 GCF_001890085.2 Hipposideros armiger | reverse complement strand
CACTGAGGCATGGGTGCTGTAAGCACAGAGACGACAGACTCTTTGGACAGAAGGACGTGTGGGTGTGACTCCCAAGGACAGGGCTTGGCAAACAGCACGTGGGCGAGCTTCTCATATTCTTCCCATCATGAGACATTAGGCAGTGGAGACACGACCCCAGTTGGGAGCTCAGGATTGTGGGCTCTAGGCCGTAAGAAGGTATGCTAAGGCAACTGGGATAAAGGAAGTCCTCGGGCCAAGACATGAGGGGTCCAGCATTCCCATTAGACCTACTGTTGCCCCCAATTATAGATGAACACTACTACCTACTTATATTGGGTTGTCGGAAAAGTCATGACACATTTTTGCAACGAAAAACAGAGAAAAAAATACAACATGACTTTTCCGACAACCCAATACTTACCCCGCTGAGAAGTTATGTTAATTCATACATATCCATTGTTACAAATATTAGGAGACACAGAGCTCCAGTACAATACCGGGAACAGTGAAGCATTATGTGAGAGACACTGGATATTATCCTGGTTTTTAATATTAGATATTATAACCCTAGTAACTCTCACTCTTTTAATTGGTTCGCCCTTTAATATTCACCTTCATTCTTGATTTGCTCTTTCTAAAGAGATGGTATAAGTAGTCATAAATTCATTATTTTTCTTTTTAGTAAGTAAAATCAACATGCAAATGTTTCTCCCATCCAATATTTTTATCCTGGACCTCACACTTTTGAGGCCTGTCAACCTTTGGAGAAGGCTAATTCAGGCTTTCCAGAAAGAGATGAACTATTCAAATACACCACCAAATTTAGAGATTTTGTTTGTTTGTTTGTTTTGACAACCACTTCTTACCTGGGGGAAAATGAGTTGGGGAGAAGTATGTAAGAATTGAACTGAATAAATATGAATTATAAGGATATGAAATGAATATTATTTTCAAGAGCACACTTGAATCTGGCAATCCAACTGCTAGTATTATCAATCTTCAGATAATAAAGAAACATTCATTTGTTTTGCCCAAATGGATGACATGATCTCATTATTTATTTATTTATTTATTTTCTTATGTTGTTGTGAAGGGGATAAAGGAAAGGAAACTGTTGAATGTTCTGCTTTTGACCCATAACTACTTTTTAGGTATTTAGGCTTTTGGAACCAATATAATCCTTAACTTAAAAGAATGCCTATTTGCTTCTCTCTCTCTCTCTCTCTCTCTCTCTCTCTCTCTCTTTCTTTCCTTTTCTTTTGTCTAAACCAAATAAAATGTTTATGCTTCTCCATTACTGATTGAGGAAAAAAAATGCTCACAAAATTACTACCTCGCCAGCTTTAGGCAGAGAGAACCACCTTTAAACAAAGGTCATTGAGAAGACCTTATTCTCAATTCTAGAAGGTTTTAAAGGTAAAGCAGTTCCCATCAGATTTCATACAGTTCTCTGAAGGAGGTTAAAGAGATTGAATTTTTCACTTTGGCCTAAAATGACTCTTCTTCATTAGTTTATGGGCTATATTTTAAATAAATTTTGCTCAGTACTATTAAAGCTGAAAAAAAAATACAAAGCCCTAAGGGGACACAGAATAGCTGGGAGATAGATACTTATGGAGAACCATGTATGTCTTTTAAGAATGTGAAAGTAATAAATAAATTGCATTATTTTTTAATGGAGTATTCCACCCTGGTTGACGATTTTAGTAGGAGTAACTCATGCATAGTGTAAATGGGCATTTTACCTGTTTCGTTTACATGGCAGGAGTCCATTTCAATTTGCAATTCACTGCTTAGGATTTCTAAGATATCAATTGAGCGCTGGCATGGAGTTGTTTTTGGGCCATACACAGAATGATTTCCTATATATCCATCTACATGCTGAGGGCTTGATTGATGATCTTCTGACTTTGGGTCAGGACTGAGTTCACATCTGTTGGCAGGGCTTTGGCTCCCTCTCTGAAAGTAGGGAAAAAAAAACAAAAAAAACAGCCTACCAGTTTTATTATCTCCTTCCTCAGGCATAATTTCACATAGTGTTAATGCAGCTTTATCACTATAATTTAAAGAGATTAAAAAAACACAAAAAGATTTGGAAAAAAGTCAGAAAGGGGATTTTCAACTCAATACATTCAAAGGAAGAAACGTTAACAGAGTGGGGACTGCTCAGCATAAAAGAAGGCCTGGAGTAACATTGAAGCATCTTCCCATTTTTTTATTTCTTGTGTTTTTTTCCTACAACTTGGTTATTCCCTATCTCCTAGCACTTCCATACTTAGCTGATGCCTAGTAGTCCTTCACATATTACAATAGTTTGGACGAAGCTTCATTCATTCATTGAAGACTCAGTGAGTTCCTAACAGTTGCTGCAATTACTCTTCTGGGGAAGGAGGGGACAGCTGTGAACAAAACAGCAGAATAAAATAAAGAAAAACCTCTTTCTGTGGAGTTTATGTCCTAGGCAGGGAAAGGAGACTAACAATAAAAAAGAAAAAGAAATCAAATAGGCAATATTTTAGGTGTGGATGAAGAGAAGACTTGTATAAGAAAAGGGCTTAGCAGGGTTTGGGGGCTACAGTTTTAGATACGGTAGCTAGGAGAGGTTTTTGATACATTGACATTTGAGGAAGTGTCGTCATTTGAGGAGGTGCTGGATGAAGCCAGAAAGAGTCTGTAGAAATAATGACAAGGCTTGGGGTTGGAAAATGCAAAGACTTTGAGGAAAATCAGTGCCTGGAATGCTTGTGGAGGGCAGTGCAGCTAGAACAGAGAGCATGGGGTCACGTGAATGGCAAATACGCCGGAAGTAACAAGGAGACAGATTGAGTGGGCCTTTGGAGAACTTTTTTTACTCAGTGTAAGAACTCATTGGAGGTCTGTTTGCAAAGGAGTGACATGATCTGATTTTGTTCCAGCAAGCATCCTTGGGCTGCTGTCTTGATGATACACGGAAGGGGATCACCAGCCGTACCAGGAGGTCACTTAGGAGACCATTGCAAGCATCTAGGGGGCAGGTGGTGGGGGCTTGGGCCAGGCTTGTAGCCGGGGAGATGGTGAGTGAATTATGAATGTGTTTTTGAAAGTAGGGCCCCTGGATATGCAGTATTTATGGAACATGGGTTGGGTGTCTCCCTATTACCCAGGATAGCAACGATAAATTAGACCCTTGGCGGATGTCCCATCATATATGTGTGTAAATTAATAGCTCTTTCTGAAGCAGAGAGAAGAGAATACTTTACGTTTGGGAAGAAGTGGCCCTGGGAGAGTCATACCCAGTCAAGACAGCAACAAGAAACCTACTTACATTCCTATGTTACAATTTTAGAGATTGATTAAATTGGAGGCTTGTTTGTAGGACGTTGCATTAGATGGAGAGCTTTCACAGATACCAGAGGAGACTAGCCCAGCCAGAGCATCATAAATACTGTGAAAGTAGAATATGCTCTGGCGCAGACTGATTCAAGGGCCTGGCTTGTCTCTGTTACTCAGGAAAAAAGGAAAGAGTTGGGGTGGGGGGAGGGGAGGGAAATGAGTGGCTGGGGAGAGGCATGAGGGGAGAAATAAAATGTGTGGGCTCATGGGAAATGAAAAATAGAAATGAAAACCAACAAGAGCCTTCTTTGAGGACCGTATCTGTGTAGGAAGTTATTTCCTTACAGCATCTTTCCCGCAGTCAAAGAGAAGGAGAAGAAGCAGTTACTCAGTGATGCAAACTAGTAATGGGAACACACGCCCATTCCAAATATTTGCGAGCAACCATGTGAGTCATTTCTGTGCCCAAGCAGCCTTCCCCGAATAATCACCTGGACTCGTTTGTTTTTTTTTTAATATTGTTTGTATGAATATAGCTTAATAGAGAATATTGAGCAGGCTAGAGTGTTTACTTATAATGAAATAATTATATGAAAACTGATGCTAGGAACCAAGGTCACAGCGAAGGGGAAGGATTCCTGCACGCCGCACTTTGTCTCTTAAAAATGGTGCCTTTTCACTGCTTCGCGTTGTGACATAGTGCGGGTTGTGTTGGCCGTTTTATTTTTGGAGTATCAATTAGTCGATCAGTCAGTTAGTATTTATTGCTCATTTGTCCTGCACGCAGGGCACGCTCATCAAATTTGCAAATAACACACATCTTGGAGGATGGTAAATACACTGGGTGACAGACATAGCGTTCAAAAAGATTTTGACAGCCTGGAGCAATGGGCCGAATCGAACAAGATGAAATGCAACGTGGATAAACATAGATTCCTGTCTGTGGGCCCACAAAACTCAACTGCGAATGTACAGGATAGGGTGGATGTGCCGTAACCATGATGTAAGGGGGGGGGCGGGGAAGACAGCATTTTAGTGAGTAGTCAGCTCAGCTTATTAGTTTTAGCTGCATGACGTCATTGCCCAAAAATTGAGCGCGCAGTTTTGGATTGTATTAAGGTGATAATCCTATTTTAATTTGGTAAGTGAGACCGCATGTTGTGATGGTACTATTTCTGGTGCCACATTTTAAGAAGAGAGAGACCCAAGACTATGTCATATGTAGAACACGGCAGAAACCAAACCGGTCTCTCCTGGAAAAGGACACAGGAGAACAGTGACACCTTTCTTTCCATCTGTGTAAGATCTCACGTTGAAAAGGACAAGGATTGTTGGGTGTGCTCTCAATAGTTAGAGCCAGGTTTTATGCATTGATGTTATAAGGGGATAGCTTTCAGTTCAATCATTTATAGTAGTCTAAGCTGGTCCAGGATAAAAGTGTTCCCAAAGTTTGCAGGAGCTGAATACTGGAGCAGTGAAACCTCTGTGTCCTCATTTTGGGGATAATAACACTGCAGAGGGGCGACCTGAGAAGTCGAGGTAATGGAAGGAAGGCATTCAGCACAGTGCCCGGCATACGGCAAGTGATTATATAGTCGTAGCTCGTCGGCGTTGTTACCCTTCTTTTTGAGGGTGCTGTTGACACGAAGCCTGAATCATCAGAGTTATAGCGGAGATCCAATGGGTGGGTCTGATGCACTAGGTGGCCGCTAGTTCTAAATTCTACCAGGGTGTATTGACTGATTAAAACGGATTAAAACAAGCTCTGGAACCAGTCAATTTCTGTGTTGCCTTGGATAATATAATCTTTTCTGTTTGCAATTTTCTGTTATTCGGCTTCTTTATAAAAAAAAATAACAAACCTGCCTTGGATTGTTGTAAGGACGAAAGAATGAATATACATAAAAAATGTTAGAACAGTGTCTGACCTAATTTTTCAATACATGTAGTCATTGTTATGATGCTGAAGTAGTTGACAGACGATTATTGGAGGACATAGGACTTGAAAGGTATGTTTTGAAAAACCAGTGAGCATTTAGGTAGATGGAAGGCAGTAAGAAAATTGTTCCCCAATGGAAATGGCTTGAAGAAAACATGGAGATGGAATTAAGCATCATGGGGTCACTAGACTTGACCGATTATACTGGAGGTTGGCTGTTAGTGACTGGTTAGAAATCAAATCGCATAGGGTGAGTAGGGAAAACCTCTGAAGACCTTGGGTTCAGCATCCCCTGTGCTCTCAGGTAGGGGAATACACCATACATACATCTGGTAATTTAAAATAACCTTATAGAGTTTTCAGAATAACTTGCCTTCCTTACGTTGAAAAATTATACGGAATAGTAGAATCTCTTATGCAAATCCTCCTTTAACCTAGACGTAGAAGTTCTATTTCAGGGCCATTTCTATCTCAGCAAGTCCAAGACATTTTTTCTCCATAAAGTTTTCCCTTTGGAGTCACATCGCTGTGTTTTTTTATTTTTTTTTTGTTTGAATTTCTCTGCCTTCAAAATAATGTCCGTTGCCCAAAATCATCTTTCAAGAGTCAGTATGAATTCAAGATCTGGTGCCAAATCACTTTGTGTTAAACGATGAAAAAGATGTTATTCAAAATGCTTAAAATGGTTTTGTTTTAAAACGAGACCCATCAAATTAACCAAATTAACTGGTATTCTTGAGAGGCTTGTACGTTGATTCTAGGAAGGCAGGTCTCACAGAGAAGGCCCCCAAAGACGTTATACACAACTCATTAACAGAGTAAGGCGCACCTTCTCAAAGCAAATCCTTGAAAAAGACAACACTTCATTGATGCATTAAGCGCCGGTACTTAAAACAACTATCATTTATAGTGATTCAAACACTATGTAGTATATTAAAATTATTCTGTTGCTTCATACATACAAGCCCCTTGAGAGAAAGGATGGTATTTTTTTTTTCTTGGTGTAACTCAGAGGGCCACTGTGGGTACTGGGTTAATGCGTTATTGAACTAAATTTAAATTTGGAGGAAACAGGAAAACTATAAAGTTTTTTCTCAGGTGAGCAAGTTAAGTTAGCTCAGGTACTCAACCTATTTTTTTTACTAGCTCAGAGCCAGCCATTCCTTTTGGTTGTTGGTGGTCAGCAGGAGGACGATAGCAACAGAGATCTGACATTTCAATGGTACACGTGATTGTGGACAATTACTGTAGTCTGGGTGGGTTTGATTGCACTTTTTCCCTTGGTAGCTTCTCAGGTATCCGTTGTATGACTTTCAGACTTTTAGAATTATACTTACATGAGAATGGTCAGGAATCCAAATTTCTAAAAAAATGAATGCATTCTTGTGATCAAATGAATGAGTGCATTCTATCAGAGGGACACAAATTTGACAAAAAAAAAAGAAAAGAAAAGAAAGGAAAAAAAAAAGGTTAAAATGAAATTCAAAACCTCAAGAGAATGAAGGCTTGAGAATGACCTGCTCCCCCGTATCTTCTTTCCAAAGTGTTTTTGGATCTCTGTTGAGAGACTTAGCGCTTTTCTACAGCTGCGGCTGAGTTTGCCAATTCATTCCTTCAAACCACACCAATAAACATGTACGAACTCCCGTAGTCCCGTAGGGCTGGAGAATGAGGTAGGTGGGGAGTTTACTTTAGCAAAAGGCTTTCTTTTCACAAATCAGAAATGCCGTCGTATATATTTCTATTCCCCTAAATAACCAGCAAGGGGACCATCAGAATGAGCTATTGCAAAAAGCCACCTTCCTCTTCCCAGTTTCCGTGTAATGGGGCCCCAGACCAGAATTGCAAAGTAGTTCAGAGAATCTTGGAATATAAAACATGGTGCAGGACATCAAAAAAAAAAAAGATTTAATCTTATTTATAGGAAGGTGATTGGTAGGGGGAGGGGCAACATTCTAGATGGCTTGGGATCATCATTAATCATTTTTTTAAGTGCCAGCAAAGTGAAAATATCCTTCTGGAATTGGCACTGCAAGTGACGCTGAATCCTTCCACTAAGTAAATACGTGATGAGTTGATTAAAAAACCAACAAACAAAAAAAATAAGAAGAAGGTCCTGAACTCTTGACTACAGACATAATACAGTGAATACAGAAAATCAAAAACATGCTTTCTATCTGCCTCAAAATAAAGGTGCACTTAAACTTATAAAAGACAACATTTTTATTTGAATGATATGACAAAGCTGTCACCGGAGTGCTACCTGCTATAAAGAAAGCCGGAGAATTATTACCTTTATTAGACCAGTGACACTGAGCTTTAGCCATTCATTTCTAACTTCTGTCCCTCTACAGAGACAATTTTCTTTTCTTAAATAAACTGTCATGCTAGGTGTTAATATATTGTTGGCTCTCTCATGCTCTGAGAATACTGCTGATATAAAACATGTATATGTTAGATTGGTAATAGTATCTTTAGTGGAGCTGACTAGAACAAATGTGTTTCCCTCATGGCTGTGCTAATGTGATAAAGGAAAATTGGCTGTTCATCAGCTTTTGGCTGGGTGAAGACAGTAGAGATGGGACCACATTCTTTTTTATGCATTAATACCATCGAGAACTTTTCACGAGTTATATTTCATGTGCCTGCATGTTGCGCAGAGATGTTGTAAAACATGAGATAATGCTACAAATAACAAAGTAGAAAAGCCTGTATCTTTTATAATGATAACAGTCAAACACCAAATGACAGTAACAGGCTGTAAAAAATGGGATGCAAAAAAAACCACAAAAAAAATGCAGCCCTACTACCCAGCAAAGAGGTATGCATACATTCAGGCCCACAAGGAGTTGGCATGCGATGTTAGGTCTTTATGTTAAAGCTTTGGTTTTATAATTCAGTCAAATGCAAAAATGTAACACTGGGTCAGTGGATTTAAGAAAGAACAGGGTTTCAATGAAAGCAGGTTGCATAGAATGGAGAAACGCCATATTAAGTAACTTTTTGAAGAATTAATATTATCAATAATTATTATGTTAACTTCCAGGTGGTTCTGTTGTGTTTTATAGAAGACGGCACATTAAAAGGGGTTCTTAAGACAATCACTTACATAATGATTTAAAGATGTTTGAGAATGGTTGTTTATTTTCATCGGTTATTATGAGGCTACTTTAATAGAATAGCATTTTGACTGCTATGATTTGATGTATTCTTATTAAAATGTTTGCATCTAACATTTCAACTGCAAAACCTTAAATTTCTCTTTCCCGCATCCCATCCATCCCACCAGGCTTTTGTTTCCTCTTTCACCCCCTTTACAATTAGAGTACCAATGATTAATTTACATTTCACTTAAAAGCACTGGCTCAGGACTATTTGTAGAGACTAAAGCTGATGTCAGAACAGCTGATCAGTTTATTTAGAAACATACACAACCATTGAAGATTTTGTAGCGATGCTGTCTATGAAAAGTCTGCATGAAACTTTGAATTGCAATTCCGGGATCACTTCAGAGACAAAAGTTTTGTAATTTTCATGGCGTCATCTAGGGATGATCAGATTACAACTCATGGGGCAAATCTGGGCAGTTACCTGTTTTTATAAAAGTTTTACTGGAACGCAGCCATGCTCAATAGATTATGTGTTGTCTGTGGCTGCTTCCTTGTTACAACCGGGGAGTTCAGGTCATCATGATTTAAAACTGATTTTGGACTGCAAAATCAGAACATTTGCTTGCAGACGATGATGATGATAGTAATAATAATAATAATAATAATAATAATAATAATAATAATAATAATAATAAAATATTGTCAGGCTGTTTACAGGATAGTTTGCTAACCTCTGGTGTAGAGTTGTTTGATTCCCTGAATAATCACCTTAAAATATGATTGGCACATTTTTACGTTGTTCTATATTGGGGAATCATAGCTGGAAATTAATAACACCTAAGAATGTAACTGTTTCCAGAAGTATTTTGTATTAGAACTTAAATTGAATTATAGCTATATATCATATATTCTTTTTTGGTATATCAGGTTTTGAATATTTCTCCCTTTTGTACTCATTTCTGTTTAGTTCCAAATATGGCTATACCAGATATAACTAGTATCAAAAGAAACAACATATCCTCAAAACCCATATGAAAGCATGGCAGTAAGTTGTCAAATATATGGGACATACAATTACGTATACCTGTGCATACCCTGGTAGACACCCTCACAGCACAGAACTACAATATATAAGTTTCTATTTAGATATATAAATACACATATACATCATTGAGCCAATAAAATACATTATTTTCTTTCCAACTGAAGAAAGTGGAAAAAGTAGGAAGTTGACTTGAGAAAGACTGCTGAAATGAAGTTACAAAATTAAAGGTGTTGAAGTTATGAAATTAAAGTTATTGGAATTAGAATAATAATGGTGATAATTTCTTATAGGTGCATCAGACAAAAATCAGTTTCTTCATCAATGGTCTGGAGGAGGATAACACAGCGTTTGATTCAAGAACTCTACGTGGTTCAGTTACAGATTTTGCCTCTGGTGCGGTGCGGATAGGACAGAGTCTAAACGGTAAGATTCTGACTTGAGGAAATTAGTGATTTCATCCAATTATTTTGCAACTCATTGTGTCAAAAATAGTATTGAAAAATTCCTTGGTGTATGTGTTTCCTACGGCTGCTGTAACACATTAGCACCAGTTGGGTGGTCCCTGAATACCACAGAATCTATCCTTCTGCAGTTGGAGGCTAGAAGTCTGAAACTGAGGATTTGTAGTGTTGGTTTCTTCTGGAGGCTCAGAGGGAGACTCTGCTCCATACCTCTTTTTCTAGTGGCTTCTGGCAGTCCTTAGCGTTCTGTGGCTTGGAGCTGGATAACTCCAATCTTTGCCTCCATCGTCACATGACCTCCTTCTGCTGTTCCCCTCTTTACTTACACAGATGCTTGTGGTTAGGTTTATGGTCCATCCTAATCCAGTGTGGTTTCGTCTTGAGATCTTTAATTACATGTGCAAAAACCCATTTACCCAAATAAGGTCACAGTCCAAGGTTCCACGTAGACATACTTTTTGGGAGACCACTATTCAACCCAGTATCCCAGGGAAACTTTAAAATGGGAATGTGTCTATTATCAGTTTTTAAATTAACAACAATGTCTAATAAGCTATATTTTTTATTTTTCCTGGTTTTGATTTTACTGTAGGGCTATTATTAAAGTAGGACTTAGAGTATTAGATAGAAACTGAGAAATAAAATTCAACATGTAATACATTGGATTTATGGTTTTCATATCTTCCCACCCTAAGAATGGACCATATAGTTTAAGATGATGATACACATCACATGTTGAAAAGAACAGAAGTTGAATTTAGAATTATCTTGAAATAACTAGCACAATGGTCTATAATTTGCCTACACTTTAAAATGAAAATATTATATTATTAAAAAATAAATGCTCATTATAAGAAAATCCAAACAATACAGAATTCTGTGAAATAGTTCATTTTTCTACCTGCATAGATAGAGTTAACTTTTTATGCCCTTCCAAAATTTTAGTACATCTAGCTAGAAATGTGGATATAAATATAATTTTCCCAAAATGAAATTATAATACAAATGCTTTCTCAGAGCCCTCTAAAAATAAATACTTCCCCTCCAGATATTATGGACAACATTTCATGTTATTTTACCTTCAAATTTAAAATGACTGCATTGTGCACAATTGTATAGCTATACCAAAAACTTTTTAAACAAAGTCCTATTAATGAGCATTGAGATTATTTTTAATATTAGCAGTTATTTGATAGAAAACACTATATTTCTGTATCCATAAGTACATCTATATCTGTTGATCTAATATGCACATACACACACATTCATACATACATACATGCATACATACATGCACATTTCAACCATTTCTAATGGTACAGTTCCTTAAGACTTCATACTTTTGATGTCAGTCTACTTGACTTCACATCCCACCTACCCACTTACTATCCACGTGGCCTGCAACAACTTTTTAATGTCTCTAAACTATAGTTACCCCTATAAGATAAATTTAAGATGATGGTGATGATGATGATGATATTACAGTTCCATTGTGAGGATCAAATGAGACTGTGTCATGAAAAACATTACTGTGTTTCCAGCATCTGGCACATAGTAGCTGTTCAATATTTGTTGAATGAATAACTGTGCCTTATATATACTTAACCATATTGATATATAATGCTATTATTAATATTATTATAATTATTTCTCTAACACAAGTCCATAGAGTTTAAAAAGTTGAAGTATATGGTCATTTTATATTTTAATACATATTAGAAAGATTACCCTAATGCATATCCAGAAAGGTTTAAAATTTACAAGCTTATTTAAAAATAATAGACAAGCACTTACTTCCTTAAACACTAACTGACCTTACACATTATTCATTTTTTTCACCATTTTCATTTCTCACATTGAAAAATGTTGAATGCTGCCTCAGAATTATTTGTTCATTAGTGAGCTTGAGTAGCTTTCCACATATGTATTGATCATTTGCATTTCATTGTGTGTTCATATTTATACTCTGGAATTCCTTATAGATTTGTAAAAGCTCATTAATGTTAGGAATATTATATTGCACATGTTTTTAAATTGCCTGGTAACTTTGCGTTATAGGAATTTAAAAATATTTTAAACTTTTAAGGAAGGTAAAAAACACATACAACCTAATGCGTAACTATTAAGGGTAGAGTGATGAATTCTTAATCTATGTACATACCTGTGTAATTCTCATCCAGGAAAAGCTATATAGAACAATTCCTGTATCTCAAAGACTCCTCATGAATACCAACTCTAAAGGTAGACACAGGAGAGTGTCAGTATAGATTATCACCATAGATTAGCGCTGCCTGTCCTTGAACTCGCATGCAAATTAAATCATGCAGTAGGTCCTCTTCTGTATCTGATTACTTCTGCTCCGCACTGTGCCTGTGGGATTTCTCATTGTGTGCTGCTGTTTCTTTAGCTTTAGGAAATGCTTCTTTAGCTTTAGAAAGTACTTGTTTAAGATTCCAAACTAGGTGTTCTGACCAGCAGTATATGTGCATTTCAGTTGTTCTACCTCCTTCCCGACACTTGGTATTGTCGTATGTTGCTGTCTGCCTTTCTGGTGGGTGTGGTGGTGCATTTCCTAATGATGGATGATACTGCGTACCTTTGAGTGTGTTTATTGGTCATGTGAATATGCTCTTTTGTGAAGTGCCTATTTAAGATTCTTTTGCGAATTTTAAAATTAGATATTTTATCTTTTTATTATTGATTTAAAGGAGCCCCTCGATATTTTGAACGTGAGTTCTTTGACAGATACATGGGTGGCTAATATCTCTTCTGACCTATGTCTTACACTTTCTCTTAATAGAATTATTTAATCAACAGAAGTGGTTTTTCTTTTGTTTTGTTTTGTTTTTTTAATGAAATCCAACTTACTAATTTTCCTTTTATACATAGCACTTTTTATGTCCTGTTAAGAATATCTTTGCAAACCCTGATATCATGAAGGTATTCTCTTATACTTTTTTTTCTAGAAGTGTTATTATTTTACCGCTAAATTCAGGTCTGTGTTCTGTCTGGAATTGATCCTTGGGCCTGGCATGAGGTAGGGGAATCGGACTGTGACGGAGAAGATGGGAGGAGATTGCAACAGCCAGCACACAGATATTGGCAGGCAGAGTTCATACCTGCAGTGCCCAAGTGGTAATCCCAGCCGGTGGCTTTGCTCATCTGCACAACCAAATCCGGTGCACACTCTGACCTGGGACCTCGGTGGGGTGCACATCTGCCTGATTCAGATCCTCTGACCAGGAGTTCTGCTGGCCCTGGAGCCCGGTTTGCCCACACCGAGGCAACCCCACCTTCTATGGGTAATGTGTACTGACCCGCATTGACTAGAAGGGTTAGCACCAGCTTCTGGAAGCATTCTGCCCAGTGACATTGGAGCCAAGAGGCAGGCAGTAAGAGCTGATGGCCCCCAGAGCAAAGCCTGCACTGGGCATGGAGTCTTCCCAGCTCTCCACAGGCCAGGGATTAACTCATAGTTAAGACTGAGGGGAGCTCCCAGTCCCTCCCAAGCAGAGAGCCTGTTTGGGATACTGAGAGTAGCCTGAAGCTGCCTCTCTCTCTCCCACCCAGGCAAGAGAGCTAAGAGACCATGTCACCCTCTGTGGAGAGTGTCTTCAGCACCATCTGACCAGAAGGACTGTTGACAACTCCTGGAAGCTGAGGGGTCCAGCCACACTCCAGCTGAGAGGCTGACAGGCAGGAGAGATAAGACAGGGGCAGGTCAGCTGAGTTAAGACAACAGACACAGAGTTTCACTGCCTTCAGAGCTGCCTCTCCCACTGCACCCAGGGAGGGAATCTTATATGTAGCCCCCTCATCGCTGAGTGTAGCCTTGAGCCTGTCTAACCAAGGAACCTACCCAGATGACATGGGAAACCGCATAGAATTCAGCATCCCTACCTACAGGGGCACGTGAAGCGAGAAGACAGTCCATGGCTTCGCCTGTCTGCAGAGCAAACCCGGTATCTTATCTGGCCAGAGAATCCAGAGCACGCTCTGGCCCGATTCAGGTCCCCAAACAATGAGTTGTACAGACCTGGGGTCCCATCCTGCAAATTTAAGAAGTTTGAAATCATACCAGGTATCTTCTCTGACCACAATGACATGAAACTAGAAATTGATGAAAGGAAGAAAACTGGAGAATTCACAACATGGAACGTAAGTAACACTCTCCTGAACAACCAGTGGTCAGAGAAGAAATTAAAGGGGAAATAACAAAAGATTCTTGAGGCAAACAAAAATGGAAATACAATACACCAGAATTTAGGGAATGCAGTAAAACCGGTTCTAAGAGGGAAAAATGCATATCAATGAATGCCTACGTGAAGAAGCAAGAAAGATCCGAAATGAACAACTAAACCTACACCTTAAGGAACTAGGAAAAGAAGAATAAACTGCATCCAAAGTTAGCAGGAAAAAGTAAATGATAAAGATTAGCACAGAAATAAATGAAATAACAGAAAAACAATAGAAAAGATTAATCAAACCAAGAATTGGGTTCTTTGAAAAGGTAAACAAAATTGACAAACCCTTAGCTAGACTAACCAAGGAAAAAAGAAAGAACCCAAATCAACAAAATTATAAATGAAAAAGTAAACATTACACCTGAATTACAAGAGAAATTCAAAGGGCCATATGAATCTACTGGTTGTAAACAACTGTATGCCAACAAACTGGGCACCCTAGAAGAAATAATAAAAAAAAAATCTTAGAAACATACAATCTACCAAGACTGATTCAGAAAGAAATAGTAAATCTGAATAGACCAATTACTAGTAAGGAGACTGAATTAGGAATCAAAGATTTCCCAGTGGAGAGAAGCTCGGGACCAAATGACTTCACTGATGAAATTTGCCAAACATTTAAAGACGAATTAGCACCAATCTTTCTCACATTCTTTCAAAAAATTGAAGAGATTGGAATCCTCTCACAGTCGTTTTATGAGGCAGCATTACCCTAATACCAAAACCAGAAAAGGACATTATTAGAAAATAAAACTACGGGCCAATATCCCTGATGACTATAATAAATGCCTTATGTGACAAACCCATAGCTAACATCATGCTAAATAGTGAAAAGTTGCCAGCTTTTCCTCTAAGATCAGGAACAAGACAGGGGTGCTCACACTCACCACCCTTATTCAGCCATAGTTCTAGGTATCCAAATTGAAAAGGAAGAAGTAAGCTTGTTTCTCTTTGCAGATGACTTGATTTTATATATAGAAGATCCTAGAGACTTAACCGAAAACTGTTAGAGCTAGTCAATGAATTTAGTAAAGGAGCAGGATACAAAATGGACATAAAAAATCTGTAGAATTTCTATACACTGCCAACAGATTTTCTGAAAAATAAATTGATCCCATTTATAATATTAACAGAAACAACAAATAGCCAAAGAAATCTTGAGAAGAACAAAGTGGGAGACATACTTCCAGACTTCAAGATATATTATAAAGCTACAGTCATTAAACAGTATGGTCCTGGCATAAAAACAGACAAACAGACCAATGGGACAGAACTGAAAGCCCAGAAATAAACCCAACCATCAGAGTCAACCGATACTTAACAAGGGAATCAAGAATACTCAGTGGAGAAAAGACAGTCTTTTCAATAAATGGTGTTTGGATAATTGGATATTCACATGTAAAAGAACGAAACTGGACCCATATCTTATACCATTCACAAAAAAGAACTCAAAATGGATTAAAGACATACTTGTAAGTCCTGAAACCATGAAACTCCTAGAAGAAAATACAGGAATAAAACTTCTTGACATAGGTCCTGGTGATCATTTTTTTTTTAGGGTATGACACTGAAAGCACAAACAGCAAAAAAAGAATAAACAGGAGGGACTCCATCAAACCAAAAAACTCCTGCACAGGAAAAAAAAATTGACAAACAAACAAAAACCCGAACTCAAAGAAAAAGAGACCAGCCTTATGGTTACCAGAGACTCTGCCTCTGAAGAGAAATTGGAGGCAGGTGTTCAAAAGGTACAAACTTCCATTTATAAAATAAGTAAGTACTAGGGATGTGATGTACAGCATGGTGACAATAGCTAATACCACTGAATGACATAAAGGGAAGTAGTTAAAATAGTAAATCCTGTAAGTTCTCATCACAAAGGGAAATTTGTGTCCTTCGTTCTTTTTATTAAATCTGTGTGAGAAGATGGATGTTAGCTGAACCAGTTGTAGTAATCATTTCATTATATATGTAAATCAAACTATCAGGTGGTACGACTTAAACATGTACAGTGATGTATGTCAATTATTTCTTAATAAAAGAGGAGAAAGTGTTTTTTTTAAAAATCTCAGCTTTCTAGTCTATTACATGATGTTTTAATAAATAATTCCTAGGGATAGAAGAATTATATGAGATAGGGTATGTGTAGAATATATTGCCCAACATATAGTAAGTTTTCAGTAAGTGGCAGCTATTATTAACCTCTATGAACATCTGTTTCCTTATTGTGAAGCAGGATAATGATACTTTTCCATAGATTTGTTGAGAGATTGAAAGAAAAAAATGACCATAAACAACTCTCTATTTTAATTTGTATGTGCTCTTAGATCAAGCTAAATTTATGTGAAGGAGTCATTTTAAGGAACCTATATATTTAGAAACTTGGTTTGAGTAATTAGTATATTGAAGGATTTTATAAAGTACTCTGCTTGCAGAATTTCCCAATAATACCTTAAATCTTGTGTGCCTTGTTTCAATATTTAATCCCCATTAGTACTTCTAAAAATGTTTTATTGCACCAAACATTGCTCATAGTATTCAGGAGTGCCATAAATTAGCCCAAGATGCACTGTGGGGTTGAAATGACTCGCTTCTATTCTCCTTCTATATACACACTATTGAATCAATGCTTCAAAGGACAGTGTGGACTGAAAACTATATTCATTTTTAAACTCTAAAAATAAATGTAACTTCTGATTAGAAGAGGGTTTATGGAAAAGGGTTTATTTCAAATGTTACTTAATTTTTAGTACAATGTTCTTTTTAGGTTCTGGGCATCAGAAAGCTACAGGAGAAAAGGCTATTTAGAAATAATTTTTATCTTGATTCTATCAATTTATAGGTACAGTTGTACCTCCTGTATCTTTTTTCTAATTAGAGATGGCATATAGACTGGCTCATTACTTCTGCCTAATGAGCCAGGTTCCATGCCACCTCTCTAATCAGAAAAGAGATTGGTACAGAATGTTCCAATGGACTTATTATAAATCATTTTCTTTCTCTCGCCTGCTCTTTTTTTTTTTTTAATCAAAAAATTAAGTCACTGTCCTCCATACTTTTGTCCATATCCAAGATGGTTTCATTCAGGAGAGTTAATTCTGCAGGAGATTACTGCGAGCCGAATTAAAGGTGCTCTCATGCAGTGCCAGGCCGGCTGTCTGCTTTGGACCAGTCGCTGCCTCAGATGCACCGATGTCAAACCAAGGCCTACAGGAGACCAAAATGCCTTTTCTTTCTTTCTCTGGTTAGGGTTAACTTGTTTCCCTGTTTCTGCACCCAGGAAGCTGCACCTTTTCTCATGAGACTTGGCTGCTACAGACTTTTTATTTTTGATTCTCATCTCTAACTGGCATAACTTTCTAGAAACATAGGTTGCCAGTGACATTTTCCTTTGCTGCTTGCCTTGCCTTTGCCTCCTCTAGGAAATTAATCCCTGGAGCAAATGATTGCTTTTCACTGAACCTCGTATATATATTAATGGGACTATGTAAACATACAATGTAATATAATGTATGTATAATGTATGTATCCATGTAATGTATATGCACATATGTATCCAAAATACACATGTAATGCACACATAACACATAATGTATGCATACATATATGCACATAATAAATACATAATTATGTAAACATAGAATGCATACATATTAATGGGATGATCTGATTTGGTCAAGCTGATTTTTAAATATATGCACAGAAACACCTTAGACCATCCATGTCAACCAACACGTGTCAGTTCATTTTTAGAGCATTTTCTTCCAAGCGTAGGTTTATCCCAGTGCCTGCAATTGGGCATAAAACCTAGAGGCATTGTGGTAGCAGACGTGTATTTATAAGGAGTCTCTAAAATCGTCATTCTAGTATCTACAACAGCCCTCCGGATTGTGGATTTAAAAATATGAAATCACGCGAATCAAAACTTTTCAGATCTCATTCTGCACTGATTCACAAACAGCGTTCTAATTTCCCTTTAAGTATGGGGATTTCTACGTTATGCCTTTAAAATTGTGTGGCATTGTCTTAAGAAGGCAATTGGTCATGAAGGAGTTAATAAACATCTGTTATGTATCTATGAAAGAGAATACACAGGGGTGAAAAGGATAATCATCTAAGCTACCTCCAGCGCCCCTCCCCTCCCCTATTCTGCTGTGTGTTTTCTCTTAATACACCTGCTTGCAGTTCATTCCGGAGTTGGGACACTGCTTTTCATTTCTACCAGTGTTCCGTGGGTTAATGTTACCAACCTCAGCTGAGAGCAGGCTAACGTTTTTTTTAGATTTTTTTTTTTTTTGGAATTAGATAAAAAGGAAAAGAAATAGAAAAGTATAGAAATCGATGAATTAAGACAGGTGAATGGAATGGAAAAAGAGTGTAGGGCTCAGTATATATAGACTTAGAGGGGTTTATGCAAAGATTAAGTTGGTTTCAAATCATCACAGAAGAGACATCAGGAAATGCCTTCAGGAAAATTGGCCAACTGTGTTGCAAAAATAAAGGAAGATGAGTTAGATGTATGCCTTACAACCATACTAAATAAAAACTGCAGATGAATTAAAATTTAAACGTAAGATATGTAATCCATGAGGTAGTAGGGGAAAATGAGGGCAAATGTTTCCACACACTGGATTTATTGAAGATTTTTATTAGCATGATGCCATGGCCCGGAACACTAAAGGGAAATATTGAAACATATGACTAGCAAACTGAGAATTTAAATAGAAACGTTGCCTATCATTTTATACTTCAGTTGGCAAAGAGTCAAGAAGAGATAATGCTTGTATTGGAAAGAGTTTGGGATAACCTGGCACACTATGAAAAGTAAAAATACGACAGGTATTTAATCCAAGCGTTCTCAGACGTTATCTCAAGAATACTCGTATAATTATACAAGGTCTTAAATATGTATTCACAAATGTTCATTGTGGAATTCTTTAAGGTAGTGAATGACTAGAACCAGTTAAAAATTTCAAAGGGAATGGATTAAGTAAACTTTATACCAATGCTGGAAACATTTGCACCATGAACAGAAGTGAGATACGTTTCGTATTTGTAGAGACATGACAACAGGCTCAGGAGGTGTCATTATTACATGACTAAAGCAAGAATGCGTAGAATAATAGACCCTAAATTGAACATGGGGTGAGTACATGCACATCTGCCCTGGACACTTAACTCATCATGCATTCAGAATATTATTGGTCTAATAATTAGTGCTTGAAAAGCAAGGCATGATTGTTATAATCAGATAGGTTTGGGTTTGAATCTTAGCCCTGCTTCTTAAAAGCCAAGTGACTTTGGCGAAGAATTTACCTTCTCAATCCAATTTTCTAATTTGTTTCCTCATTTGTAAAGTGCTTTATAATACCATTTTCAAGGTAATTGTAAAAATATATACTTGGTTCCTGTTAGGTACTCAATAAAATCGCTGTCATAAAAATTAATGTTAATTTTAGATATTAAGTTTGTTGACTTTGGGAAACTGAAATATTTTAAAATAATGGTCATGGGCTATATTTAAGTTTTTGGCTCAAGCATGAAAATTTTCCTAGGGCAAAAAGGAAAAAAAATGTTCATTATAAAGAAATGATGTACTAGATGTTTAAAACTGCTATATTTTATGTAGGTAAACCCCATGAAATAATTTCTTTCTCTCTTTAAAATTAGCTCTTTCTGGTTCTCTTCATTGTTTCTGGAAAAATCTTGCATTCCACCCAATGTTATTTCTCCTCAGCTTGGAGAACTTTCTTTCCCTTTGCTGATAGGTCAGTTGGTGGAAACAAACTCTTCCAGCTTTGGTGAAAATGTCTTTAATGTATCTTTGCTGTTGAAGGATATTTTCACTGAATGTAGACTTACAGACTTATGCATTGATAATTTTTTCCTTTAAAGATTTTTGTTTCATTGTCTTGTTGCCTTCATTGTCGTGGTGAGAAATCAGCCATCATCCTTATCAGTGTTCTCTTGTACAGTATATTGTTTTCCTCTTGCTGCTTTTACGGTTTTCTCTTTGATGTTAGCAGTTTGACTAGTGTGCGTAGGCATTGTTTTATCATGGTCTTTATCCTGCTTGAGGACTGCTCAGATTCTTGGATATACAAGTTGATATTTTCATTACTTTTGAAAGTTCTTGATAATTGTCTCTTTAAACTTTTCTTTTTCTGTTCTATTTTCTTCTCTCCCTTTAAGATGTCTTTCTAAAAATAATTTTTATATTTTTCAATTACATTTGACATACGAGCGATAAGTCTGGTACCCATCTGACACCATATACAGTTATTTCAATATTATTGACTACATTCCCTATGCTGTACTTTACATCCCCATCACTATTTTTAAAACTGGTGATTTATACATCTTAATCCCTTTCTCTTTTTCAACCATTCCACCAACCCTCCCCTCCCATCTGCAAACATCAAAATGTTCTCTATGAGTTTGTTTCTGTTTTGTTTGTTTGTTTACATATGAGTGAAATCATATGGTATTTGCCTTTCTCAGTCAGACTTATTTCACTTAGCATATACCCTCTAGGTTCACTCATGTTGTTGCAAATGGTAGAATGAAAAAGATTTCATTCTTTTTCATGGCTGAGTGATATTCCATTTAGGTATGTACCACACCTTCTTTATCCATTCATCTGTCAGTGGGCACTTAGATTGCTTCCATATCTTGGTATTGTAAAAACTGCTGCAATGAACATAGGGATGCTTATGTCTTATCAAATTAGTGTTTTGGATTTCTTCAGATAAATACTCAGAAGTGGAATTGCTGGGTCATGCAGTAGTTTTATTTTTAATTGTTTGAGGAACCTCCATACTGTGCTTCATAGTGGAAAACAATCCCACCACCAACAGTGCACGAGGGGTCCCTTTTGTCTACATCCTTGCGAACACTTGTTTTTTGATTTATTGATGATAGCTATTCTGACAGGAGTGAGGTGGTATCTTATTGTGGTTTTATTTTATATTTCCCTGATGATTAGTGATGTTGAGCATCTTTTCATTTGTTTACTGGTCGTCTGTATGTCTTCTTTGGTTCTAATGTGTGTTAGAGAATTGGATATTATCCCACAGATCTTGGGTTCATTTTTATTTGTTTATTTGTCTTTGTTTTTTCTACTCTTTTTTTCTCTTGGTGTTTCTCTTTGGACACACTCTATGGACTTGTCTTGAAATTCACGAATTCTTTTCTCTTTTGTATCTGGACTGCTGTTAAGCCTATCTGGAAAATTCTTTATGTTTAATATCATACTTTTTGTATCCAGCATTTCTGTTTTGCTACATTTTGTTCATTCTCTCTTTCTCTGCTCAGATTTCCCCATCCTTTCACACATACTGTCACCCTTTTCACTGGATCCTTTAGTATTTTTGTCTTAGATACTTTCAGTTCCCTATTTGGGAATTCCAGTGTCTGGGAATGCCTGCATCTCTTCCTGTTGACTGTTTGGTTTCTTTACAATGGGCCACGTTTCCTTGCTTTTTCGTGTGCCTTAAACTATTTTTTTTGTGTGTCAGACATTTTGTATAAAGGAATGGATCAAATGGAAGCAAATAATATTTACCTCCAGGAAAAAGAGCATTGCTGGTTGTGTTAGGCAGAGAGAGAGTGGGGGGGAGAGGGGGAGGTAGAAAGAGACAGAGGGGGAGAGAGAGAAAAATATGGAGGGTGCAAGTAGAATAGCATCAAACTGACTTGAAGTTGACCAGGACGGGGCTTTATTATCGTTTCGTGTTATGAGTTCACCACCAGTTTCACATGTTTGAGGATAGAATCAGGATGGGTAGACTGTGTGTTTGGGGCTCTTTGCTGTTCTACTCTGTGATTCAAGACTGCGTGAGCCTACTTTCTTTTCACTCCCATGACTACTCTTCCACCTCTCAACTCTCCGTTAGGAACAAGAACAGACCTGGGTCTCACCTCCTATAAGAGGATTCTTCCTTTCTGGAATGCAATTCATTTGGCTTTCTTTGTGTTCTCTACTTTCTGATGGGTTAAAAGAATGATCTTGAAGCTTATCTAGTGTATTTTGGTTGGTTGATGTGGTGGTGAGGTAAAGCCTGATCAGGTAGATCAGACCTACGTGATCTGACTGCAGTTACTTCTCTGGCTGTATCTTTTACCATCATTTCCTCTGCTCTCTCTGCCTGACCCAGCCTGGCCCTTCTCGCTGCTGCTTTAACACGTGAGGCACTCTGTCTTAGGGCCTTTGCGTCACTAGCTATCCCTTCAGCCTAGACTCTTTACCTCCCAGTATCCACAGGGCGGACTCCCTTACCGGCATCAAGTCTGCTCCAAGATCATCTTCATGAAGGCTCCCCTACCACCCTGTTAAAAGCTGCAAACGCCACCTCCCCATTAGGATGCTCTGTTTCTACCTTTCTATATCACTTAACCATCTTTAACTTATTATACGAGTTACTGATGAAGGAAAGGATTTTTTTT
>NW_017732373.1:413805-414860 GCF_001890085.2 Hipposideros armiger | reverse complement strand
AGAGGGGGAAATGTAAGTTTAAGAGAATAAGCATTAATTATTTGTTTGAGGTAGTGCAGGGATATCCCAGCAGAAAAGGTCAAAGATGATTTGGGACAGGAGACTGGACTTGAGGATTGATTTAAGGGTTAGTGATACAGAGATAAGAACGGTCATCACAGAGGTCATTTTTGAAGCTCCAGAAGCAGATGGAATTCTTGAAGGATCTGGGACATGTAGAAAAATGAGTATAGAGCTACAGATAGAAGGTTGGGGAAGGGGAGTTAGGCAGAGTGGAGCCGAGGAGAACATACATGGTCCAGAAAGATCAGGATATTCGAAGAGAAGTAAAGAACATTTAGAAAATTCTTTAATAATATCAAGCAGCAGAATATCAAGGAGAGTGAAAAGTTATAAAACTGAAAATTACAAGTAGGGTAGCCGTCAAGAGTGCACTTTCAGTCTCATGATGGTGGTAGAAAAGGAACTAGATAGTTTTAAACGAGACTGAATGATGAGCAGAAGGAGGCATAGAGTGCAGCTACTGGAGAAGGCTGGCTCTGAAGAGAAGGAAAGGAATTGGATGAAATTAGCATCACATAAAGTTCCATCTCTGGTGGTTCTTTATTACTTTGGAATATTGAAGAATCTGCTAATTCTTCAGATTTACACCTTGACCTTACCTTGACCTTACCTACTGATTCTGGAGGTGAATTTTCAAACTTTGTTCACTTGAAGAAATTTTATCGTAGTCTATTTATTATATAATTGTATATGATAGTATATTGAATGCTTGTGTTTTTTGTTGTTTTCTGCAATGATAATTTCATTTGGACCTTAACTTCCTTCTTATGGTTCAGTGACAGCCAGAGGATATGTTTACCTTTGCTCTTGAGGTCTAGAAACAATATTAAGAATAACAAGTACAGGTAATGCATTCTAAATTTTTAATTTTTAAATTTTTTTATTTTATGTTTTTGGCCGTGAAACCCTTACTATTGTGAGCATTAAAAAATAAATAAGCAAGTGGCTTTGACTCTCCATTCTAGAGCCATATTTTGAAGTTCTAGATTTTT
>NW_017732373.1:411539-412410 GCF_001890085.2 Hipposideros armiger | reverse complement strand
TTTTTTTTTTGGTTCACAAGGAAAGATCTAGTGTAAATAACTTGTTGCTATTTCCATTTATTTGACATTAGCATTGATAGTAACACTTAACTTTCTAAAATAACATGGAGATGTCCCTTTTTCTTTACATGACTCATTTTTCCAGGTAATGGATATTTATGGCTTTGAAGTTTCAAAATGTATTTAAATAAGTTTTAAAGTCTTAAAGTTTAAGATCTCTCCTATTCTGTATTTACATTTATCGTTCTTATGTATGTTTTTATACACTTATGATAATGCTGAACCATATAAATTGCCATTATTATAGATTAAAAATGGCCAAATATTAGCTATTTCAAAAGGGTCAACCTAATATACATGTAAGTATCCTTAAATAATCTATGCTGTTATCTTCATATTATTAAAATTTACATAAGTGGCCACTTAGTGCCCTTTCAGCTTGGCTTTATCATAAGAATTGTTTTTGGAGAATTATTTGTTTTGAGATCTTGTTCATTCATTTTAGCTGCTCTATTACCATTCCATTTTATGAATAAAAACATACATTATTTGTCCCCATGTGAAGAGTTAGGTTGTTTTTTTCTTACAATATTTGACAGTCTGTAATTAAACACTGTAAGTTTCTTCTTGTACACATTTGTTTTACATCCTTCGTTCTGATCTGGCTAGTTCCTCCAGAGTAATGTTTCAGAAAAGTGACGCGAGTGAACACTGATGTGTTGCCCCTGATTGTAGGGGCAAAGCATTCAGTCTTTTACCATTAAGCATGATGCTAGCTGTTGATTTTTATTACTATAAATGACCCTTATCAAATGAGGAAGTTCCCTTCTTTCATAATGTGTTTTTATAATGAAAGAGTGTGTTAAAATTT
>NW_017732373.1:378302-410571 GCF_001890085.2 Hipposideros armiger | reverse complement strand
GTGCCCTTGAAATATTTTATGGTATTTTCCCCCAAAATCAAAATCATTATTCTCTTGTTTGGAATTGATTACTTACATTAACTCATTGTCTTTAAAGAACTTTTTCTAACTTTTTTTTTTTTGAAATTCCATCAGATATGAATTCTGTAGTAGAGGATGTGATTGTTCTATGCTCAGACTCCAAAATTTAAAACTAAAGTGGATTTGAAGGTCGTAAAACCCAGCTCCTTTATTTTATAGATAAAATAGATTTCATTGTCTCTCTGCAGCAGAGCTTCCCTTTAACTATCATTAAACTACAGGAAGTTAATTCTGATTTATCAGCATTAAAGCATACACCTCAGCGTTCACACCCTGACTACCATCAGCTGTCACTTGGATGAATGGTCCAGCCTAACTGGTGTTGCTGAAAATATTGCCCCTGGATATGTGCACGATCCATTACCTTTTCACTGTAGATACCCGTTCTCTGCGAAGCCTCTCTAGAACATACCACCCATGTTAAAATCCAGCCATGCTCTCCAAACTTCTCTAATTGCTTTCATTTTCATAGCATTTATCATGTTCTAATATACTCTATAAATTATTCTTATTACGTTCACTTAGCTGCTTGAATGCAAGCTCCGTAAAAGTGAGTTTCGTTGTTGTTTAAGGGTGTGTGTGTGTGTGTGTGTGTGGGTGTATGCCTGTTTTGTAAACTGGTGCATCTCTGGAACCCATGAAGGTGTGTAGCACAAAGCCAGCTCCCAGTAAATATGTGTTGAAAGAATGAATGACGGAGTAAAAGAATGAAGCCGCCCTGGCAATTGAAAGCCATGATTCAGGCTTTGACAAATCACATTCTTCATCATCCTTGCGGTAACATATTTTATTTATGTAAGGTTTTTCAAAATCACACGTGTTTATCTTTTGTTGTGATCTGTACTTTCTGGGTGCTTTGAGATAAAACACTCCCTAGAGGTTCTACCTAAAACATTTGAGACAATTTTTTATACTGAGAAAAAGTGGATAATGTGGAATGTATGTTGTAAAATTTATATTTTCTCATTGGTAATTCATTATGTTAACAAGAATAGGCAATGATGACTAGATGAGTTTCCTGGGCCTCCATAAAGTACTGCAAGCTAGGTGTCTTATAACAACAGAAGTTTATTGCCTCACAGTTGTGGAAACCAAGGTGTCAGGAGGACCATGCCCTTTGAAACCTGTAGGAGAGAATGCTGCTTTGCCTCTGATTAACTTCTCAGTTTTTATCCATCCATCCTTGGTCTTCTTGGCTTGTAGCTGCATCATTTCATTCCACTCTCTGCCTCTGTTGTCACATGGCCTTCTCGGTGTGTGACTGTGTCTTCATGTGGAGTTTTCCTCTTAAGAACACCAGTCACATTTGATTAGGGCCCACCCTAACACTGTCACCTTAACTTGGTTACATCTGCAAAGACTTTGTTTGCAGATAAGGTCATGTTCATGGGTGCTGGGGGATAAGACTTTAACATATACTTTGGTGGGGGACACAATGCAAGCCATAATGTCTTAATTCAAAGGGTATTTCGGGTTGGCCAAGCGTGCTTTGGGGATGGCGGGAAACTTCCTGTCGCTCCATTAGTCCCTCCAAAAGCAGGGTCAGTGTTGCTTAGCTTTGTGTCTCCCCAGCCTGCACTAATGTGGGTACTGTAATTGGTTTGGATATCACGCTTTCTTACTCCTGCTGCACTCCTGTTTGACACACTCAGATGGCCAGTACCTTACTCCTCTGTGTTCTCCTGGTCTGTCACCTGTCACCTGGCTTCACTTTCTTGTCCAGTTCAGTACTGTGGCACATCACGCCTGCTCCTCTACTGCTGGAACCTCCCTTCATGGCGCCCTTGTTTGATGCACCCAGCCTGAAAACCATCAGTCCTGATACCGCCAGTCATTTCATATCTTTGTTGGGTTGTCAACATGTTTGGGGAAATCGCTTAGCTTGTTGACTTGTGCCAATGCTAAGTGACAGTCTCTGGTTTCAGATGCCCCCAAACTACTTCTTGAGGATCCTTGTAAGTTTTTCCTGGTCAGCCTCCTCACTCATCTGCTATAGCATGGAAGGCCCATAGATCTTCATTACAGATACAAATACCTCTCTTCCTTTACGGGTGCCACCTCTCTTTTACCTTTATAATCAAATATATTTTAACAGTTTACCATATGCCAGGAACTTGTCTATGACTTAGAGATTAGAACGGCAAATAAGGCCAGGTACGACATTGTGTGTCTTGCCAAGTAAAATCAGAGGTAAAATCATGTGCAAATCCTTGGGGCTGAGAGAGCTTGGTCATTGTGGGGCGTTATAAATTCAGGCTGTAGAGCTGGAGCAGGGGTATGAAGGATGCTAGGCGAAGGCCTGGGTGTGGGTAGAGAGAGGTGAAGGTGAAGAAATTAGCAGGAAACAGGTCCAGCTTCCTTCATTCTTGGCAAACAACATTACCTTACTTAAAAAAAAAATTTATACCACGAGGAGTGATTTTCCTGTTTGTCTTCCCTACTCCTCAAACAAAAGCACGTGGTATCCTAGCTGTATTCACACCTGTTTCTCCCAACTTTCCTCCTATGCGCAGGGAGGTATGTTCTTCCTTACACCATTCCCTACCTGGCTTCGCTATAGATCTTGGATCCAGGACAATTTACCAAGCTGCCTGGATGGCCCAATCAGTAAATGAACAATATGCTATGTGTTCTTATTTCTTTTAACTAATACAAATTTGAAAGTGATCTGTGTTGGAAATCTAAAGATTTCTACAGTTTTAATAGAGCGTTTTTTTTTTTTTTTGGTTTTGTCTTCATAATACCACCGTAAGCAATAATGAGTTCGCACTTGCCGGAGTTGCCTATTTCTGGGCAGACAGGGTAGAGGCACTCTGTGTCCAGGAAAATCAGAGCAGGAGGCTGCACAGAACACTGTCTTCCTGCAGGCTTAGGTTGTGAGACATGAGGGAGACTGAGGCTGAGAGGGGAGAGGTAGGTTATATTTATACATCCATGGAAAACGTGTATACTCATGAAGAAAGTCATATGCAAAATATTCTTTATCATTTTCTTATGTATATCCTTTATTATAAATATAAAATTAAGTATAAATGTATATTCACACGTGCACACACAGACACACAGACATACTCTTTTTATGCTCCAGGTCTCACCTGTCTTTGCTGCTTCATCAACTCCTGCTTCTGAGATCCACATCAGACTATTTGGTGTGCCAGTTTTACTCTGCATCTCTTACTCATCAGACTTATCCTCACTCTGCCCCAGTTTTCTCCAAGGCACCGCCAAGGAGCTGCAGCACAGATAGGCCAAATGTTCTTTATTATTAAGACAAAATAACAATTGAATAGCTAAAAGAGCAAACATTTCAGGAAATGGCCATTTGGTGAATTGGCCACTGCTCTAAATTTACTTAAAAAAAAAACCCTACTCAGGTATTGAATTGTCATTATAGGTTACTTCATGTCCCCTCTTATGTTCCCATGCTCCAACCTCTAACTAGAATTTTGTCCTTTTTCATCAAGTTTTTCTCATTATTAACAACGTAACAAAAACAGAGAGGTGGTACTTTTACTGTTTTCCCTTTTCATGCGATTGGACTTATCTGTTACTAAATCCTAAATAAGTATTTGCTAAATGAATAAGATGATATTGTGTGGTTTCAGGTTGATACCTATCTACACCTTGAAAGGTCACAGATTGGCTTTGAACCTGGCTTGCCTTAGAGTAATTCTCTCGTGTTGATAGAATTTGGAGACTGAACCAGGACGCTGTTGGCATTGGTGTATGTGACTAACTCAGAGTCATGAGTAGGAGGTTTCCAGTTTATCCTCATTTATTGGCGATTTTCCAGATCAGACATTAATCAGAGTTTGGAGAGGACCCAAACTGGTATTCTGGAGCTTGGACATCAAACAGGTGGAATGAGAAACAGGGGGGAGTCTTCTTCTTGGCAATGAATGCACGTGCTCTGATAACTGCAATTGGAAGCAGATGAGAATCAGACTTAGGGCTGCTGAGATGCTCGATGTATAGGTGTATATACTAGAGAGAAATGTGATTTGGGAAGGGGACTCCTGGAGAGAAATCACAAGGTGGGTCAGTAGATAGACTGGCCAAAGTATTCACTTTGATTTAAGTCCTACAATGTCTGGGGAGATAATTATGATTATTATTGGTATTCATGTAGAATTAGCAATATACAAAGGGTGCCAAAAAATGTATATGCATTTTAAGAACGGGAAAAACTGTATTAAAATTGGAATCTTCAATATATACCGATAACAAAAAATGAATACAAGTCATGTGTATACATTATTTTGGCACTCCCGGTATCTCTCTCTCTATCTTTATCTCTATCTCTATCATTTCTATCTCTATATGTTTGTAAGGATTTGAAGGCTGTGACATATACATGATTAAAAGTTTTATAGCTTTAAAGGCATCTCCCCTGAATATTTGTCAGCCATTGCTTGGTAAACCGAGACTTCTCATATTATGTATATGTGTACATTTTGCAGGTTTAGAGCAGTTTGTTGGAAGAATGCAAGATTTTCGATTATACCAAGTGGCGCTTACAAACAGGTAAGCAGAGGTGGTATTGTAAAGCTTAAGAAGTATAAGGATAAATGCTGAATTCACTTAAATAAGAGTAGTATGAAGATTATAGCATTTTTCATCTTTACAAGCCATTTGACAAACACTGCCTAATTAATGTTCGCAGCGTTTCCTTTGCCTTAGTCTGTGGTTGTTATTCACTAGAGATCGTCTATTGGGTAACCTCTCATAATATGACATCGATCAAGTTTCTTCATAAAGTGTTTCTTCTAGATTTTTTTTTAACAGGTTGTATTATGGAATTTGGGATACATTTGTTTAAACATTCTATTGCACATGAAGTAGTTTCTAATACTTAAGAAACAGTTATATCTCTGCCTTTTAAAATTGCTTCGTAGAATTTATGAGTACTAGACAGTGTAGAACAATAAAAATGATTAATTATTTTGATACATGGGAAAGTCTCAGGAGACTGGTCTATTAGACGTGGAGACAAAAAGAATGAATAACTTGAAGTATCGTTATATGTTTTTCTATTTCCAGTGAACAAATATGTATTTAGACTGGGACTAGCTTTAATGAAGTAGTTCCTCATCTTGAGAACAGGTGGGGAATCTTTCTTGGGGGTTCTTAAAGATATGTAGATTTTCTTTCTGTTCAGAAAAGTTCAAGAAATTCTGCTTGAGATGCCCACTGAAGTTTCTTTCCTGAATCATGATTTGATGATATATAGAGTATATTATTGTATGGATGAATTGATGTTATTTATTTCTGTTAAAGATCAAAAAGAAAAAAAAATAGACACTTTTCCTGTAGATGTAGATAGTATGATGAATTTCCAAATGACAAGACAAGTTCTTGTAAATTTGAGAAGAATTGCTCTTGAGGTGCTGCTGTGATCAGGGTATGTTCATTAGCAGTATAAAAAAGGTTCTTTTTATTAGTCTATACCATCAAGAGGTGCTTTAATACAGAGGCTATAACACTGGAAAACGTTATTGGGAGATTTACTGTCACCAGCCTCAGCATCTTTTAAATCACCTTTGTCTAAAATTCTGTTGCAGTAATTCTGGGGGAACGGTTTGTCCTGAGGGACAGAGATTTCACTGAATAGTCACTTCTGGTCCTGTTCAAAACCTGGTATCAACTGAAAAAAAAAATCAATGAGATTTAAAGGAGGTGTGAGTTCATGTGATTTAGAAAACGGAAAAGCTTCCTGACTCAGCCTTAGTGGAGTCTGAGAGGAGGGGCCTACTATCTCTAGTTAGACCTGGTTACTGGTGTTGGCCCACCTACAATGCCAGTAAAGGTATGGTGAAACAATGCCCATAAATAGAATGAGTAATTCTCATCTAGATCAGGTAGACGGCCCTAAATGGAAAAATTAAATATGTCTGCCTGGACTTGGCTTTCCCCTTTGACTATTGGCTGCCGCCATGTGATCTGAGGCCATTGAAGCCTTTTAGGGTGCCAGGATCTGTACTGATGAGTCATAGGAAGTTGGTGACAAATGATATTGGCCTCAGTCCTTCACCTAAAACAGCAGCAGAAACAATTACACTGATTTTCTTACTTCCCTGGTTGAACTGGAAACTCCATAACTCTCATGATTTTGAATAGATTATCATTTCCTCTCAGTCGTAAGTCAGATTAACAACCTAATTGAATGTTGCCTTTCTTCTTATTACAAATAGACATGGTAAAATACGTTATTTAAATATCTTGAGAGTCAGACCAGGGCTTGTGGGTGCTTCATGATGTTAACAAAAATGTTAAGAATGTCCTGGGTTTTTTTTTCTTTTAAATGATTATGTTTCATTTTCTGAGAATGAGAATGTTGATTTGGCCAGGAGTGAGTTTGGTTTTATGTTCCGTTTACAAAATAACGAAAGCTAAATGGGTGCTAATGAAAACATTGAAACAGTGAGAATCCACTTGTAACAACTCTTAGAAGTTCCGTCAGGTTTGAGCTGCCTGTCCTTACCGTCTGCCTCGACTCCCGCAGAGAGATTCTGGACGTGTTTTCCGGAGCCCTGCCCCCACTGCACATCCAGCCCCGTTGCCGCTGCCCAGGCAGCCACCCCCGCATCCATCCTTTGGCACCGCGGTACTGTATTCCCAATGATGCCGAGGACACGACCAGCGACAGGGTGTCACGCCTGAATCCTGAAGCCCATCCCCTTTCTTTCGTCAATGATAATGATATCAGCACTTCGTGGGTTTCACGTGTGTTTGCCAACATCACCCAGCTTAACCAAGGAGTGACGATTTCAATAGACTTGGAAAATGGACAGTATCAGGTAATTTGAAGCAACGGGGTGTCTATTAGGTTCCTGGGGCTGCTGTGCCAATTTAATGGCTTAAAACCGCAGAAAGTTATTCTCTCACAGTTCTGAAGATCAGAAGTGGGAAATCAAGGTGTGGGCAGGGCCATCCTCCCCGCACAAGCCCGTGGGGAAGCCTTCCTGCCTCTTCCAGCTCCGGTGGCTCCTGTACGACCTGGCACCTGGCAGCATCACTCCTGCCTCTGCCTCCCTTGTGCAGTGGCTTCTTTCCTTGTTTCTGTCTGGGTGTCAGTTGTCTCCTCTTTCTCTTGGGAGGACTACCCTATTGAACTGGTCTTGAGATCCTTTCACTTCATTGCACAAATGCGAAGACTCGATTTTCCAAATAAGGTCACATTCACAGGTACCAGGAATTAGAAGGTGAGCATTTATTTGGGGACGCAGTTCAATCTACTACGAGGTCAAAACTGAATTAGGCAATTGAACATTGTAACATATGAAATGAAAATATCTAAAATAAAATATGCAGGGCCTAATGTTTTAGGGATTTGTATCAAAATCATGAAGTGAAACATTCCTTTTCATGTTAAGTACCACACATTAATAAAAACAGGTTCTTACTTTAAGCAACTAGTTAAGAAAACACATAACAGTCACTTCATGGAAGTAATGTTCTTTTCTTATGCCTTTATATCAAGCTTAATATTGATTTCTACTTTAATTTGTGAAATCCGTGACAAGAGAAGCAGATATGCATTGATACAATGTGTAGCTTTAACTAAAGGCTATGACATTTCTGGAGATGTCAGATAAATATTTGATAATTGTCATTATGAGGCGGTAAGCCATTCTATTTGAATCTGACAGTTCCGTGGTTTGATTTATATGATGGGGACAAACTTAAAACTTCAATGACAATAATGATTTATTTTCAGGTGTTTTATATCGTCATTCAGTTCTTCAGCCCACAACCCACAGCAATAAGGATTCAGAGGAGGAAGGCGGCCAGCCTAGACTGGGAGGACTGGCAATATTTTGCTAGAAACTGCAGTGATTTTGGAATGGAAAACAATGGAGAGTTGGAAAATTCTGATTCTGTCAACTGTCTTCAGCTTTCTAAGTATGACTATTTTTTGAAACCATTATTTTTGAAGGCATTAGGGGTTCATTTTAGTAGTTCATGGGTTAGGAATAATCTACAGGTAAACTAACTCACGAGGCTGGTAGATTTTCCTCCGCCCACATCCCTCTTGAAACATTCTGCTAGGAATCCTCCCTAGACTGAGTTTTAAATTGTTTAAAGTTCAGTCTCATTTGTTCTTTATAATATGATTTTCAGATTGTTGAGCAAGTTATCTATATTAATCAAATTTTTATTACATCCTCAAGGAAATACGGCTCTGTGTTTTTCTGTGATGATCCTATATCGTTTGCATACGAACTCTATGGACTATGTTTCCCCAGAATGGAGAACTTAAGGTGTTACTAATATGGTATTATAATTTCTGTTTCGTCAAAAATATGAGTAGCTTTTCATGATTTCACATTTCTTTCATCCACAGTTTTACACCCTATTCCCGTAGTAACATCACCTTTAGCATCCTGACACCTGGACCGAATCATCGTCCTGGATACAATGACTTCTACAACACCGAGTCTCTTCAAGAGTTTGTAAAAGCCACACAAATAAGAGTTCATTTCCATGGACAGTACTACACAAGCGAGACTCCTGTCAGCCTCAGACACAGATATTATGCGGTCGATGAAATCACCATTACTGGAAGGTAGGGCTTCAATTGCAGTGTGCTTTTCACTATGAATTTTGTTTTCAAGGTTTTTGTCATATTTAAAACTACATTAGCTAAGATTTGAGAGCAAGTCAGACTCTAAGCTTCAAGTATTGAAATGGTTTCCTACTCTTAAGATTTTTTGGGGACATGTGTATCTGAATCTTTTCTGTCTATATCACATTGTTATAGAATCATTGTGCAAAGGCTGTTGGGTTTAGAAGTTACGGTACCATGGATCTGACTTAGAAATGATTTACCAAATAGTTTGATTTTTTTTTTCTGGAATATAATTTTCAAGTATTCTTGAAATCAAAGAAAAGGAACTTGATTTGGAGTGACAACTATAGATAGGACCAGCTGGTTTGTAAGTACTGGGTTTGACACCTGAGTTCACATCCCACAGTCTTATGAGAAATCTCTGTTTTCTTTTAAAGGAAAAATCCTTTAAGTAATGTATAACTATCCAACCATAATAGAAAACAAGGCCCATGGTCTTTGTATAAATAGATAGCTGGAGAGCTACCAGACAGTGTGCTCTCTAGTATGGAAATGGTACATGTATAGACTGTATTTAGAATTGGATTTTGCTAAAAGAATGATATTCTCTATATAAAAAAAGAAAAGTACATCATTAAAACCAGACTATTACTTCGTTAAGTAATAGCATAATGAAAAAATACTATTAAATATTCACCATCTAATTTTGGGGGAAAAACTGAAATTTGTTAACTTTATTCTAGTTTATTCTAAACTTTATAGTCTTAACTGTGTGTTGTGAATTGTTTTAGTAAATGCCTTCTCTCGAGTGAGCCAGCAGGTTGAGTTAGGTTTGAAAATTACCTTTACAATCGATGTGGTTTGGATACTGATGACACTCCCTCCAGTACCTCTGGATTAACTGAAATCTTTCCATGAATATCCACAGAATTAAAGAGAAATGGATTTTCGTGTTGATTTACCTACTCACCTCTCTCGTTGAATTGACACAGTGGCTATACATATAGGTCCTTAAATATATTTGCAGTTGAGCTGGCGTTTCTCAGGACCTGTCTGACTGATGCTCTGTTCACAGATGCCAGTGCCATGGTCACGCTGATACCTGTGACACGACAAGCCAGCCGTATCGATGCTTCTGTTCGCAGGAGAGCTTCACTGAAGGACCTCATGTGAGTGTTGTCTTTTATGCGTGGAAATCTCAAGGAGGGGCAGGGGTGACAAATGGTGACTATAAATCCTTTAAACTCAAGCTCGGTCTATCTTCTGGGGATGAATAAAAATAAGTCGATCCAAACCTAAAATGCCAATGATTTCAGAAAAAAATTTATAGAGAAAAATGAAAGCCATTAATATTGAAAATTTTATTTAAAAAGATAAGCTCAGGATTTTTTTTAAATTTTTATTTGTTTCATCAGCATTATCATAGTTTATAAAACATTTGGTATTTTAAGGTGTCCGGATAGATGGTCCTAAAAAAATGGGGGCAGGTCTGATTCCTACATCTAACAAGTATTTACGCAAATGTTTCTATATAAAAAAAGTCCTAGATGCTGAAAGACCTGTATGTATTTGCATAATCAAGTTTCATTCATTGCTGATAGCAGTATTTTAGGTGATTTGAAAATCTATGGTACAATGACTTAGGGACTGTGTTACTTTAGGTTGCCTGTGATGGTTAGGGGACATTTTATAGTTAAGGTGGAAATTTAGCTACATATTTAGGAAAAGAAGTAAATGGAAAAAAAAGCTGAAAGATTTGTTGGTAGCAATAGCCTGCATCAGCATTACTAACAGCTGATATGAAAGAGGGTGCAGTAACAGTCATACCAGTAATAAAAATAAATATTATACTACAGAGTCTTCAGTAAATGGTTTGGGTCACTTGGCTGTCAATTTGTAAGAAACAGAGCCCAAGCTCATGGCATGTACAGAAATCTAGGTGGCTTAAAGATTTAAATGTAAAAATAACTAAATTTAATAAAATAAAGCTTAGCACAATATTTCTAAATATAAAGCAGGGGGCCTTTATAAGCAAAGCACATGAACTACAAATAGAAACAAAGAAACAACATAGACAAAATGTGTATTTCTGATTATGTCACAATCCCTAATACACAAGTAACACAAATAATTAAAATACAACAGCATATTATAAAGGAGCAGATATATGAACAAGCATTTTACAAAAGGAGAACCAATAATTCTCAATAAACACATGAAAGGTTATCCAACTTGGTTTTAATTATGAAATTGCAAATATTAAAATATCATTTTGCATCTGTGACATTAACAAAATGTTTAAAAATTGATAACACAAGATTGATAACATTTAGGATTTGTGAGACTATGAACTTTTATTCATCACTGATGGATGGGACTGCCAATAGGTATCATAGTTTTGGAAGGTGGTTGGACTATACCTATTAAAGTTGAAAATACAGTGAACTATATTATATAGCTGTCATTCTAAAAACAAGCTCTTCAATGATAAGAGTGTAGAACCTTTCTCTTTGTATCTTTTGTTACATAAACACGGGATATTATGTTAGCATATCAGCTTTTAAAATAGCATGGTCTCATAGACTCTTGTATGACTTGTGAACTTCGCTGCCTCCTAGATTTCACCCTATACTTGTGTTTAGCCAGTCACTTCTCTATAGTTATGATATCATAGAATATCTTGTTTTTAAAAACTATCTAAAAATTTGGGGGCGCGCTCTGTCTTTGGCTTCTGAGATTCTTAATCTGATTTCTGTTTGACTTCAACGTTAGTGCATATAGTTCAATGTCAAGAATATTATCTAACATGCAGACTTACTCTACCTAGCATGTTCAAGATGTAATCCTTATCCTCAGTTTCAGCTCAGTCTTTGAGGTGGTTACAACCTCCATTCTTTCTTTGTGTTCAGACCAAAATTTTCATGTTCTTATTCAGGTGTCCCTTTGAAGTTATTCTCTAGATGAGCGGTTCTCAACCTGTGGGTTGCGACCCCTTCGGGGGTCAAACGACCCTTTCACAGGGATCGCCAGGTACTCGTATGTGGGCGTATCTGCATGTGGGCCTGGAGACGGATAGAGGAGCGGTGTCTCGGTTCCTAAGACCATCGAAAATATGTGTTTTCCGATGGTCTTAGGCGACCCCTGTGAAAAGTTGAGAACCGCTGCTCTAGATCATTTATTTATGTTGCTAACCTTTTTATTTATACATTTAGTCTTAACCACTAGTTGATAATTGCTTTGAGAAAAGGAATCTTTTACATTTTTTTGATTTCTGACATCTGGTGTCTTTGAATTTGGTTTGAATAGTATATCATGAGGGGGAAAAATCTGTTTTACCCTCATCTACCACCCCCAACCCCCCTACCCTCTGGCAGCCATTAAATTATTATCTGTGTCTATGAATTATTGTTTCTTCATTTGTCTTGTTGCTTTGTTGCTTTCAGTTTTGTATCCTACATATCAGTGAATTCATATGGTTCTCGACTTTTTCTGACTTATTTAGCTTAGCATTATAATCTCAAGATGCATCCATGTAGTCACAAATGGAGTTACCTCATCTTTTCTTATGGCAGAGTAGTATTCCATTGTGTATATATACCACATCTTCTTTATCCAACCATCTATCTAAGGACACGTTGGTCGTTTTCATTTCTTGGCCACTGTAAATAAAGCTGGGAGTCTGGGTGGTAAACACAAAATGTGATATATAGATGCTGTATTACAGAATTGTACACCTGAAATCTGTGTAACTTTGCTAACAATTGCCACCCCAATAAACTTTAATTAAAAATAAAACAACGCACATTGCTTTCAGAAGGTTTGATTGTATGCCTTATATTGTCACAGAAAATAAATTAATTGGATTAATCAATTGATTCACTTTTAAATCAGCCATAATTCTTAAATTTTTGACAATTTGATTTGGTTTTGATTTTAAAGGGATATGTGTTTCACTTTTCTTACTCTTCTCCTTTTGATACTTTAGATGAACATTACTTCTCTTTTCTTGCAATCAGTGATATCTTTCATTAATCTCACCCTTCCTCCCCCAACTCACTAATAACCCAACTAAAAACATTCTGGGATGAATCTAATAGGGTACCTTGATCTGACTCCATCTATCGGGTCATAGGGAAAGTCATGACATACTTTTTATGCTTTTCAATGCAAAAATGCATCATGACTTTCCCAACGACCCACTAGTATATGCAAACTAAAAACTGGCTAAAATTGACAATTTAACCTTGCACCTAAAGGAAGTAGAAAAAGAATGAACAAAGGTTTCAATTTTTCAGTTGGATATGATGTTAGCTCTGGGTTTTTCACACATGGTTTTTATAATGTTGAGATATGTTCCTTCTATCCCCACTCTGTACAAAGTTTTTATTATAAATGGATGGTGGACTTAGTCAAATGCTTTTTCTGCATCTATTGAGATATGATTCTTATCTTTCACCTTGTTTCTGTGGTGTATCACACTGATTTGCAGATATTGAACTAAAGTTGCATACCAGGAATAAATCCCACTTGATCATGGGGTATGATCTTTTTAGTGTATTGCTGAATTCAGTTTGCTAATATTCTGTTGAGGATTTCTGTATCTATTTTCATCAGGGGTATTGGCCTATAATTTTACTTCTTTTCTTTTCTTTTTTTTTTCCCTAGTGCCTTTTTTTGATTTTGGTATCAGGGTAATGCTGGACTTGTAAAATGAGTTTGGGAGTCTTCCCTCCTCTTCAATTTTTTGGAATAGTTTAAGGAGTGTAGATATTAATTTTTCTTTAAGTGTTTGGTAAAATTCACCTATGAAGATATTTGGTTCAGGGCTTTGTTTTTTTGGGGGAGTTTTTTGATTACTGATTTGATTTTGTTAGTAGTTCTAAGTTTGTTCAGATTTTCTGTTCCTTCCTGATTCAGCCTTGGAGGAGTTTATGTTTCTAGGAATTTTCCATTTCTTCCAGGTTGTCCAATTTGTTGTTATATAATTTTCTGTAATATTTCCTTGTGATCCTTTGTATTCCTGTGGTGTTGGTTGTCACTTCTTTCATTTCTTACTTTTTTAATTTTGGCCTCTTTTTATGGTACTTTTTTTTTTTCTTGATGAGTCTGGCCAAAGGTTTATCAATTTTGTATATCTTTTTAAAAATCAGCTCTTGGTTTCATTGATCCTTTCTATTGTTTCTTTAGACTCTATTGTATTTATTTCTACTCTTTATTTCCTTTTTCTATTCACTTTGGGCTTTGGGGAATAAAAGAAAAAATAAACAAATGGGACTACATCAAACTAAAAAGTTTTTGCACAGCGAAGTAAAACATCAAAATGAAAAGGCAACCCACCAAATGGGAGAAGATATTCACCAGTGATACATCTAATAAGGGTTTAATATCCAAAATTTATAAAGAACTCATACAACTTACCACCAAAAAACAATCTGATTAAAAAATGGGCAGAAGACCCGATTAGACATTTATCTAAAGAAGACATACAGATGACCAACAGACATGAAAACATGTTCAACCTCAGTAATTATCAGGGAAGTACAAATTAAAATCACAATGAGGTATCATCTCACACCTGTCAGAATGGCCATCATCAATAAATCAACAAACAAGTGTTGGCGGGAATGTAAAGAAAAGGTAACCCTCATGCACTGTTGGTGAGAAAGTAAATTGGTGCAGCCACTATGGAAAACTTTATGGAGGTTTTCCAAAAAATTAAAAATAGAATTACCGTATGACTCAGCAGTTCCACTTCTGGGTATTTATCCTAAGAAATCCAAAACACTAATTTGAAAAGATATATGCACCCCTAGGTTTACTGTAGCATTCTTTACAATAGCCAAGATATGTAAGCAACCAAAGTGTCCTCCAATAGATGATTTGATGAAGAAGTGGTACATATATACAGTAGAATATTATTTGGACATAAAAAAAGAATGAAATATTGCCATTTGCAACAAAATGGATGGACCCAGAGGGTATTATGCTAAATGAAATAAGTCAGACAAAGACAAATACCATATGATTTCACTTGTTTGTGGAATCTAAAAAAACAAAACAAATGAACAAAACAGAAACAAACTCATAGAGAACAAACTGATGGTTGCCAGATGGGAGGGGGCTGGAGGGATGGGTGAAAAGGGGGAAGGGATTAAGAAGTACAAATTGCCAGTTAAAGAAGCAGTCACAGCATGTAAAGCACAATATCGGGACTAGGGTATGGTGTCAGTGGCTGCTACACTTACTGGGGTGATCACTTTGTAAGTTATATGAATGTCTAAGTGCTGTGTTGTACACCTGAAACTAATATTTCATAATATTGTATGTTAGGTGTAATTAAAAAAAAAACACAAAAACTGGATAATATTGGGTTGTCGGAAAAGTCATGACGTATTTTTTCTGTTTTTCTTTGCAAAACTGCATCATGACTTTTCCGACAGCCCAATACTTTCATATAATATTTTGTTTTCTGAGCTTCTCTTGTTTTGTTTTGACTAGTTAGCTACCACTCTCCCACATTCCACCTCTCCCCCTTTTTCCTCTTGCCCATATTTTCCCTTTTCTTTCTCTTTAATTGCTCAAATTTAAGTGATTAATATTTTATGATACTTGGATGATTTCATGCTTCCCCTTAAAAATAGAGCCATTAAGTGCATCGAAGCTCATGATTGGTTTCAGAAGCCAAGTTTGGATTTTCAGACTTGGTCTCAGGTGGCAACTGTTAAATTGCAAACTAGTGAAATAATTATCATTTAGGTGGAGAATACATTTTAGTGCTTCTTATTTAGACATTAAGTGCCTTTTGAAGATAGCAAAAAAGTCAAATTGTTAACTTTTAATTTCCTGTTTGACACATTCTGATAATTTATGAATTTGGCCATAAATATAAAAGCAACAAATATGTTTCACTTTAGCAAAATTTGGCAAATACAGCTGAAGGGAAAAAGTCAATAGACTGTTAAGTTGAATGATTTCTCAGCCTTATATTTTCAACAATGTGTTGAAAATGAAAAATGATTTTATAAAGCATTCATAAGCACGGCATTCTTTTTTTGTTATCATTCAAAGTATTTTAATGCATGTGGGACTTAATATATCTGAAAAAGTTGTCTTACAGTAGTTTGAAAATATACTTATTCAAGTGCTTTTCACATTGTTCCACTTTTTAAAATAATAAGTTTTAATATAAGCCATTCATTTCCTATTGGAACCAATGTTCTTTTTAAAGACCTGGACATAATCCAAAAAGAATGTCTTCAATTTCACAGTATTATGCTAACCATTAATAACATTACTCAATAAACAGGGCTTCTGTGAATTATATTACAGCCATTTGGCAAACAGACGAAAACGTAAGCCTTGAGAATATGCCAGTTGTTGGCAATTGTCAGTCTATGAGAAAGTGTTTTTAGCAGAAGTGAAAATGAATGAAGTTGGGAGGAAGCGGTAGAATGGTGAACTCAGAAGGAAATTCATATCTGTGGCCATTCTAGGGAGTTTTCTGTGTGAAGCATTCTTTAGTTGTTTATAAAACTGATGTCACAAACTGGTGGTTCTCGGGTGGGAACAGGGTTCAAACAGGTTTTTATTCAATTTTTCAACAAAAGTTTTCATGTCTTCCTTTTTTTTTTTGTCTCTTTGGCTTCTCTTGATCAGAATATAGTCCAGCAGGGTGTCTGTGTTCCCCCAGGGCGAGAACTGGCCAACTCCGGGTACCGGTTACCCTCTGTGGAGCAGTGTCACTGTCTGGTTTGGTGCCATATTCACTCCTCTCCATAGCCTTTTATCTGGGTGACCTCACTGAGGCTAACTACCTAGCCTCCAGACACATTTGAGCTTGTGAACCTGAAAAAGCAAAAGTTAACAAGTTGAAAGTTACACTAGTAGCTACAATACATGGTTAGTTATTCTAGGAATAGCAAGACCAACTATCTCTTTCACAGTTTCATTGGTAAAACCTATGTCTTCCATCATTCATAAAATGAAAACAAAATTTTAAACTAATCGTGAAAAACAGCTCAAGAAAATATATTACCAAAGACCTCTGTGATTCTGATATGAACTTCAAGCCACACTTAAACGTTTTTTCTAGTACTTCCTTTACCTGTTCTAAGAGTTTGAGTGTTGATAGAATGCAGCTTTAGATGTTCCATTCCCTCTTGTGATACCTAACACGTTTACCTTGGGGAGGTTTCGTGACTCTCCTCAGAGTTACCGGCCTAGGAACACATTTTGGTATTATATCGGCAATTTTAGGCTTTGATGTTAATGTATGATACGCACCCTTGGTAATAATGGTATATTTCATTAATAGAGAATCATTTTAGAGTACTTGTGGCATTTCTTTCCCATAAATGACTGAAGCAGTGAATAATTAATTTCCTGCTTCCATTTTAGGGATGATTTAGGGCAAAACAAATCCCAAAAGAGTAGATACTATTCAGTAACTTTCAGGCAGAGTTGAATGTTTCAGAGTAGATGTCAGTTTCATGGCCATTGGGCTTACATGAATTATTTGATAAGAAACATATGGTCTTTTTAAGTGATTAATTTTTTGGATAACAGATAATCAGTTACTGGTTCATGTATTTTAAAATTTAAGTACGCTTTTTATTTTGAGATTGTTGTAAATGTATATCCAGTTGAAAGAAATAATACAAAGATAGTTCTTGTACCCTTTACCTAATTTGACCTATGGTGGTAACATCTTATAAAACTAGTGTTTCTTTTCTTTTTAAATCAATGTTGTTGAAGTATGAATTGCATAAAATAACATGTACCTATTTGAAACATATAGCTTGATGAGTTTTGGAAAATGTATACCCTTATGTAATCATGATCCTAATCAAGATATAGAATGTTTCCTTTTTTCCCAAACATTCTCTTGTGCTCCCTTGCAGTGGAGTCATCCAACAACCCCCTGCCCGTAACCCTCAGTCCCAGGAAACCACAAATCTGCTTTCTGTCACTAGGGTTTGGCCTATTCTAAAATATCACATCATGGAGTTATTCAGTACGGATTCTTCTGGCAAGTAGGCTTCCAAATCCCACTTTTCTTCCCTTGTTCTTTTTCAGATCATTTCCTACTACTTGTGCTAGTAGCTTTATTGTAATAAAGTACCTCTCTGGTCCACCTGCTCAGGCTGTACATTATAACTATCAAAAAGTATGGGCTAGGTTCATAGATACTAAATTGGAAGCTTGGGTGGATAAATTATATGTCAACTAACATAGTTACATAGTTACAATACACTTATTACTTTTCTCTTATCTAGTACTTTCTTTACCTGTTCTAAGAGTTCAAGTGTTGATAGAATCTAGAATTAAGAAAAGTGTTACCAGTTGAAACTTGCATCTTAGGATTTTTCATTTCCTTTTAATAGCTACATTCACCTTTCAAAGGCTCTAGGCCAAGCATGATGCAATGATTGGTGCCTCTGCCAAGCACTGGCACTTTGTGGGCTACTTAGCTATTCTTTCATCATTTTGTGACATCATTACCTGCAAGGGTGGCCAAGCGTTCACAGAGCAATTTATTAGTAACCATGAATGCTTCTCTTATTCTTTGGCTCTGATTTGTGACCCTTTTATAACATTTATCATGGCTTTTATGAATTAACTATAATCAAACTATCAGTATGCATTTGTTAGTATTATAAATAGCAGGGCCAACTTAAAACATTTTATAGAATAAGCCTTCCTTCCATTCAACAATTTGAATGGTGGAGCATCACACTCTTCAATGCTTATTATGTAAATGAATATTTCCTGTCATTTTCAAGTGTGTGTTCCTTTAGAGCACTGAAGTCCAAAAGTGAGTCATCGTGACTAACTCGTGTCATATTTTTATTACACATCAAGCTTTATTGCTTGTGTTTTCTCTTCGCTCACAGAAAGATTTCACTCTAAATGTATTTCATTTTATATTATAATTTTTTGTAATACTAATAAATTCATTTTTATTAACTAGCATTCAGGCAGTTCATATTATGGATTCTACATTAGATGCACATTTTGTGAGTCAAGGTCAAGAATTGAATCTCTGACATGTCGTGATGTTATTAATCTTTGAAAACCACTTGCACTAGTGATTTCCATGAGGTAGGTATGTGCATAAATGTATTTAAAATGTAAGTTAAAAATATGAATAAGAGGTTAAGGGCACAGGGATATGAGACAGCTTTATAGAAGAAGCAAATAGAGGTAATGAAAACATAAAAATAATGGGAAAATGATATTTAAAGGGAATAAGGGTAAATAATTTTCTAAAGTTGAGGAATTCATGATTCTTTGGAATCCTAACTAGGCTAAGAAAAACATATACATACATAAATAAGATATAATAAATCTGCTCACAAAAGACTAAGAGTACATCCTAAAAGTAGCCAGAACGAAAAAGACAGAATTCATGAGAAATTTGGACATTGGATTCCTCACGTGACAATGGAAGACAGAAGGCAATGGAATAGTACGCCTGAAATGCAGACAGAAAGTAACCCACAAACCTATAATATGGTATTTGTATCCAGACTATCAGTTAAAGCCAAGGAAGAAAAAAAAATACATTTTCTGTCTTAACAAAACTTACCGCTTTTAACACCAGTAGATTCTCGCTAAAAATTTAAAACCACAATGAGATATCACCTCACACCTGTCAGAATGTCTATCAATAAATCAACAAACAAATGTTGGTGAGGATATTGAGAAATGGGAACCCTCCGACAGTGGGTGAGATTGCAAAGCGGTGCAGCGACTATGGAAAACAGTGTAGAGTTTCTTCAAAACATTAAAACTGTAACGGTCATATGACCCAGCTATTCCACTTCTAGGTATTGATGCAAAAAAATCCAAAACGGTTGTTTGAAAAAATATATGCACCCCTATGTTCATTGCAGCATGATTTACAATAGCCAAGATATGGAAGCAACTAAGTGTCCATTATATCTATATCTATATCTATCTATCTATCTATCTATCTATCTATCTATCTGTCTATCTATCTATATATGTCACTTCTTCTTTATCCATCCATCTACTTTCTGGCATACACACACACACATACACACACACACACACACATACACACACACGATGCAATATTACTTTTCCATAAAAAAAGAATGGAATCTCCCCATTTGTGACAACATAGATGAACCTAGAGGGTATGATGGTAAGTGAAATAAGTCAGAGTAAGACAAATGCCATATGATCTGACTTATATGTGGAATCTAAAAGGACAGAATAGATGAACAAACACAACAGAATCTCATAGATGCAGAGAATAAATTGATGGTCATCATATGAAAGGGGTGGGGGGTTAGGCGAAAAAAGTGAAGGAATTAAGAAGTAGAGATTGCCAGTTATAAAAGTAGTTATGGGATAAAAAGTATAGCATAGGGAATACAGCCAATAGTATTATAATCATGTATGGTGTCACGTTGTTATTAGGCTTATCATCAGTGTGATCACTTCACAAATTATATACATGTCTATTCATCATTGTACACCTGTAACTAATGAATGTTGTATGCCAATTGTAGTTGAAATAAAATAAAAACATTTTATATGTAAATAACTCCAATGCATCTTTATATTTCCTCATTAAGTTTAGAGGGACCCCAAAACTAAAAGATAATGGATTTTGCTTTTTAATATATGAACCTATATTTGTATTATATATACAGAGGGTTCCAAAAAAATGTAAACACATTTCAAGAAAGGAAAAAAAACTGCATTAAAATTGTAATACTCAATATATATTGATAACAAAATATGACTAGAGGTCATGTGTATACATTTTTTTTTTCACCCCCGGTATATTACTTTGAAGACTTGCATGTAAAGAACATTTTAACATAATGAATTCATTTTTTTATTCCTTTATGAAACAGTACAGGTTTGCCTATGTAAATGCATTCTCTATCCTAGGCCATCTCTTCTGGAATATCATTAGGGTTAAATCATTATGGTTACTATGGTTACTAGAACATAGCATTGCTTTGGCTTGACCACTGCCTGGAAACTTGAACAAACCTTCAGGTCCTCCTCCTGGACTCTTGGGGGAACCTGGTGTATCTCCCGTACCTCTTTTTTATTTAGTACCCTGAACAGGCCCCACAATTAAGGAGGAGGAGGGAATAAAGAAAAGCAGGGCAGGCAAAGGGAGAAATAAAAAAAAAATCAAGCAATGCCCAGTATTCAAAATTAATGAATAAGATTCCAGGGCCCTTTGTGCAAATGGTTCCGCTCATCAACAACTAACTGTAGTTATATGGTCTGCATTCACAAGCCATACTGCTGGGAGCCCCAAGCTGCAAGGACGTAGACTATTGGTCAGAGCTATAGACAGACAATATGTAGAACTGAAGAAGTTGTCCATAATTGTCTAGTCTTTATCTGTGCAAATGTAGATTTTTGTTTCACACATTGTTAAAATTTGTTTTATTGGATGATTTTCCAGTCCTCCATTGCACTTTGCCTGTAGTGGCTCAGACAAGTCATTGAATAACTTAGAAAGTTTCTAAAAAGAGCCAATACATATTACTAGTTGAAATGTCAGGCAGGCTATGAATGCTAAGTGTTCATGATTATTGTATTACCACCGATATCTGATCAGTTTTGTCCAGTAGTATTAGTAGTCATTTAATTTGTGCTATTAATTTTAGCACCTAGAGAGCAGGCAGAGTACATATTTTTTTGTGGACACTTTAATTATATGAGAATTTCTAGCCAGGGGAAAGATAATTACTGAGAAAGGAATATGTCATTGAAGGATAAATACATGAGCAGTTCTGTCTTTGCAATGGCAAAGCATCATGATTGTTTTGAATTCGCTAATTGAGATTACACAGTAATCCATAGGTAAAAATCTGTAGGAAAATATTGCACTTACCTTTAAACATTGGCTGTTATGATTCAGTTAAACGCTAGACACATTAAGGTTCAGTCCTGTTACATGTCATAAATGTAAACGGTTTATTAGGTCATTCATTCATGCATTCATCAAACATATATTGATCACCTACCATGTGCAAAGTACTGAGCAATTTTCTTTCTAGTTTCTCTGCTCTCCCCCCCCCCTGCCACACACACATGATCTGTCATTGATAATATATTAGCAAGTCTGTCTAACAATAATGGTTGGAGCATTAGAGCTATATAAGGAAACTTCTATTGGGAAAAAAATAGTCACAGGAGTACGTTGAAGTTTTTATGTTTATAAAGATGATTTCTCTATCTAGTAGACAAAAGGAATTACACTGAAATGGCATCCTTTGAATTACAATTGAACTGCTGCATCCAAAGGAAAGAGCAAACTGTGAAACAGCCTAAGGACAATTATTATTATCAGAGATTTAGGCTCTTAAAATTTCCAACATACTAGTCTGGCTTCTACTGATGAGAAAGGGGCAATTTACAGACTTCCAGAAGATCTCTAATTCATTTAGGCCATTTGGGAATAGTTGAATAAATTATCTTTTTTTTTTTTTTACTCTATAAGTGATACTATATATACTCACCTCTAAAAGGTGAGCATTTTTTCAGTATAACCTCTCACTTAGATATAGATTACCTACCTTCCTTACAATGCCTCTGAATTTTCCAAAACAGGCAAGAGGGGAGGGGCGAAGTGACCTCAACGCCCTCGGGCTCTCCTGTCAACAGATCCCTCCCTCAGAGATCATTTTCTACCCCTGGAGCCAGGATAGCACGCTGATTGGGAATGTGGCCTCTCTCTATAAATCCATGTAAATGGAGTGCCGCCTCTGTGTTAGGGCTTCTAGGCACTGGGAGTATTGTAATGAATGAAAAACAACAGACATGGCTTTCCTTGGAAATGTTTACATTCTAGTGTATACCGTTTGATGTTCTAGCAGGTGACTTTAAAAAATTATTACATTTGTTACTCCTCAGTTTTCTCATCTGTAAGATGGAGGCAGTAGCAAATCCTACTTCCTAGGTTGTTGAAAAGATTTAGTTCAACTAAAAAAAGACGCAGGCCTGACCCCATAACTCTTACCTATTCTTACTGTATGAATAGCACTGCTTAGATAAAGGCATTTGTTGGCATGTTATTGTTGAGGGTAGAAAGAGAAATACATTTTTTTCACTTTTGTTTCTTTGCTAGAACCAGGAATGAAGAAATGAATTCACTTGATAGAAAAGGGCTCTTATGGCTCTTTTTTTATACATTCATTTGTTCATTCCTTTACTTAATAAACATTTATTGAGCAGTTACAATGTTCTAGGCATTATGTTGGGGCTCATTAGATCAGTGAAATCTAATTCTTGCTTGAACCTCAGAGACTAATAATAACAGATAAGTAAATGGACTACTATAACATTCTATGATTGCCGTGATTTAAAAAGTATAGACAGACAAAATGCTCTTTTCTCTATAAATGCTTAAGAAAATAAAGCAGCACCCTAGTAGTCCTTTGTGTCCCTAAAATTTTAGACTATGTGGTATATACTAGACTTAAGTAAAAATAGTATTTTGTTATTTACCATTATTGGGGAATTAACTACTTCTTGTACATTTTCCAGATATGATTTCTTAAAATGAATATTTAAAAAATAGTTTAATCCATTTTTGAAAAAAATTCAAAAACAGATTGTTCTCTGTTTTCTTAACCTGCAACTGTGGACCACAGATTATTTTTGATGCCTCATGGTCATTATTACGAACTTGAGCTTTCAAAGGGCTTTGAGTTTATTGGTTTGTTGAGCTCTTTTGTGAGTAGCTTGCTGGAGGCTCTCCTTCTCCTCCCGAACCTTCCTGGGGACTTCATATATATGGCTAAGAGGATATTTCTTATTCCTTCTTTCCAAGATGTATGATGGGCATTTAAGATTATTGGATACATGACTGACTAGATGAGGTACTGCTATAGTTATATTTCTTTAAAATTTCTTCTATGCAAGTCTGTACTTTCTCTATAAATTTGAAGGTATTAAGAATTAATTGATCAAGATTGAGACTGATGGGAGTAGAGTTGATGAAAATGTATTTGAACCAGTGGGTTATCTTTGATAGATTGTCTTTGATAGTGTGTAAGAATAACAAAAGAACACTGTATTCCATTATAATGATCCAGAATAGAGAAATCTTCTTCTGTACTATTTGCCTATAGTGTAATAATAGAAATTTTGTCACTCTCTTCTAGATTCAATAATTATTCTACGATTTTTCTTCCAAATATGTCAAAGTATCTGGCTGCAACTTAGTGGAGTGGGTTTAGTAGCCTTTCAAAAGCTATCAAAAGGATAGCAGTAAAATGAATAAGTGATAAAGGCCCCACAAATATAGCCAACATCTAATCTTATAATTTGAGTATTCAGGGACATATCGGGGAATCGAGTTGTTACTGAAGAAACAGAAATATAAGTGAAAGTGACAAATGATCAACTGGAGATTGGGAAAACATTAAGTAGAAAATTATCTAGTTCAGAAATTGCATAAAACACAAGATACAACTATTTCTACATTTTAAATGAAACTTTAGAAATCATTGCTTCAGTAGAAAAAAATGCGAGAATTCAAAACAAATTTTCATAACTTACTCAGAATTGAGTTGTATTTCTTCCATTTTATGATGGTTCTCCTTATCTAAAAGGAGTTGTAAAAAGCAACACAGTTATGAGGCCAAAAATACATCAGTTTCATTAATTTTATGATCAAAGGATAGACTACAAAGTATTCCTTCTCTTTTATCTGTTTTTGTAACATATGTGCAATGATAATAACATAGTATCATCTTTAAGATCAAAAGCCAAAATATGTATCAGTGTGTCATTTAGTTTTGTATGTTTTAAATACAATTTTTACAATAGAAATTTAGTCTGTCGTTTCTCAAAATCATTGCTTCTGCAAATCTCGTTTGAAAATTTTTTATCGTTTGAAAACAATACTCTGTTTACTGGTAATTCATAAGCTTTGAGCCTACATGTTTCTTGACAGGAGAATCATTTTCTCTGTAGCATCTTACTGATTTGCATATAATTTAAAACATTTTAATTTTCTTAGTTTCCTTAGTGAAAATGTTACATGCAAATCATGTATAATTTCCTTATCACTATCCATGCAGTTACACTTTATTTGCCCTCAATTTTTAATACATTAGTAATAAATGCACACGGTAGAAAAAAATAAAAGTTATAAAAAGTAAAATTTACCTGTAGCTCTACCACCATTAAATCATCTCAGCAAATATTCTTTAGTTTATATTCTTCTTTGTTCTAAAGAAATCTATTTCATCTGTTTCTATCTTCTTAAAATTGTACCTCCATATCCATATTCATAGATGAATTCTACCTTTATCTGGAAAATAGGATTATACTCTACCTATTATTTTTTTAATTGGTTTTTAATTCCAAACTATATTATTACTATACACACACACACACACACACACACACACACACACAAACGTTTGTATTGTATTTCTTTGAAGATATGACATTTTCAAGCCATTCCCCTTTGGGTATTAACTTGTATCCTCTTCTTCTATTATAAAAAAAAACTTTCTTGTGGTGTCTTTGTCTGGTATCAGATTAATGTTGGCCTCATAGAATGAGTGGGAATATTCACTCCTCTTCAATTTTGTGGAAGAGTTTGAAAAACATTGGTATTCTTTAAAATTGGCAAACCCTTTGCTAAACTGAGAAAAAAATAGAGGTTTCAAATAAATAAAATTAAAATTAAAAGAAGAGACATTACAATTGATGCCACAGAAATAAAAAGAATCATATGAGATTATTATGGGTAATTATATGCCAACAAACTAGATAAACTTAGAATGAATGGATCGATTTCTAGAAACACACAACTTACCACCCCTTTGGGCTGGATAGTTTCTCTTCTCTTCTCCTGCAGCACTCTATTAATACCTGGACCTTTCTCCTACCACTTTCAACTGAAATAATTGGTTTACTTAACATGTATTGTGCAAGAATTGCAAGTTATTGACTTTTATACTCCTTGTATCATTCACACAGTAGGAGCTTACTAGACAGTTGCTAAGCTGTTAACTGAAAATTCACATGTAACGATGATATTAATAAAGAAAGTCATTCTTGAGGAAACTTAGAGAGGGGACACAATGGGAACTATTAGTAAATAGGATAATGTCTTCAGAATTGGCAGTTATTAGATGATTTGCAATAAAGCACTTACAAATATATAATGAAACTCATTTTGTAAAAGGAAGATATGTAGCAATCATTAGAATATTATGAACTATAGGTCTTTGGACAAAATTAAAATAAAATAAAAAATTAAGTGGGGGAATTGACCTTTTTAAGTTTCCTCTCTTCTGCAATCATTTGTAAATCAAATATATATTATAGTGTCAAAAGTTAGAGATTAGGCATAAGCTTTCAAGCTTATCAGACATCTTAGTTCAATATTGGTGTCGCCACTACCTGTGAAAAGTAACATGAAAAGTATACTTTCTGTGTACTGGGCACTGCTGTATTAAGCATTTAAATGAGATGATTTCATTGAATCCTCTAGGCTTTCGGTTATATATCCCACATATGATTTCTGTTCCTTGGGATGCTAGCCCTGTGTCCTTGTGTAATTAATTCTACCTCATTAACCCTTATTTTTCTCATCTATAACATGGGATAATAATATCTGTCTCATAGGGTCCATATACTTGGCAGAGTGTCTTGCACATAGTAGGCCCTCAGTAAACATTGTAGACTACTTTATTATTAGATTGGCAACTGGGGATTAAAGAAGTTAAGCAATATGAATGATATCATTAAAGAGTAAGCCCTTGAGTCTACTTTACCTCCATGAATTTCAGTTTCTGTGAATCTCAGTTTCTTCATCTCTAAAGGGGGGGAAAAAAAACTTAACTCAGTATCTCAATTATTACTGACTGAAAATAATGTGAGGATCACTGATAATATTTAAATAATGCCCAACGCAAAGCCTGGCACATATGACACATTCAGATTTGGAAGTTACAGATGGAAGAGGGGGAGGGAGGCAGAAGAGGGGTATAAATCTAAGAGGTGTTGATGTCAAGTCCAAGTGACTCCCGCAGTGCATAAGAGTGTTTCTATGGAAAATATTATTTATAATTGTTAATAGATTCTGTGATCATAAATTTACTGGTCCACGTGACTTAGAGGAGGCAGCCTATAGAGAGGAGCAAGAAATTTATGACAAAAATTTGTTTCTGGTTAATTTTATCAACTGTAGCTGTAACCACAAAGGAGGCCTTATCTAACACTTTCTAGGAGCCATGAGATGTCATTAGGATATAACGATAACTTCTGGTAACCCTAAGTGAGGGAGATATGTTCCAATTGGATAAATGGGAGACTAGATGAAAACTCACTTTCTGACTTCCTGGCTTTGGAGGAGAGAAATGAGCTCATTAAATTCTCTTCCCCAGGTCAATTAGCCATGTAATTAATCTCATTCCCAATTTTTAAAAAAGCTGTATCCCATTGCAAAACTTGGGCCAAATGCAAAATTTTGCTACAAGGCAATGCTCGACATCTATTTTTTACTTCACTTCAAAGTGTTCTTATTGATGACTCTGCTCAACCTATGGTGGCATTTTTATTATTCAAGTTACACTCTTGAATAAAAGTTGGTGGAAGTGATGATATGGAAACTGTGGCCTTGTCACACTGATTACAGATGCAGTTTGTCTTCTACAAAGCAAGTGCCAGCTGTTTGAGTTTGGGATGTTGCCTGTGTGAGCTAGTGGAACAATTCCAGCAAAAGCTTTTCTTTGATATTCCCGTGAAGACAACTTTCTTTTGGTTTATAACTGTGATCTAAAATAAATCTCATTTAAGATTCTATCCTTATTGTCAACATAAAAGCCATTATCCCAAAGACATGATAAACAAGACTGGACTAAATACCCGTATCAATGGTCCAAAGACTTCTTTAATGTTTAAAATCAAGAGAAATTTGCCACTGGCCTAATGGAGGGGATTGGGTACCACCAAGTAGTTGTTATTCAAAAAAGACTAGCTTCCCTCTTGTGGATGATAAAATACCTACAAAAATGCTGGTAAGATTTCCTCTTTTTTTTTTTTTTTGAAGAAAACAAGCAAGCTATCATTTTTGACACTTAAATTGAATTTTTGGAATTATTATAGTCCCAGGCTGGCAAAAGTTTGTAGAAATGACCAGTGTGGATACTTGTCCTAGGGAGGAAATTTATCTCCACCCATCAGGACAATATGTGTCTACATTCCACTGGACCCAAAAATTCCACTGGGAATTCAGAAAAGTACATTTTAAAAACTATATGAGGAAGATTACCAGGAATGAATCATGGAGAAATATAAAATCTGAACAGAACAGATCTATAAACTAGTGTGGAGATCTATAAACTAGTGTATAAACTAATCAAAAACCTCCCAACAAAGAAAAGCTCAGGACCAGATGGCTTTTCTGGTTAATTCTAATGAACATGTAACAGGGATATTAGCCTATAACTATTACAGGCTATGAATATAGATGTAAAATTCTCAACAAAATATTAGCAAACTGAACCCAACTGCACAATAAATGGATCATATACCATGACCAAATAGGATTTATCCCTGGAATTCAAGAATGGTTTAACATACACCAGAAATCGATTAATGTGATATAGGACAAATATCACATGATTGTCTCAACAGTTGCAGAAAAGCACTTCTCAAAGTTCAACCTCTTTCATGATAAAAAGCTCTGAATGAGCTAGGAAGAGAAGGAAAATACCTCAAATAGTAAAGGCCATATATGACAAACCCACAGCTACCATCATATTCAACTGTGAAAGGTTGAAAAGTTTTCCTCTAACATAAGCAACAAGGGAAGGATACCCACTCACACCACTTCTATTCAACAAAGTAATGGGATTTTTAACCAGAGCAATTAGGTATGAAATAAAATAAAATAACATAAAATAAAATAAAATAAAATAAAAGGCATCCAACTGCAAAGAAAGAGGTACAATTAGCTCTGTTTGTAGACAACATGCTCTTAAATATAGAAAATCCTGAAGACTCCTTTAAAAAATCTCAAAGAACTAATAAATGAATTCAGTAAAGTTACAGGATACAAAATCAGCATACAAAAAACAGCTGCATTCTATACACTAACAACAGACTAAAAAGAAAATTAGGAAAACAACCCCATTTGCAATAGCACCAAAAGAATAAAATATTGGGTTGTCAGAAAAGTCATAATGTATTTTTTCTGTGTTTTTCGTTGCAAAAATGGGTCATAACTTTTCTGACAGCCCAATACTTAGGCATAAAGTTAACTAAGGCAGTGAAAGAACTGTGTACTGAAAACTACAAAACATTGATGAAAGAAATTAGGACACAAATTGAAAAGTATCCCTTTTTCACGGATTGGAAGATTTAATATTGTTAAAATGTCATGCTACCTAAAGCCATCTATAGATTCATTGTAATGTCTATCAAAAGTCCAATAGCATTTTTTTAAATAGAAAAAAATAAAAAAATTCATATGAAACCACAAAAGGCTATGAATTGCCAAAGCAATCTAAGGGAAACAATAAACAAAACAAAACAAAGCTGGAGGCATCCCACTTCCTGGTTTCAAAATACATTACAAAGCTACAGTAATCAAGACAGACACACCATCTAAGGAACAGAATACAAAAGCCAGATATAAACTAGTGCATATACATTCAACTGATCTTTGACAAAGGTGTGAAGAATACCCAATGAGGCAAGCATACTATCTTCAACAAATGATGCTGGGAATACTAGATATCTACGTGCAAAAGAATGAGATTTGACCCTTACTTTATACCATACACAAAAATCAACTCAAAATGGATTAAAAACTTAAACGTAAGACTTCAAATTGTAAAAGTCCTAGAAGAAAATGGGGGGAAACTTCATGACATTGATTTGAGCAATGATTTAATGGTCATGACCCCAAAAGCAAAGCAACATAATCAAGCACAGACAAGTGGTACTCTGCCAAACTAAAAAGCTTTTGCACAGGGAAAGAAACATAAGCAGAGTAAAAAGGCAACCTACAGAATGGGAGAAAATATTTATAAACCATATGCTGATAAGGGCGACTCTCTAAAATATACAAGGAACTCCTACAACTCAGTCGCAAAATAAACTAATAACCCATTTTAGAAATGGGATAAGTACTTGAATAGACACTTCTCCAAGGAAGGCATACAAATGGCAGCACGTGTATGAAAAATGATTGCTGTCACTAATAATCAGGGAAATGCAAATCAAACCAAAGTGAGATATCACCTCACACTTATTACAATGGCCATTATCAAGAAAAATAAAAGACAAAAATGATGAGGATATGTAGAAACTGAATCCCTTGTACATTGTTGGTGGGAATACAAAATGGTGGTTTCACAAAATATTAAACCTAGAACTACCATATGAATCAGTAATCTCACTTCTGGGTATTTTTCCAACATAATTGAAACCCGGATCTGTGTGATTTACAAATGCTGCATGATTCCATTTATATGAGATATCTAAAATAATAAAAAATGATAGAAGCGGAGAGCAGAACAGTATGTGCCAAGGGAAGGTCAGAGGGAATAGGAAACTGTAACTGGGTTTAATGCTTCAATAATACAATGTGAATACATTCTAGAGATCTGCTCGACTATATTGTATCTATTCTTAGCAATACTGCATTGTACATTGAAAAATCTTCTAGGGGGTAAAACATGTTTTTATTTTTTACAATAAGATAAAAATTAAAATTAAAAACTGACTAAAATTTTCCAGTATGCATGATGTATTTGCTTTGGTATAATTGTACTTTTGTATTTTTTAGAAAATTATGCATAGTGTCAAAGTTTTCAAATTTATTAACACAGAGTTGGACAAATGTTCTCATAATTATATGTCAGCCTCTACCTATTTGGTTTTAAATTTTTCTCCGTTGGATCTGGCAGAGACATCTTTTTTGTTTTTTGAGCTTTAGCTCGTTTGTTCATCAATATCATTTTTTAAATTCTTCGTAATTTTTGTTTTATCCCTGTTAATTCTTCCTCCTGTTTTTCATAGGTTTATTAGGCATAGCATATTCAATTAGGGTGTTTCATTTATTTATTTATTTATTATTTACTATTAGTATTACTCAGGCAATTAACAATATCAGTGACTAACTTTTATTGAGTGCTTACAATGTTACAGGTACTGTGCTAAGAGATTTTCACATCTTTTCATTATTTCTCACAACACTCCACTTATCAGATGAGAAAACTGCTGTTTGAGGCATTCAGTTGTCTAATAAATGGCAGAGATGGTATTTGAAACTCAACCTGTGACTGAAAAGTTAATAATCATAGAACTGTAATAAAATTGAAAGGTTAAAAATAATATGAGGGACATAAAAATAAATTAGAAAGTAGAACTCCCGAGAAAACTATGCTGCAGTGCAATTCACAGTGAACACAAAGCTGACATGGACCATATGAGAAGAGTATCTAAAGTTTTAAGCAAAACCTATTAGAAATAGAAGTAGATATTTTTAGAAAATAAAATAACTTTGAGATTTTAACATATTTCCTCAACTGTTAAAAAATTAAGATAAAAAATTGGAAGAGTAAACGCATTACAATACACACTATGAAATTTAGAAACTAATCAGAATAAATCAATTAAAATAGACATATTTCAATATTTCTAAAATATCGAGACTAAAAACTCCTTTTCCAATGTGCTGAAACATTTATTGATACAAATATATAAGAGAGAAAACTTGTATAAGTTACAAAAGCCAGATGCTTTAAAGACCACATTCTTTGATCATAATGAGTAAGATCAGAAATGAATAACAAAGATGTAAACAAATTTAACAACTTTTAAAATACTCTTAAATTTCCTTTAAAAAACGGGGTAAAACTGAGAGCTGACTTCTCTACAGAAACAATGAGAGCCAGAAGACAATTTATTGTCATCACTGAAGTATTGAAAGCATATATGGCAACACAAAATTCTATAATCATCAGAAATAACCTTCAAAATCAAGGATGGAATAAAGACATTTTCTAATTAATAAATTGAAGAGATTTATTTATTTATTTATTTTTCTAGTAGAGCTGCACTTAAAGCAGAACTAAAATAAATTCTATTGTACAAGTAGAAGGAACTCAGTTGGGGACTGAGGAGTGTGGGCAGTAATGCAGGAAAGAATATAAGGAAACATGAAAACGAATGGGTGTGTAAATGAGAACCTAGAGTACAAAACAATAAAAATAATGGTAACATTTATAATGAATAAATTAATTTAATGACAAAAGTAACACAAAAATTTGAATGGGGTAAATGAAGCTAAAGCGTTTGTCACTACCTGAAAAAAAAAAGTATTTATATTTGTCTAAGAAATCACGCATGAGTATTGTGATGTTAAAAAGGTGACAACCGCGGGCCGGCTGAGTGGCGCATTGGTTAAAAGCTGGCTTGGGACGCCTGAGGGCCCCGGTTGGGATCCCACATATGAGGGCCAGTGACACTGCCCTCTACAGCTAAGATGCTGAACAACAGCTCAACCTGGAGCTGGGCTGCCCATGAGTTGCTGGCGACGGCGTAGGCTGCAGTCCCTGTGGCAGTGGGTTGCCATGGGTACCG
>NW_017732373.1:342046-377490 GCF_001890085.2 Hipposideros armiger | reverse complement strand
CGCCCCCCCCTTATGTCCTCCCTGCCCCTTGTCAGCTCTTCTCACAGTGAGAGCCACACACTTTCCGTCCCCGCCACGTCCGCTCAGCCCCACGACTTCGCTGCCTGCGCGCGGCCCACCTGGCCTCTGCTCCTCCGGCCGCCCTGCATCTGACGGAGCGACGCCACGTGCTCCTTGGAAACAAGTGTAAATAGCCCTCATTCTGTAAAGCGCTGCCGATGCTTTCAGTACACTGCAGCCAGTGTATGGTGTTGCATCGCTCCTCCAACTTCTTAAAGGCACGTCCTGCATGTTACTCCTTTTAGCAGCCCAGGGCCCTGGGGTAGCGTCTGTGCTCGTATTCTGGAGCTGCTACCACGAATGAACACAAACTTGGTGGCTTAAAACAACAGAAATGCATTCTCTGAGGGTTTTGGAAGCCAGAAGCCTGACATGTAGGTGTCAGTAGGGCCATGCTTACTCAGAGGCGCTGGGGAGAATCCTTTCTTGCCATTTCCAGCGTTTTGGTGCTTTATGGTGTTTGGGGGCTTATGGTAATACGTCTTTACCTTTGTTGTCGCATGGGCTTCTGTGTGTTTGCCTGTGTCATCGTGCAAGTCATTGGTTTAGGACCTGCCCTATATCAAGATGATCTCATCTCGACCCCTTCAGTGAATTACATCTGCAAAGAGCCTGTTTCCAAATAATGTCACAGTCTGAGGTTCTAGGTGGACATGATTGAGGAGGGCACTGTTTAAGCCACTGAAGTATCTAATAAATAATTCAATAAATGCTTATTGATTATTTTGTGGGAGGTAGGCAAAACGAACGAAAGGACTTATAACCAAAATATATAAAGCATTCTTTCACTTAATGATTAGACAACCTGATTTTTAAAACTATTATTTCCTTTATTTTTTTAAAAAAGTATTTTTTTAAAGTTTTGGGTTACCACAAAATTGAAAGGAGGAGGCACAGAGATTTCAAATATGCCTTCTGCCACCACACATGCTTAGCCTCCCCCATTATCAACATCACTCATCTCTCACCAGAAGGCTACTTCCTTTCTTTATTTTTTTTTTAATCAACAATAAATCTACATTGACATATCATAATCAACCAAAGTCTTCAAGTTTATCTTACCGTTCACTCTTGGTGTTATACATTCTGTGGGTATGGAAAAATGTATAATGCCATGTATTATAATTATTATAGCATGCACAGTATTTTCACGGCCCTAAAAATCCCCTGTGCTCGACCTATTTATTTCTACTGTGTCCCTACTCCCCATTGAATTCCTGGCAACCACTCATCTTTCTGTTGTCTTCATAGTTTTGCCTTTTCCAGAATGTCATGTAGTTGGAATCACATAGTATGTAGCCTTTTCAAATTGGCTTTTGTTTTTCACTTAGTAATATGCATTTAATATTCCCAAGGGTGTTTTCATGGCTTGATAGTTCATTTCCTTTTAGCACTGAATAATAGTCCATCATCTGGATGTACCAAAGTTTATTTATAGATTCACCCCATTGAAGGACATCTTCGTTGCTTCCAGTTTGGCAGTTATGAGTAAAGCTGCTGTAAACATTTATAAGCAGATTTTTGTGTGCACATGAGTTTTCACCTCCTTTGCGTAAATACCCAGGAACACAATAGCTGGATCTTATGATAAAATATGCTTAGTTTTATAAGACACCGTCAGCTGTCTTCTAGAGTGGCTGCATCATTTTGCATTCCCATCAGCCTGGTACGAGAGTTCATGGCGTCCACATCCTCACTAGCATTAGGTATTGTCAGTGTTTCAGATTTTGGCATTCTGATAGGTGTGTAGTGAGATCACGTAGTTGTTCTAATTTGCATTTCCCTGACAACATGTAATATGGAGCACCTTTTTATATGCTTATTTGCCATCTGTATATCTTCTCTGGTGAGGTGTTTGTTAGGGTCTTTGGTCCATGTTTTAATAAGGTGGTTTGTTTTATTATTGAGTTTTGAGAAATCTTTGTATATTTTAGATAAGCCTTTTATGAAATGTGTCTTCTGCAAATATTTTCTCCCTGTCTGTGGCTTGTTTTCTCGTTTTCTTGACATTATCTTTGTAGAACAAATGTTTTTCATTTTAATGGAGTCTAATTTACCAGTTCTTTCTATCATGGACGGTGTCTTTGGTGGTGTACCTAAGAAGGCATCACTGTACCTAAAATCTAGGGTTTCTCATGTTTTGGCTTCAAGGAGTTTTATTTCTTGTGTGTGTTTTACATTTATGTCTATGACCCATTTTGAGTTAATTTCTGTGAAGGGTGTAATGCCTGTGTTTAGATTTATTATTTGTTTGTGCATGTGTGTGGTTTTAGTTGAGCATTTTATATGATTCTGTTTCCCCTTCTTTCTTAACATAGCCGCTATACCTCTTTTTATTAACCGCTTTGAGTAGTTGCACTAGAGTTTGCAATACATTTATGACTAACCCGAGTCATCTTTCAGTAACACTGTACCAGTGCACAGGTAATGCGAGTGCCCTCTAATAACAAGATAATCCTAACTCCTGCTTCCCGTCCTTTGCATCATTGCATTATTCATTTTGTTTATATGTAAGCCTACAGAAGCATTTACATACACATGATATATACGTAAGCATATATAATCAAATGCACTGTTGTATTATTATTTTGTAAAAAAGCGTTATCGGTTAGATGAGTTAAGAATAAGAATGATAAAGGTTTTTATTTTACTTTCACTTATTCCTTCTTCAGTGTTCTTCCTGTCTTTACATAGTTCTGAGTTTCTGATCTATATCCTTTCGCTTCTTTCTAAAGAAAATTCCTTTTAACATTTCTTACAAGCCAGATCTATTGGCAATACCCTCCTCACTCATTGTTTGTTGGTCTGAGAGAGTCTTTATTTTTCCCTCACTTTTGAAGCATAATTTTGCCAAATACAGAATTCTAGGTATTGTTTTTTTCTCTCAACCTTTTAAATATTTTAATCCATTCTCTTCTTGTTTTCAAGGTTTCTGAGGCAAAGCTGGATATAATTCTTATCTTTGTTCCTCTATGAGTTAGGTGTTTTTACCTTCTTACAATATATTTTTTTTTATCTTTGATTTTCTGTAGTGAAGCTCCTGTAAGTAAATCTCACAAAATTACGGGGGTCCCGTTATAACTAGACCCCCTCCCCCTACAGTTTTCACCTCTCAGTCTTGTCCATACTGAACCACCAGCAATTTGTCTATTAGAGTTCAAGTTTTTCTACCCCAGCTCTGTTTCCCATGGAGCCTTCTACGTGTGACTCTCTGCTCCTGTAGCCGAGACTTCCTGTATTGGCCCGTGTCTCCCCAGGCTTCCGGGCAGCTATTTGCCTGTGTCTTGCCCTTAGGGATCTAAGAAGAGTTGCTCATTTTTTAGCCTGTTGAGCTTTTTACTTGTTAGATGGTGTGGCAACTTCTATGCTCTTCACCTGTGGAAACAGGAAGTTTTTAATGTCTTGACACAAAAATATATATATATCAAGGTCATAGGACAATCATAGGTTTTTTTCATTGGTTATTAAGGCTGTTATGCATGGTTTTAGCTTTCATGGCCACTTTTATAGTTCCACACTACCATGTTTATTATATACTAATTTTGTTTGTTTTTGTTTTTTTTTTTTTTAGCTGAGCCATCCTGCCACCTGTTGGCAGCCCAGCTCGGGCGGGGCATCGAACCGCTGTTGCTCAGAGCTCCCATTCTTGAGTGAGCTCTTAACCAACTGAGCCACTCGGCCAGCCCCTGTAATTTTTGATTTGTAAATCCTTTTTCAAAATATGATAGTTGCTGGTTTTTAACTGTTTTGATATTAGCTTCCCAGCTAGTGAAAGTTCCTGCTATGTAAATAAAAAGAGAAAAACAATCACAGCTTTATGTGTATTTATTGTTCTGAGTTTACTTTATTCCAGTGCAATCGCTGCTTGCCTCTTTATAACGACAAGCCTTTCCGCCAAGGTGATCAAGTCCATGCTTTCAACTGTAAACCTTGTCAATGCAACGGGCATGCCGGAAGCTGCCACTATGACTTCTCAGTGGACCCATTTCCACTGGAGCACCACCGAGGAGGTGGAGGAGTTTGTGACGACTGTGAGCACCACACGACAGGTAACTAGCACGTAACACAACGCAAGCGAAGGCCGGATTGGCCTTTGAGGTCCGTGTGCTTCTGTACACAATGTTTGTTATTTTATTTTTTAATTTTTATTATTTTTTAAGATTTTATTGGGGAATTGGGGGAGGGGAACAGACAAGTTGCTGTCGTTTTGTTCTTCAGTCTAGTTGTGGAGGACGTTGCTTCACTGGCCCATGTTGGTATTATCATTGCGCTCTTTCTGGGTGAGGCAGATCAGTCGCCGGCCTCTGGACGGCCTCTCACGGCGGCTCTTGGCAGCTCACACTGGCTGCCAGCTGCTCACGCTGGCTGCCACCCACACATGGTAGCTTATGACAGCCCACTGCAGCAGGGGCTGCAGCCTACGCCGTCGCCAGTGACTCACAGCAGCCCAGCTCCAGGTCGAGCTGTTGTTCAGCATCTTAGCTGTAGAGGGCAGTGTCACTGGCCCCATGTGGAATCCGAACCAGGGCGCTGCTGCTCAGAGCTGGCATCCTAAGCCAGCTCTTAACCAGCACGCCACTCAACTGGCCCTGTTATTATGTTCTTGCTATCTAATTTAGCAAACATGCTTTTGTACCCTTATGTTTGAAAACCAAAGCTGGTTCATCAAATCTTTATAATTTCAAATAATTAGGTAGTTTTCAGAAATAGCAGCCTAGTCTTACATTATATCTTTTCAAACAAGTTTTTTTTAATTTGCAGCATTTTATTAAGTTATAAGTATATTTGGATAACTCAGGAAATATATATATATATATGTGTGTGTATATATGTGTATATATGTGTGTATATATATGTATATATATATATATTTTTTTCTTTTCTTTAAATACGTTTTTTCATGTGATCCTCACCTTCCACCATGTCTGAATTCTCATGTGGAGATGTTTACATTTATTCTAATTTGGCATGGATTCTTGTAACCTGGAAATACTTTTTTTTTCAAATGCTAATTAAATGCAGAAGATGATTATCAAAGTCTTGTTCTAAAATTATCCAGCATTTTGACTAGTCGTTGAAAAATAGTATTTTCTAAAGGGCTAGTATGTCAAGAGCAGAAGTAGGCAGCCTCTGACTTTGTTGAATATAATGGCCCAAGTCTGATGGGTTTAAAAGTGTGCTACTCTGAAGCCTGAGTGAATTTATTAGGTAACTACTGATGACCTAAAATGTCACACAAGAACTTGGCTAGGTGCTGGGCATAAAAAGATTAACAAGGTAATGAGTATTCCTGTCTTTGAATGGATTCTTACATAGTGGGAAAGGCTCACAATTGCAGGAAAAATTACAAAGTTGTGTGAAGAATGCCAACATTGGGCAAATACAGTAGGAGTTGACCAGGTGAGGGGGTGAGAGGAAGGGCCGTGGGGGCGGGGGTGAACACAGGTTTGCAGTGACCTAGAGGAGAGAGCAACATGGCGCCCTTGGAGAAGTGATGGGACGGCAAATGGCTGATTGTCAGAAAAGGCGCCAGGAAATAAGGCAGGGCCAGATTTTAGAGGGCTTTCTAAACCGTGATAACGAGTTTGTCTTCCATCCTAAGGTAATGAGATGCCTCTTGAGGGATTTATACCAGAAAGGGACACAGTAAGTTCTCTGTTTTTATATGACCCATCTGGTCATAAAGTGGGAAAGCCCCAGGGAGGTGAAAAGTGGTTTGGGAAAACCAGCGAGTGGGATACTGCCATAGTCCCAGTGAGGACTGATGCTGGAATCCATTTACGGTGGCATTGGTAAAGAGAAATGGAGCCAAGAGATGTGTAGGGTGGAAAGTGACAGCGTTTTCTGAGCGAGGTATATGGTGTAGGTATAGGAAAGGGACAGAAAAAGTGTCAAGATTCTTGCCTAACATTCTGGTTTGGGCAGCGGGGTCAACGTTGGTGTCAGCCATTGGGATAGGAAACACAGGCGGATCGAGCGAAGGCAGAAGATGCCCGCTTGTATTTTGGACATGTTCACTGTGTCTTTCCAAGAGGCATAGGAGAAATTCTCATGGGAAGCTGGAAACACGATTCTGAAGCCCCTTTCTTGGGGAAAGCCTTTTGTGATGCCTCAGAAAAGATTGGCATCATCAATATACTTTAGTGGCACCTTATGTTTATCACAGTTGGCAAATGTATATTTATTCCTGAAATTAATTAAGATTCATCTTACCCATTAGACTACAGGAAAGCTCTGTGAGAAGGGCGCAGTGTATTTTAGTCACTACTGTATCCACAGCACTTAGCACAGTATTTGGAACACGGTAATCACCCAATAAATATTCATTGAATGACAAAGGAGATATTTCTAGATTGGAGATACAAGTTGGGGTTCATCAGCATATGTAAATGGAATAGTCTAGAAATACTATAAATCCATTTAATTTTTAATTAGTCCATGGCCCATATCCATCAGAATGTGAGTTTTCACTTGATTAAGTTATTTCCATAGTCCTCTACTACCGGGCCAATTGCAGGAACATTTGAGCAGAATGTGTAATGTTTAAAGGGGGAGTGAATCACCTTGAGCTGTATTTCTGATTATTTCAGTGGTCCTATGTGCTACTCATACTGACTTGAAAAACTGCCTGGAAGGTTGGGTTATTTTCTTATATAAAACCATGAGGGAAAATTTCTGATTAGTAAATTGTAAACTATAGGAATTAGCTGATATTTCTGATGTGTCTATTCTAACATTTAATATGAAATGTATTTGATATATCTAAATATAATAAATTTCTGTTGATATCTGCAGTGAGAAAGTAATGACGCTAAGTACTAACAGAAGCATTACCTTTGAATTTTGTTAACTATAAAGTAATTGATTATATTAAGAGCTATATCCTATTTTATAATATTTAGTTCTGGAGAAATATTTTAGACATAATAATACTTCACATGCCTAGTTGCTTCTAACTGGACCCATATCATCTACCACACTTATAGAAATTTCTCATATTTGATTTCGATTAAGTGCCTGGCCCTAGAAATAAAGAAAACTTTTCAGTTCCGAAAGAAACTCTTTGAAAATGTATGGGCCCCTACAAAGCACAGCTTTTTAGAAGTGTGGCATTATATAACAGATGGGGGTTTAATGAAGTAAAGCACAGTTTGTAACAGGTTCATTGTTTCATATGCTCTGGATCACTAAATTGGCAGGTAGAGATGAAAGGTGCATTAAAATGGACGTCCCGAAAATTATAGAATTCCCTCAAAGGAATACAGTCTTTAATTCTGAATTATGCTGCTGATTTTAATGAATTGGAAGTCATAATGCATAACCTTTCCTGATGCAGGAAGGAACTGTGAGCTGTGTGAGGATTACTTTTTCCGACCAGTTGGAGCAGATCCTTCAGCCTTAGACGTTTGCAAACCCTGCGATTGTGATAAAGTTGGCACTAGAAACAGTAGCCTCCTTTGTGATCAGGTGAGTTCTCAGTATTGAAGGTAAAGAATTACGCTCTTTCAAAAACTAATTTGGAGATGTTCTACTAGTGAAATTGAGGACCATGTTTATCAGGCTGCCTTCTCTGTGTGTGTTTGCATTTCAAATAGATGGCTGCTATTGGAGTGTTCCTGTGCAACTTAATATGAACATGAACTATAAGGCTAGTTAGGTGGTTCTTTGCATAGAAGAAAGGCTCATTTTATTTTTAATGTTGCAAATGTCAAAAAAGTGGAAGGTAGGGGATTTGAAGTAAACTGGGAAGTAAATTGAGTATATGTCTTGGAATTGTTAGAGAATTAATTTTAATAAATGATATTTATTAAACAAGAACAATTTTCCCTCCCGAATTTCATAGAACATAGTATAACAAAAGTTATTTAGACATAGATCCAAATGGAAATTATGATAGTTCTGCTTCTAAATTTCTTATTCCAGCCTTCTCTCTATCTTAACAGTACAATGAATTTTTATAATTCTATACATTTATATTACAGCATCACAAACATTGATGTATGACCTACATGAACACATATTCTAACTAACCTGGGTTGATATATCCTACCTCAGTCCAAAGAATGCAAGAAAATATTTGCAAAGTGCACTTCCAATGAGAGTCGCATCGGGTACTTATAAAGAACCTTTATAAGTCAATAATAAAAAAAGACACAATTAAAAATGACTAAAGGATATAAGTAGATAAATCTCCAAGGACAATACACAAATTGCCAATAAGCACATGAAAAGATGCTCTACATTATTAGTCTTCAGAAAAATGCAAATCCAAACCACGATGAGATACCACTTCACACTCACTGGCGTGGCTGTCGTTAAAAGGACAGATAATAGCAAGCATTAATGAGGATGTGGAGGAAATTGGAATTCCCACAGACTGCTGGTGGGAATGCAAAATGCACCGACTTTTGCAGACAGAAAGCAAGCTGGGGTTTTTCAGCATATGCAATGTAGAGTCATTGTATGACCCAGCGCTTTCACTCTCAGGCATATATATATATATATATATATATATATATATATATATATATATATATATATATATATATATATCCCCTCAAGTGAAATGAAAACATGTATCATCACATGATCTCACTCATGACCATTCATAGCTCCATTGTTCATAACAGCCTGAAGAATCACCCAATGTCAATCAACTGATGAGTGGACAAATAAAATGTAACTTATCCACTCCATGGAATAGTAGTCCACAGTAAGAAGAAAGGAAGTAATGATGCATTTTAACCGGTACTTTGGTCTCAGTTGTGGGGATAGGGGAAGGGAAGAGAGAAATATTTTTTTTAGATGCTTCTGTAGCTTGATGTTCCCCATGTGCAAAACCTTGTTGAACAATGCGTATAAGAAAAGACGTACTTGAAAATGTTAACATTTTTTTCTTTGTTTTAAAACTATTTTTCCTTTTTACCTTTCTTCTTCCTAGTTTGCTTTTTTGATAATTTTACAGTGGGAAAAATACAATTTTTCTGAAATCTGATATGCAGCCAGAGAGAGCTATGTAAAGGAATCTGAATACAGATACAATGATAGGACTGTTCCATGAATATAAAACCTCCATGTCGTCTATCTCTAAATCACATTCGTATTTTTACCTTAATTTCTATTATTTTCTCATGCTCCAAGTGCAAGCACAAAGTATACAACGCAAAGATTATTGTTACCTGTGAAAATATAGTGTCAGGTACACCTTGCCTAAATAATGTTACAAAAGAGTTCTAAAAATGTGCAATGTCATTTTCAATGGGATAACACAATAGATGCTAAAAAGAGTTGTCAACAATGTCAGAACTATAAACTGTAAAATTGAATTCAAGGACATTTTTAAAATTCATGAAATCACAATCCTTAATAATATTAGGGAACATGCAAGAAAATTAGGCAGTAGTTCAAGTCTGATTTTGTTATAATAACTTAGGAATGGAGCCAGCCCCAAATGGCCTGAGTGGCTGTATTGTGCACTCTGTGTTCTGGAAGGGAACTTGCCCTTTGGCAGGTGCCATTGGAAACTCAGTCCAATCTCATAAACTATGGCATGTTTGCCTGATTCTTCCATAAGAAATGGTGTAACTCTTCTTCCTGTGACTGCCAAGAACCGGAGAATGGCATGAAGTCATGCTCTGAGTCACTGCGTCCTAACAATACGGACGCCAAAGTCAAGAGACGTGGAACATCTAAAGCACGCTGATCATATTGGTATTAATAGGAGAGTAGAAGGTGGAGAGGAGTCAGAGTCTTGTTGTGGAGTCCTTCATAGAGAGTCCTTGGTCACTGGGGCTGTCGTGGATGAGTGTCCGGGCCTCCGTACATGCCTTGAAACTGTGTGTGGGAGCGTATCATGCAGTGTGTGGTTGGTTTATGTATCTTTGAGGGGAGAGCTTTCAGTACTTTCATCAAACCCAAAAGGTGTACGTGATCCAAAAGAGAAGAAAATTCACTGCACTGGGGAAAATAAGTCGACTTCTCTTAGGAAAGGCCTTGGCTGATAGTACAGATACTTATAACGTGAGTTTCCCAGGATGACACTGCAGTTCCTGCCTTGTGCCCTTTGAACTCAAGGCACAAGCTCTTCCTTGGTCCTGGGTTGAAGGCTGGCCATTCTCTTTTCTTCATCTACTGTGACTTAAGTCCAGAAGAGCAAGATAGAGCCCCAGGCTTGGAGGACGCTTTAAAAAGAATATCCTGAGATGGAGAAGGGCCTGGGAGCTCATAGCTAAAGCCCACAGATGTGGACATCCCAGTAAGCTCTACTCCAAGGTGGGGGTCCACTGTCTGGCTCCATCCTGCGCCTTCACTGACTCTCCCTCCACATGTGTGCTGGTGTTTCTGGAGAACCTGCTGGAGCCACCTGCACAGGTGGTGCTGATGATGTGATGCCACTTAAGAGAAAGTCCCTAGCATATGGCCTGACCTATGTAGCATGCATGCAAGACATGGCTGGATGCTTTTCTGTTTGGGATTTTCTCTATGTCTCTGTCTCTTTCTCTTCTCCCCTCGCCTCCCTTCTCTCTCTCTTACTTTGCTGTGTTCTTGGATCTAGCTGAGGAAACCATGAGGGTGAAGTCACAACAGTCAAGACTTAGGAGATCAGCCAGAGCAGAGCTTCTCAAACCTGTAACGTGCATGTGAATATCTCAGATATCTTGTTAAAAAGCAGGCTGATTGAGGCAGTCTGGAGCGGGGACTGAGATTCTGTGTTTGTGAAAGATCTCAAGTGGTGCCGTTGGTGCTGGTCAGTGGAACACTCTTTAGCAGCGAAGTCACCAGAACACTGCCTATCAAAGATGCATAGATAAAAGAAGCAGCGTGCAGAGTGGGAGGGGAGACAGGTGGTTGTGAGTGTGTCCTTATGCACACATGTGGACACTAGGTGAGGCTGGGCTCGCCCTGTTTGGTCCTCTGAATCCCATCTTAAAATCAAATGGTGTTCAAAGTTTTCCACAGCAGTGAGCCTCTGTTAAGTCATACTAAGCTGTGTCCTCAAAATTAGAGGGCCTAACCTAGGCTGTTTTCTTAAAAAATGGGAAGAAAGAAACAGTAAATAAAAGAATCTGAAAGTTGGCTGAAAACTGAAAATATAGTTGTAATTATATAAAAAGAAAGAAGAATGGTTGATTGTAATGCTTGATAAGGCATCAATAGACTGCTGCAATAGAGCCAGAACAGAGAGGAATGATTAAGAGGCATTAAAAACAGATTAATAAGGCAGGAGACTAGGTGCTGAAGTGAATTAGATGGAACGGGAAGGCATCAATGGAGGAAGTATTTCCAGGTCTGACCCATGGAAGATGGAGTCATAAGGAATAAGGACCCTACTCATGAAAATTGATTGTTCCGCCAGAGTGATAATTTTCAGGAAAATACGTTAGAAAACGGAGCAGAATATACTTTCTCTGCATAATGCACCCTTTCCTGCAGTTCATCAATGCTTTTTCAGCTGCTCAGACTAGGTATTTGTCATTAATTACCGCAACATGTCCCAAAGTCACTGTGAATTTTGCAGAAACACGTCACCTTGTATTTCGTGTTACCCAAATATTAAGGTGTACAAATAGACACAATGCAGGAGCTTCTTCAGCCTATGGGAAGCTTTACCATGAAAAGTATAATGTGCAGATATTGACCAGAAGCCTTCAGATGGTGAAGGATATGAAAGGCGGGGAGTTCATCTGGAGCTTAAAGAAAGACATGGAGATTTGGGCATAAGTCATGTGGTCTCTCCTTCAGAGACATGAGGAGAGATGAGTGGTAGCATATTTCTTGCAGCTGATAAGCTCAGTAATAGCTGACTGACCTGAGGATGTAGAGGGCCAGCTACACAGAATAGGAGCAAAGGTGCTGGGATGAACACTGGAAAAGACCTGAGCTTGATAGACAGGCTTGTGCTGAAGGACACACCCAGGAACCACGGTTGTGGCAAACTACCTGGCGATGAAATGGACGCAGCTGTAACTGAGGTGAGGCTCCCCCTCAGTCTAAGTCGAGTTCACGTGTTTGGACACATCTGGCCTCTCCTTGGGAATGAGGTGATCCCAAGGGCCAGGGTATGCAACCTTGGCCAGATATTAATACCTCAGGCATTTACGGCTAGATTCAAGGAGAATAGCATTGGCAGGGCTCTTCAGTATCAACTGGATGTTGATTTAACGGATACGTGTAAAAGAATATGATACAAGGCCCATTGCATGGCCACTGAAAGCTAAACAGATGTAACAAATTGACCCCACAATGTCTAGTGGCCTAAAAAATCTAGGAGTTAATTTCTTGTTTGGATAAGCCCTCCAGGGCAACTGTCCCTGGGTGCTTGGTGGCTCTCCGCCATATGACAGCGCAGGGACACAGCCTTCTTCCATGGCCTGGCTCTGCCTTCCCCTAGGAAAGGAGAAGACGGCAGAGAAACAACTCCCACCTTTAAAAAGTCTTGGTCCAAAAGACGCACACTTCTCTTCTGCTATCATCCTGTTGGTCCCATGGCAACACTGGCTCCATGGAGATCTGGGAAAATGGAGTCCGGCCAGGTAGCCACTTCCTAGCTATACTGTGTACCATGGAAGAGGAGAACCGATGTTGATGGGGAGCCAGGCGTCTCTGCTCAAGACCCTTGTGACAGAAAGTAGCCCAAGGCTGAAAAGGATGCTCTCTCCTAGTACAGAACACACTGCTTCTGTTTAGTGAGAAGCCCTGAGGATATAGGATCTCACCAGCACCTCGGGGTTACTGGACCATTCATATTGGTGGCAGTGCCAGCCTGGGGCTGGACTCTGTATAGTGGCAGAGATGCCAGTGTAAGGTGGTCTGCTCCAACTGTGTCAGCACAGGTAAGCAAAAGAGGAACAGGATGTGGGTGGGGGAAGAGCCAGCTTGCACGCAAGGTGAGAATACCCGTTCATGAGCACACATGAGAGAGGCCCCAGGGGCAAGCAAATGAGAGAATAACCACTGCCCCTCTAAGTGCCCAGACAGTAAAGAGAGTATTGCATTGAGGATGATTAGGGATCATGGATTTTGAAGGCTATTTGACAATATGGGAATTTTAAGAGTTTAGCAAGGAGACAGATAGGTAGCTAGCTTGGAAATATACTATATACGAGTTGGAAATACACTATACCTACATCATATGATATGGGTGTAGTGAGTTTTAAAACTAGTCAGTGCATCGTAGTGACCCTGTGTGTGTGCTTTTTGATGATGCTCATTGATTCGGGAACAGAGAATAGCCAGCCTCCTTCCTCCTTTGTCAGGCAAACCAATGTGTTGATCCTTCTCTGAGGCAGGTGCCCTCCTAGTATCAAGGGCAAGTCAGTGGCAAGGTCACTGGGCACCGTGCTTTGCAGGGCCAGGGGACGTGTCAGCTCCTGGTGTGCCGAAGAACTGGTCTCCACCTTGACCTGCTCACATGCAGTTTGGGCACCATGTGCGGGAGGGCCACGTTTGGAAATGCGTAAGACAGATTGGCAGGTGGATGGCGTATTGCTAAAAATACAGGAGGACAAATGCGTCGGTAAGATTCTTATATGTTCTGTTTGTTTTGCACTTGCCATGTGCAAAGGATTATGAGAAACACTTTTAGTCCATTCAGCCCTCACCAAAGTTAGACACAGTTATTAATTTACCCACCGTAATGCTGAGGGCACTGAGCCTCAGAGAAAGCAGGTAACTCTTCTGAGATCGCACCACTAATAATGGGCTGGAGCAGAGAGTCTGATCGTACATTGTTTGTTTCCAAGGCCCAGAGCGAACTTGAGGTTAGAGAGGCTGAGTCTTAAACGTGTGTCCCACGGCACATTGCTAAACCGGATATTTGTGTACGCTTTCCAAAGGTGGGAAGGAGACGGCCATTTGCCTTGGGCTCGTGATGCCAAATCCTATGTGGAATCCTAACTACTGAAAAAGTTCCTAGATATGTAGGAAATAACAATGTGTATATCATTGAGTCGCAGATTTATTTCTTGGAAGTAATAAGATTCTCAAATGGAGATCTGTGTGATGGTGAAGAGTTCACATAGCTCCCTAGTGCTTGCTTCAGACCAAGGATTCAGCTTATTATCTCCTACACAAACTGATGTAAATATTTCATAATGGCACTCTTAAAAGCCTGCTTTTAGTGCCTTTATCATCTTGGATACACATCTTCTTCTCTCAGTATTTGGAATTTCTGTTTTCACTGGTTCAGTAAGCTGACACTATAGGAAGCAGACATTCTACTGTGTAAGTTCATAGCAACCTTGATCGATTTTACCAAAATGAAACAAGATTGTTAAACAGATTAACTTTCCTAAAAGTGTATTTCTATATAACATTAACTATAGACATGGAAGATGCATTTATTCATGTTGGAACTATTTTTAAGATGCTACTATGAGATCTTTCCTTTTGATAAAGTCAAAATACCATCTTGTTAATAACCACTGTATTCATTTTGTAGCAAATTAAAATAAGACCACACTGTATAGTTGTGTCATCCTTGTGACATTGATGAAATGCTCTAATTGAACATGGTAACATATATTACACACATCCTTTATAAGTTATAGCCTATAATCTCTGAGTGAAATAAACCTAAACCAGCAAAGAAAAGGGGGGGGGCTTGCAATATGAAATTACACCCCTTTGAGAACTAGCACTGTAATTATAGTACTTTCTCTCAAACTGTTCAAGTACGTAGCCATTACTGGGAGCAGCAGTGTGTGGGGGACAGGTTTACACTGTGTCCATACTGAGCACTGAAAAGACTGAGAAAAAATGTTTTCCATCCCTACTCTCGCTTTGTTTGAGCGTGCTGCAGGATGTTACCTTTCGCACGCTCCTTGGAGAGCATGGTGGGGAAGTTTGGAAAGCAGCTTCTTGGAAATGCCTTTTGGAGGGGCGGAGGGGGGGCGGGGGGCTGTAAAACTACCCCAGCCTGACAAATGATGGGCACTGGAGAGTGGAAAAGAAAAGACATCTTGGTTTTCCACCAAGTAGAAGCTTTTCTTCTGCAATGAATGTTTTCGACAGCTGAGCAAGATGATAAACAGCGGTATCACAAAACACTTAAATGGAAACAAGTATTATGATGTACATTATTCACCTGGCATTCTCCAACTCGTGACGTTTATATGTGGCAAAACTATTGCACATTCATTCATTTATTTTTGAAGTGGAATGAATACCTTCCAAAGGTAGCCTGCTACATTAATGTGGACTTTTCTTCTCTAGAGAGGCAGGGGCTTGAAAGAAATCATTGTATCTATACTTGAAATATGTAGTAATTCTCAGGTCCACATCTTAGGGCTGAGCAAGCCCCTAGCTGGGAGAATATACTGTAGCTAGATGATGGATAGACAGAAAGATGGATAGATGGATGGATGGATGGATGCATGGATGGATGGATGAATAGATAGATAGATAGATAAGGTAAATAAGATAAATATGTATGTTTCCTTAAAAGCACCAGGAGTGCTACACATGATTAGATGTTTCATAAAAGCTCTTTTTAAGAAGATCGCTAAAACCAGTTCATTGCTAGAGTTAACATTCGGTTACTAGGTAATATAAACAGCCCCATGTTGACTCAGCTCAGAATCACTATGTTTATTTGATGCTCACAGATGGAACTAGGAATACTTTGAAGAGAACCATGGCAGAGGAACAAAACAGTAAGACCAAGTTCCTAGGAGTCAGTTGACTTAGTGCAGTGATGGGATTGGTGGCAAGTACTTAAACACTAATTCTTAAGTATTAGTGTTTGCAAGAACCACGAATGTGACTTTTTTTAAAAATGAACATTCCTTGACTCAACCTTCAGGGACTTTTAATTCTCCAGGTCTGAGTTATTTGGTTGTGGACAATCACAGGACTCGCCCTTCGAATACACTAAACATGTTGAATGCGTATTTGTAGATACGAGTTTTTCAGTATTTAAAAATGGCATGTATGATTAAGTAAGGCAGATATTTTAAAAGCAATATTTTTTTACTTGAATGGACAACAGTTTGGATTAAGTATTTTCTAAGAAGGTAGTGAAGTCATAACGTTCTATGAAAGGCAAGTAGAAATTGTGATTTCTATAACTTCTGTAATATTTGATGCTATCTTTGGACATATTTCAGTGAAATAGCCATTTTAAATAATTCATTTAGTCAATAAACGGATGCTTGGGGGATGCTGCTATGTACCAGACACTGTGCTAGCCAAGGAGAACATAATAGTGAATTAAGAAAACACTCAGGAACTGGTAAATTACGTTTTATTTCCCCAAAATGTATTGTTCACTATTATTATTTTTAAGTTTGCTAGACTTAACTTTTTCATTGCCAATGAGAAACCCGTCCTGACTTCAGAATTGCTGTTGTTAAGTGTTTTCTATTTGAGCTGTCTGTCCTGTCAATCCACTCTCAGTGGTTCCTCCCCAGGGTGGGGCCTGACCATGGAAGTGTGGCTGGCTCAGTCGAGTTTGAGAGTTCAGGGAGCCACCCGACCCCAGTCCCTTCAGTTCTCACAGCAGATCTCTTGCCATCACTTCCTGGTTTGTTTGTTTTTAAATTAAAGTTTATTGGGGTGACAATGGTCAGTCAAGTTACATAGGTTTCAGGTGTACCATTCTGTAATCCATCATCTATATATCACATTGTGGTTCACCACCCAGAGTCAGTTCTCCTTCCGTCACCATATATTTGATCCCCTTTACCAAACTATGTCGATCACCAACTCTCATCCCGCTTCTGTTGCCCATTCTGAAAGTGCGCTTTGTGTCTTCTAGTTTGCAGGTCTTTGAAGTCAGATGCCCTGTGATTTCTCCTTGCATTCTTCACACAGATGCTGATACCGTGCAGGCCATGTGGCTGTTGACTCATTCCCACTTGCTCCTCTTTGGGGGTTTCTGGGGGTTGCTGCTCCTCTAGTTCTGTTATAAGTATTATCCTTGGCCTATTTTGGCTTTGCTGTTCAGTTTTGCCTATATGTTTATATTTAGGATTTGGAGAGACTCAAGACTCTATGCCCATGTAATCATTGTCCCTGGTTCCTTTGGAATCCGTTTCAGCTTTGACTCCCTAATTTAAACAGAACATGTAGAATTCCTGGTAAAAATGCAAGTCCAAGCTGTCGTGCCGTTTTCCATCCTATGTTATAGCTCCCCTTTTTCTTCCTTCCTCAGCCACTTCACCCATCGGTGTCATTCTCAAGAAAGTACTCATTGATTCAAATATTTCTTTTTTGCTCTCATTTGTATCTCTTTTCAAACAAAACTCTCCAAATCAAATTCGATTTCCAGGTAGACTCCCTGTTCCTAAACCTTTGAGTTTGCTTTTCACAATTCTTTGGCAGCATCAATATTACCTCACTGGCTTTCAGCGAGTTCTCTGAGAAAACATAATCTATAGAATATTAGCTTGTCTCTACCACCAGCCAAACAATGCTTAGGAAGACGTATAGTTCTGCTGTTTTAAAAATGTAGCTTTAAATTACTTAAAACATGGTATCTACTACATAGAGAACCCCTGATAAATATTGACTGTGCTCACCTAATTTATTAATCTTTAAATCATGGTTGATATTTTCTTTAAACACAAAAGCGCCATTTTCACACACACACAAAAGTATTCACGCAAGGATGATTCGATGCCTGGAATTCACCCTGATAGAATTCCACTTCTTCATGTAGAGGATGGTTGAGAAAGCCGACTACAATAACTATTGCAGAATCTTACTCTTTTCTCTTGCTACTAACATCCCTGCCAAATGCAGTGTTTCAATTATCACACGATTGACTGTGCATGTCCACCGTTGCCGCATAGTCTGGAGCAGCCGACTTTTGCAGGATGGTCCAAAGTGGAGAGGTCCAGGGTGTGGTCACAAGGCAATAAAGAGCAACCTTTCGCAAACTCTAGTGGTCTTCAGAGAAATTCATGAATAAGACCTGAGCTACGTGGCTGATGCGCTGGCTTCCAGCCACTCGCAGACAGGCTGTTGCCTTGACCTTGCTGGGTCCACCCACTGCTACTCATCGCTTATCACAGCTGAGTGAATTTAGGATAGTGGTTATGGGCAAGGATTGGGGAGTTAGGCCACATACTAGCTGTCAGGCCCTCAGTAAGTAACTTGATCTTTCTACAGTTTGGTTTCTTTTGTAAAGCGAGCAGTCATGCATTTCACAAATGGCAAAATGACTCAAACTCCTGCTATTGGAACATTTACATTGTAATGTGGCTCCTTCCTTTCTTATTTCCTTCCTTCCTTCCTTCCTTCCTTCCTTTTTTGTTTTTTTAAACAAGGACTCCTTTTCTTGAAATTGAAGCATTGGCTGAATTTCACCTCTATAGTTCTACAGGATGAGCCCTCAGGTGGCAAAAAGATTCCAAAATAGAAGAAGCAGCAATGAGGATCAGGAAGACCAAGAGAATGTCCACACACAGAATTTATACTTAGAAACTTAAGGAGCCCTTTTATCTTTCAGCAGGAGTGGAATTAGGGTTACAGGCAGGCTTCTCTAGCACTCGGGAGGCATGGGCGTCCCAGGTGCTCTATACATTATATTTAAATAAGAATACAACAAAACATAGAGAAGATCCGAGTTGGCACAGAATACACTTGTATTTCTTTTTACCTTTCTCACTTTTTCTTGCTCTTGATCTCTGAAAGAGTGCTCATTAGACGTGGGGCGTGTATAAAGTTATTCTTTGACAGACATGTAATGTATGTCCAGTCCCTGAAGGTGCTTGCCATCTGTTTGGGGAGCAAGACTAATTAATAACATGTGAAGCAACAGCGGAAAATAAGGGCTTAATTACAGGGTGGTGGACGTGAAGTGCTGTGGTTTTCATGGCTGTACGTAGCACATCTTTCTGTAGACCAGATCAGGTCCTTTTGTTGAGTGATGCTCTGCTTCGCATGGGGCGGGGTGAGAGTGGGGGCGGGGAGCGCAGCCAGGTCCAAGGAGGCAGCCTGCGGTCCTTGCACACCTTTCCTGATGTCTTTGATACTGAGGTTCCTTATTATCTCCAACCACACTTGGTGCATGTACGAACCTTTATTTCTCAGAGTGTTAGACATGTTCATATCCATTATTTTTATCCTTAAAGAATGACCCCAGTGAGTCATATTTCTCAGATAAGGCAAAATGAGACAGTGATAGATCTGTAAAAATTATTGAATTCGAAAGCGCTTCTCTACATCTTCGTAACTGAATCCCAGCATCATGTGGTCTTTTTGACCGTCCCTTATATTCAGGGTAAATCAAACCATATCTTTTCACATGTGCTTTCCTGCCTGCAAGTGAGGGAGGTGGACTCTGTCCCAGCGAAAGGAAATCGGGCAGGAATGCCAGTGACTTGACAAGAGATTTGATGTCTGTGTCCACATCGTTTGTGAAAGTCCTGAGCTGTTGCATTTCGCATACTTGCTCCACAGCTTATATGTGCAGGTTCCCTAATGAAACCCCTCAGCTCTTCATTATCATTCTTAAACCAACGTAGTGTGATCTATGTATACAGTAGAATGAGTGTTATGTATTTTATGTATTTTTATTCTCAAATAGCAGCTTGAAGAAGAAAACGATGCCTTTTTTTCAGCTATTTTGCTTGACAGTGCTCTAAAACATGTTACTTTTGTTTTCATTTTTTTAACCACAGCATACATCAGCTAAATACATTTTATGTGATTAAGTCATGCTACAAATGAACCATAGATATGCTGACATATTCCTAAAAGCAGGATTGTGTTAAAAAAAAAAAAGACAAAAAGAAACGTTAGCAGGGTCAGTATCAGTGGGGATAAATAGATGTTACTGATGAAGACTTTGAAGTTAAACATTATTAAACCTCGATGGGATGATATTATTATAGAGTCTTCCTTAAGGTGCGTATAAAATAAGTTTGGTTGGAAAGAGACAAAAAATGAGAGGAACGAAACGGAGAAGTCAAGTTGTAAAGACCAAATTAACGCTGTCTCTTCTATTTTCAGTCTCCACATGGCTATATTCTGATTTTTTAAAAAAATATGGCGCTTAATGCTAATTCTGTATTTCCCTTTGAGTCACATACTACTGACTTCTTTGGGGTTTATTTTCATTCAGTTCTATATATTCACCCCACTGAAGCCTCCTCTGTTTTTGTGTCAGGAGGAAAAAAAATACCTTAGCATCTTCTTGTCTGTTTAACATTTAAAGTTTTTTTTTTCCCCTCCCTCCCTGTCTTGTACCTAATGAGCAAATTATCTAAAAATAGATATGTTCATCTTTCTGCAAAATGTTGTATCTTCTCTAGATTGGAGGCCAGTGTAATTGTAAGAGACGTGTTTCTGGCAGACGCTGCAATCAGTGCCAGAACGGATTCTACAATCTTCACGAGCGGGAGGCTGATGGCTGTAGGCCTTGCAACTGCAATACCTTTGGGACGGTGGATGGAGATATTACCTGTCACCCAAATTCAGGCCAGTGCCAGTGCAAAGCAAACGTTATTGGTATGTGTAATGCAAAAGTTTACAGTCACATCTCTATTACCATCTGGAAGAAAAGTCTTGGTTTGATTTCTTCACTGAAGAGGAAAGCAAATTTCCTTGCTCAAGGCAGGCTGGGAAAGGAAAACAATTTGGAAGAAATTAACTGTCTAAAAAATGATTAAATTAATAGTCCCATCAAACTTCAGCTTGAAGCTTAGTTTAATCAACCCTTTAGAAGTTTTCTTTAGTCTGTAACTGCATTCGTTCACATGGTCCCCTACTAATAAGTCATAGAAAACTATAATTTGCTTGCTGCATAGATGTTTCCTTTAGAAAATTAGCACTTTTTCAAAATGTTTTATACTTAATGAGTTCTAAGCAAATCATTTCCATGCTAGTTTTCTTAATAGACCAAAATAAATGGAGTTTCTCAAAATATTCTGTGCTACAGGGTCCTTTGTGATAAATCTCTCCATTTTTTTCTATTATATTTCTTTGAACTGTTCCTATGAAATGCAAAATAAGTCAACATAATTCCACAGATCATGTATATTGCTAGGGTTAGTTATGAAGGGCCACATAATTTTAATTTTGTAATTCAGTGCCAAGCTGATTATAATAAACAGCTAGCTTCAGTGTTATTTATCATTTTTTTATACACGACGTGCTTTTTTGTTTGTTACTCCCACAGGTATTTTTCAGAAATTAGATTTGATTATAGCAATTTATTACATCCAACATTTTTGAGGGGAACCACAGCCACATAAGGACAAAATTTATCAAGTGCCCAAAATGCACTGTGTACATAATGCACTTTGAAATTTTGATATATGAGAATATTATGAGAGGAAAGTTTCCTGATGAAGTGAGTCTTGTATTGTAACTGAACATGTCTTGGTTCATATAGGAAGTTTAAAAAAGACCTTTGCCTTTCTATTGTCATTCAAGACACCGAGTCTTCCGTGGTTTTCTAACATTGACCTGAGCTTTATAATAAAGGCATGGCTGGCAGCCACACACACTCACACACACCACAGACAAATGCACACACACAGATCCACATACATGTGGACATATCATTCTTAATAACACTTTCGTTTCCATGATAAAACACTAAAATTATTTTACCTTTTATATATGTAGATAAACATATGCCATTTTATTCAGCCAGACAAGCATTTTAATTTAATAAAACATAGTATGGGCGTGCTTCATGGTATTACATGAGAGTTCTCTGGTTTAAGAACGATTACATCAAAATCTATAAAATAACTTGCATTTCAAACACACAAAAACCACCGACTTATTCAGAGAAGCACATTTTTGTGTAAGCATTGTCTGTGATGCTGAATGAATTTTAAGACCTTAGAATTTCTCTATACGGCATCCTTTGTTTTTTAATGAGAGATATATTTTAAATTCAAGCTGTGAAACAAAATTTAAAGAAATGCCTTTAAATACAATGAAATAGTTACTTCTCTAGGTCAGTGAAATCTTTCTTGTGATGATTAGATTTCACAGCCTAAGGAAGAAAAAAAACAACAAAATTTACTATTTACTTGGAATTTGTCATGACCTCCCTGCCGTTTACCTATTTTACTGGTTAATCCAGATAGTTTTCTTTAGGAAAACGTAAGTATATTTATTTGAAGATGACATCACCATTTTGATCTTATTCTTTCTAAAGTGATTTCTGCACATTCTGTATTTTTAATATAAATATAAACTTGGTACGTATAAATATTTCCTTTTGAAATGGGATTAGCAGGTAACGTTATTCATTTTTCCTTGTTAATAACAAGGAAAACCTCCCAGAAAACACAACTGTATGTTGTATCTGCTTCAGAAAGCAAAGTGTTAGAGTTAACAAAACTGTTAAATCTTCCTAATGATTCTATCACCAGTAAAATACATTAGCACCAATAATTTTATTAAAGTAGGTCATTCATCTAGAATAAAAAGGGAGAAGAATGTGAATTAAATGCCAAGTGTGCTAACTCGCCTGTACTTGTTAACACGGAGTGCGATGCCCTGTAGGCCTTCCTGAGTATCGTTAGGGATAGATTACCTGTCAGGAATATGTATGGCATATTCAAATAAGCACTGCGCATATTTTTAAAACTGATACGATATGAATCCATGTAGACCAATTTTAATAGTTCAAAATGAGTCATAATTCTTGTTAACAATACAGTTATTTTTAAAATTTGCAGCCATAGTGGTCCTTTTTTATTTTCCTTATTGAAATTAAATGATCTGCCTTAGGTGAGTCATTCATCACCGTTAAAGAACTTGCCTTCCATTGGAGTTCTTGAATTTTATTCCGATACATATACATATATATTATGCATTTGCTTCCCGTTTAGGAAATGCTTTTCTATAAATGAGTTCCTGAGTGTGTTTTTGACTGTTATTTTAGGACTGATTTTTTTCTAATGCTGTTAAAGCTTGAAATAAATGTTTCAATTGATTCAATGCCACATAATCAGTTATTTAAATTCGTGGATAAGTGAAGGGTATCTAAAGAAAGTGTTTTGCATCTCAACATGTTGACTATCCCAAAAAATTGTTTGTTATCCTTTTGCCTTCTAATATTCTTTTTGAAACTAACGTAAGATGTCAGAGATTTAAGTTGCGGTGATAAAACCTTTTTCTCTGTTTGTGAAATGTGTATACTCCTTTAAATAGAAGCTATCGAAACAGCAGGATTTATTTAGTGTTTAAAGAAGTATGTTCTGAATCAGACAATATGACAGGCAATGTGATTGCTTTATGAGCCAAGGAGAACATAATTTATATTAATTGAAAATGATAAAATATAGGAGCATATAAAAGCACTGAAATTAAAAGTTGCTCTGGATGCTTTATTTTCATTAATTAGTTAAATGTGTGATTTTCAAAAGTGAGTTTATATACTGTTATCCCAAAAACAGTTACCAGCGTAACATTCTAGTAAACATTTTTTAGGGGATTCTGATTTCTAGGAAAATAACTGATGTAGTAATATGCAGTTCTACTGTATGGCTTTTGAAATGTACTTTACTCTCTACTGTGCTTTTAAATGAACATACTTTGTTAATGTACAATCACTAGAAATAGTTTTAATACAGCTATTGGTTTTAAAATAATAGTTTTAATATTTGTTAAAGAGAAGAGCTTCCGTATGTGTAACAGAAGCAACATTTCTACTTTTCTTTGCATTAAGTAACGAATGAATAAAATTTAATAAAGCACAGTACAAAAATAAAGTTTCATGAATGCCACATTAAGTGCTACCATCGTACTTTGAGTATCTGTTTAGCCCTCTGTGGCATTACTTGTGAGACAGCACTCAACATTGTGTGTCTGCATTCAACGTCAGCAATAGCATTGTTTGTGCTTAAGCTATCTGAAAGCGTGAATAGAATCATTTTCCCATTTTCAACTTTTTAAAACTGATTTTCTCTTTAGGGCTTCGATGTGATCGTTGCAATTTTGGATTTAAATTCCTCCGGAGTTTTAATAATGATGGATGTGAGCCCTGCCGGTGTCACCTCCACGGCTCAGTGAACGAACTCTGCGATCCTCTTACTGGGCAGTGTGAGTGCAAAAACGAAGTCGAAGGGCTTCAGTGTGACACCTGCAGAGAACACTTTTACGGGTTGGACATTGCCGGTTGCAAGGCCTGTGACTGTGACACAGCTGGGTCCCTCCCCGGGACTGTCTGTGATGCTGGGACAGGACAGTGCCACTGTAAGCCCAGTGTCGGAGGGAGACAGTGCAATGAATGTTTGGATGGATACGTGAGCCAACAGCAAAACGATTCTTTCCTCTGCCTGCCCTGTAACTGTGATAAGACCGCGACAGTAAATGGCTCTCTGCTGTGTGACAAACGGACAGGCCAGTGTCCTTGCAAATCAGGAGTAACGGGTCTTCACTGTAATCAGTGTGAGCCTCACAGGTACAATCTGACCGTTGGTGATTCCCGAGGCTGCCAGATGTGTGACTGTGACTCCCTGGGGACATTACCTGGCACTTTCTGTGACCCAGTCAGTGGCCAGTGCCTATGTTTGCCCAATCGTCAAGGAAGAAGGTGCAATCAGTGTCAACCAGGTAAGAGAGAAATGTGCCACCTTTTTACTGCGCAGTGACTTTCCTTTTCACTAACCCATCCTGGGTGAGTTCTCTTTGTTACCCAGTTGAGACTTCTAAAACATTTATCGCCAACATCAGTGTTGAATTGATTTCATTACGCAACACATATATAACTGTTTAATTTAGTCAAGGTTATGTGGTGTAGTTGAGTTGCTCTCTCTGGGGTGACCCTTTACATGGGTGCCAGCCAATCAGACATTTCATAATTGAGACTTATGTTTCATGTCTCAACTTGAACTAAATCCTCTGTTAACAGCTGAAAAAAAAAATCTAAGAACAGCAAGAATACATTTTATTTTCCAGAGAAAGGAAGACTTAGTTGATTATCTATACAATGCGAAATATTCAGATGGTGAAACTGATTTTCTGAATAAAACTGACCTGGCATCATACAGAAAGATCTAGAATTATATTTAAATGCTGTCAATTTAATAAGCTAGTATTGAGCCCCACTGTCCCCATCTTGCCATCTGTTTCCCAGCTGGAAGAAAGATGGACCTTGTCTATGGCTTTGTCCTTGGTTTTCTGTGATTTTTAACTAAAATAATTTACTTTTCTTTATGATAAATTCATCACGGTGTCATGATAAGTGTAAATATTTATCTGTGTCTAACAGTGGTACCAATTGTTCTGTCTGCCACAATCAGTTCAGAGTTACCTGAGGCTGTGAACATGACCATGGTAGAAATTCAAAAGGGTAGCTTGCCTGCCCAGGGAAGGGTGGGACTAAAGTCCTGTTTTACGTGACAAGGAATCCAGCTTAGAATTGAGCCATACCTTTCCATTGACATTGGACAGTGTGACAAGTAAATCCAAAAAGACAAGAAGGAATTGATGAGCAGTTAATTCATTTTGAGATAAAAATATCAGTAAACAGTTTGAACTAGCTTAGTAGGGGGCATGTTATCTGGATGTCCGAGAAAACCTGATATGGAGCAGTGCAGTCAGGACTCAGGAAGCAGCAAGCTCCTGTTGGTATAAATGTATTCGTTCCTTCCTTCATTCCTTCATTCCCTTCCTCCCTCCTTGCCCGCTCCCATCCCCTTTCTGCAGAAGGGCCCTTTCTGCTTCATTTTCCCGCTTAAAACTCCTGATTTTTTTTCTCAGTGTCTTCAATTAAACCAACCACTTACAGAGTGCATGTGATGTACAAGGAATTCTGTTAGTATTGTCTGAGTGCAAGTTGAATAAGATAGTTGTTGCTCTCAAGATATTAAAACTCTAACAAGGCAAATAAGATGACTGCACAAGTAAATGAAATGCAAGAATACTTTGAATATGATTATTTTCATTAATAGTGATGATCCCCATTCTGTATCCTTCTTAAAAGAGAGGACAATTTGCCATAAATCTTTGCAGAGGAGTTTTGTGACATCTGTGCTTAGGCAAATAGCCACTAAGACATTTGTCTCTTAAAAAATGACAACTATACCAGCTATATCCTGAAAAGAAAGGGGACAGAAGGAGATAGAAGAAAGCGTGAGTGGGGAAAAAAAGATTGACTGATTTTCCAGTATTTTAATTTTTCAACTTAATTTTTATTTTTGTCCGCTTTTACATGCAGATAGTTTGAAAAGTCAGACAGAGTATAAAGACTCACAATGTCCATCCTTCTCCCAGAAATCTCCCTGCCACGAACAACCACGTACAACTCCTTTAGAGACGTATTCTGGCTTTTATTTCTGCATTTCTACACATATTCTTCTACCTCGACCTTTAAAATTTAGACTCTATCTTCCTGCTACCAAAGGTGAAGATTTAGCTCTGTGTACCTTTATTTGGTTAAATCAATATTCAGAGGTTATTTTATTATGACTGTTTAGTTCACAGCTATGCATCTGATATGCTTTGATTATATTATTCACTTTCTTGAATAATTTGCCGTTGCTTAGTGTTCTAGGGATCTCTTGAATATTTCTAGGCATCAAAACTTTCCAATGGAAATCTACCTTTTTTCCCCCCTACTGAAGATGTCAGTCCACAGGAGGTTCTGAATCTCTGATTTGAGCTGATCAACCTGTAATCCAGTTGCACGGCCCTCTCCTAGGTTTACCTTCGCAGCTGAACTGAAAATCTCCTGCACGTTCCCTGTGTTGCTTTCCCTGTTCAGGAATCCTAGGTGGTCTTTTTCCTTGGCTTCTTTGTGCATTTATTTACTAGAGCTCACACTTCAGTAGCTTGTGAAAAAGAGTACAGGGATGGAAGTAATTTTTTTTTTTTTAGAATTTTAGTGTCTGGAATTCTCATCATTCCACACGTAAAGCTATTTCAGACTTTCCGAGTATTGTGGAATCATTTTCCCTCAAAAATTATTTCACCATTACCTTCTAACAGTACCAGTCAGATTCTTGTTCCCTTTTGTGTTTTCTACATTCTGGAAACATCTACCATTTCTATGTATCTCATTTCAGAAAATGTCATGATGGTGTGTATTTTGTTAAAATTTTTTCCTGAGCATTCAGTGATTCCTTTTGTCTGTAGGTTGGTGTCCTCACATTCTGCTAAAATCTATAAAACATCTTCAGAGCAAATCTAGGCTAGCGTCTGACGAAACGCGTGGACGCCATACCTAGCCAAACTGATGCATAAAATAGCCATTACAGGTCTCCTTTCATGTCATCCCTGCATTTACTCCAGCACTTGGTCCCTGCACCTGTTGAGCACAGACCCTTCTGGGTTTAACCTCGAATGAGGAAAGTCATGCCATCTCTCAGAACTCGAGAGGGAAACCTTCTGGTTGGGAAAGGGCTTACCCTCACCTCACACTTGACTTCAGAAGGTTAATAATCCTGGAGCCTTTAATTCCAAACATTTCTTTCCGAGTTTGGCAGCTCTTATCAATTAGCTTACTGTTGGCCCCTCCCTGTGAGTGATGGAGCTTTTACTGGTAGACAGACTCCTGTTGTTGGCTGCCATTCCCTCTTTCTTCCTTCCTGTCTCGCTTGCTTGCTTGCTTGCTTGCTTGCTTGCTTGCTTTCTTGCTTTTTTTCTTTTCTTTTCTTTCTTTTTCGTTTTTGGGATTTCAGAAGGGAACAATTGTTCAATCAACAATGCGTAACCAAACATGTTACCCTAATATTTCCTGGGTTGTAATCTTTTTAGGCCTAATCCTTGAAGTGACCTTTTGATTTCTCTCTTTTCTTACAACCTCTGTCTCTTCTGTCAAAACCAATTTTACCTTCCGATATATCCAGAGTTTGACCACTTTTCACCACCCTCACTTATCCACCCTGGTCCCAGCCCTTTTGTTCTTTCTCCTGGACCACTTGCAAGCCTCCTCAACTCCCCGTGTCTCCTCTTTATCTTTTTCAATCATTTTTCTCAACTTGCAGCCGAAGTGACACTGTTCAAACCTTAGATTTTATCTCTCCACCATCCGTTGGGTTTCCATCATTGTAGGTAAGAAACAAAAGGGATGGGCTGTAACGGCCCCCATGGACGGTGACATCCTGAGCTCGTCCCCACGCGTCTTCAGGGCCTTCGTCGCTCTCCGGCCTGCAAGTTGAATCGCTGTTTCTAGATTGTTCAGAGCGATGTCCCAGGCACATAGAACAGTGTCTCCATAGTGGGGGCTCTGTACGTATTTCCTGAATTAAGTGAGTAATTACATTAAACACACACACACACTGTAATGGTATCCTCCTCTTTCTAGGCACAGCACAGTGCCAGCCTGTGAGCACCGCATAACTGCACACACACAGGGAGGATGTGGTGGTTTATCCTGCAGAGGAGGCAAGACAGCTGTCGCCTGCGGAATCATGCATTATTCTTGACAAAACAAGATATTCTGTACACATATATGTAGCATATGAAAAGGTCATCATGTGCGTGGACTATTTTTTTTTTTTTTGGTCCTGTATTCTTCTAACTTCAGAAATGATGTTGAATTTTGTTTTCTGGTTTTATTTACCTCCTACTGTGCCATTTACATTGGGAAAAACAAAAACAAAAACAAAAGCCTCTTATACTGAAGTATCTTTATCCTAAGCAGATATTTCACAGTTGCCAGCTCTGCAATACGAAGCTTTCACTCGACTTCCTGAAATACATCGGGGAGACCAGATTGTGTACGGCTGGGGGAATGCTGGGCCGATGTGTGTGATGGGGGGCATGGGGCGGGGCCCTGAGCAGCCTGAGGACCTCCCGCCTCTTCCTGCCTGCACGCTTTGCTGGCCTGCAGGAGGGTGCTGCTTGCACATCCTTGTCCCACTGTCTTAAAAAACATCCTTAAGGAAAGTGCGTATAATGAAGCCTCATGTATTATTAACCTAACCTTACTCGAATGTACAAGGAATAGGCTTAATTCAACTAAAATTTATAGGCAATTTGTTAAAGCAGCAGCACACATTAGAAGGTACATTAGAGGCACATTGGTTTAATATGCCATTCAATAACTCGAACAGAGGTTAAAAATGCTGCTTAACCTCCATTAAGCATTTTAAAAAAGCTTTAATTTAAAATTATTTGGAGTGTGTGTGTACATATATGAATGTACACATGCCCACCCTAATAAATACCGCACGGTAAACCCAATCCCCCGTTCGTTTGTTCAGTGCTGGATGACCTCGTAACGTGCGGCAGCAGGCACTTAATCAGAGGCCCGGCCGGGAAAAGCAGGGAGAGACATCAGGGCGTCTTGAGCCGGTGACCCGCCCTTGTCCTTGAGAACTAGAGGCAGAGAGGGTTTATGAGGACGCGGCAGCACTGGAATAAAATAAAGGCTAATTTATAATGAAAACAGCTTCATATGACATGTTTTCTGCTAATAGGACAATTCCTCATGCCTTCCTCTGGTATTTACTTTTGGTTTTGTTTTATAAGTCACCCAGACTATTAGAAAGTAAAACGGAGTATGTTGTTTCATTAAGAGGCATATTGTATTTGTTAAGTTCATACCCCAGAATTGCATGCAAAACCCTCCCCATGAGGATTGGAACTCGAAGGCTGATATTCCATTAAAAATCAGTGCATCAAAGTTGGGATCCAATTATGCCGCATGTCCCAGTGTTTGAAAAAAGCTATGCAGAGCAATGTGTTCTTCACAGAGAGACCTGGGTCTCAGAATAAGAGACTCTTCCTTGATAAACAATCAGAAAAGAATCTTGCCATAGGCAATATGGACCATATTTTTCTAAGAAAAAAAAAAAGACATGGACACGTCATTATTTAAGCTTTAATTTAGGAAAATCCCACTTTCCCAGAAAAGTGCCTAGTAAAATTTGCAGTGATGATAATAGATAATATTGACTGAGTATCTGTTGTTTGCCAGACCCTGGAATAGAGGTGTATATGTCCCATTCAATATGTATGATATTTTTTATCATGGAAGGACCAGTGTTTTTCCCATGTTATAGTACAGAAAATGGATTCTAATTAAGTAGAAGTGCCATTTACGAATCTAGATGCATCTGACCCCAGAATCTGTACTCCGAAAGTGTGAAACTTTTTTCTGAAGAACTCAATATATGTTATAAACGTTCACTCAATGAGTATTTGATGGTGGGTTAAAATTGATACTCTTTCAAGTGTTTGTAACCTTTCCCCATCTCAATCCATGATTCTAGCTTATAGCTTCAGGTCCTGGGTAGCTCATTTGTTGTCTGGAATCCAACTAATAGTTATGAAATGAAAATTAACCGAGTCCTGGGAGAGGCGACAGTGATCAAATAATGAAGAGCTGAGATGGGGTAGAAATAGAATGATCTGCATGTTTGATGGTCGCTGTCACGTAGGAGAGACTTTATGGCATACAGTTGATAACTATTGAGACTTGAGAAAAACAGGAAGAAAGAATAAAAAATGTTTCTATGGATTATGGAAACACATATTTCTGTGTGTATTCGTATCCATCTATAATCTACAAGATGTAATCAAAGCTGTCATTATTTTTATTTCATTGCTGTTATTAGATTCGATTCTTAAAGAATATGCTTGTGGAGGCCTTTCATGGATATCCACATAAAGAGGGAAACTAGTTTTTGGGGTTTTTGGGTTTTTTTATAAAACAGAAAAGTCCAATAGAATGTTTTTCCTTATAGGAGCACATTATTATAGCTTTTGTCCTAAGAACAGGGACATAGTTTGGGGGCTGACAGTTTGTTTCTGAAGCACCGTTCCCTCTGTTGAAATGGGAAGGATTCCATGTACAATTTATGAGGCTGGATTCATATGCATTTCCTGCTAGGCCAGGCCACTCTCACTGTCACGGCCCACAGATTTATGTTTACCATTTTCTTCTTCAGTGTTAAAGAGATCGTCTCATATTTTAAGGGGTAAGAGATACCTATCTGTCCATTCATCTACCCATCCATCCACTCAGCCATCTCTCCATTTCACTCATATATCCATTTTTTTTTTCAATGAACACCTATTGAATAAATTACTGAATACCAGGGGCTGTGCTGGTGTAAGATATACCATCATAAATATCTTAAGGCATTATGGGTTAGTAGGGGAAGCTGACTTGTATGTAAATATAGCGCAGTGTGAGAAGTGTGTTATTAGAAATGTACAATATAAAGGACCAGTAAAGTGAACAGATTGATTGATTCTTGAAGGGTGGGGGACATGGGGAACATAGATGAGAAAGTGATTTCTGAGCTGAGTTTGAACTCAATAGGAGTTGGAAAAGCACTCAAGGAGGGTATGTCCGTCCAGAAGAACAAGTCGAAGCAGAGAATTTAAAGTATATCTAAACAGACTGATAAAAAGTTTAAATTTCTTTTACATAAGAGATATTATACGTTGGGATGGATAATATTACTATTTATGCATTTGTTGGCGTTTAGTCAACTCTATGAATAATAATTTTAGCATTACTTTTATGTAAAACCACCAAATGGGGGGAAATTATTATTGTTTCAGTTTGAAAATTAACATCATCTACTACCCTTCATTCTGAAAATACTGATTTGCTAAAAAAACCCCACTGCTAACACAGTCTTTTGTTTCTTGGTATAGGTGAGCAGCGAATGCCTCCCTCGACTCCCCTCTTCATGTAATGTCCATTCTCTGGTTGAAGCTGAGAGTCGTTTCTTCTAAACGGCTTATAATTAGCGCTTACCCTCAGCTCTGCCCTCCTTTTCTGAATAAGGCCTAAAGGTGAAACTTGTTTTCTTTCTCCCATTTCGAGACCTTGGTAAAGCCTCGCTTGTTCATGGTCCTCGGGAGGGACATTGCTGGGAAATGGGCTCTCCTTTTATGCCCAAGACAGGAACTGTGTGTGCAAATGGCCACTCCAGGAGATAACACTGCCGCCTCGCTAATAACTCTGAGCTCGCAGGATTCCATAAACCTTCCCCCAGATAAAGCACCACTGTTTATGATCACGGGTGACATCGTTTCCCATATGAGACTTGTCTTGCTCGGGACCAGGGGTTTGCCGACATAAACTTGGGCAACACAACAGCTTGCAGTGGGCTGATTTGTGCCATGTATGTGCGACCGCTCCGCACTCCATAACGTGAGGCAATCGCGTCGTCCTAATGGCGGTGCTTAAGTGTGTGGTACAAAGTCGTTCATGGAAAGAAATCTCCAAAAGATCAGTTGAAATGATACAGACATGAAGATGTGGGCCATGAAGTGAAGCTAATGGGAGGAAATCAGAAATGTATTGAGCTAACGAAAGGAAATTAAGGTCAGGTATCTTCAAGCTGCACTTAGGAGTCGAAGCTTAAGGAGGAGGACAAGGAAAACGTTTGTTTTCTGTAGTTGGAAACCATAAAAGGAAAGGTAATGGTCTAGAATTAGGCACATTCAGGTATGGCACAAAGTAATCATTGAACAGGAAGGTACCTGAGTCATCCTAATTAGAACTGCTTAAAAATAGGACAACTAAAATACTAGTGGGATTAACCTTTACAATCATGCTCCTGAGAGGAGGCGGGAAATTAACCCCGAGACCAAATCCCAATGTACTCTTTTCCTTGAAGCTGTCTACCTGTGGGTTGCAGCCTCCCTAGGTGTTTTAATACCTTTTTTGTTTTTCTCTGCTTGTAGCGGATTTTTCTATGGCTTTCTTTATTCTCTAAAACTTGGGCATCCCAATCTTCTGCACCAAAATATACCCACCCCCTCTTGTCTTTACAGATTTATATAATACATCATTTCTTATAAAAATCATCCATAATTGTTCAAGAATTCTCTGTGGCTCAAAGCTATTGCAAGAAGTCCGAATTAATTCTGCTTCTAAGTATCTGTGCTAATGGGTAATTTATCCAAATTGGAGAGCTGTTAGTACATTCATGATACTATCATCATGAATTTAAGGACCTAGGTACCTTCACAGGAAGAAAAAATACAGAGAGTCATAACCACAGGGGTCTTGAATCCAAAACAGAAGTCTTCTAAAACTGTGGCTTTCATCACATGATGAATCAGGTGCAAGGATACTCATTAACTGACATGGCCATTCGCTATTTCTGGAAACACAAGGCACGTTGCTGTCAGTGGATGCAGAGAAGCAAATGACATAATCTAGTTGTAAATTACAATAAAAATGACAATATTAGTTCTTTTCAACAGAATGGCACAGATTTTAAGCTACTGCTTTTCCTTCCCACTGAGCACAATCTTTTCTATTTTACTATCCCTGAAGCTTTCTAAGAGAGAATATGTGGGGCCTAGGAGAAGAAAAAGTAATTGTTGATGTCTAGAAAGAACAGTTGTGTTTTTTTGTTTTTCCCTATGGAATAGATAATATGGAATGGGTTCGTTTTGTGCTCATACTCTCTCTCTCTTTCAATATTACTGATACTTTAAATTCTTAAACTAGTGATCATGACAATTGTGCATTTCATTTTCATTTGCCAGGACTATTTTCATTAGTATCCTTCTGCAACCCTTCTCCCCCATTATTTCAGTAAAATTCCTTGTAACATTATGCATGCACTTGTGTGTATGTATGTGTATGTTCTTATGTATGTACCTGTGCATATAATGCACAAACATACATGCCACACGCCACCACAAACCATTTCTCCCTCATTTGCCTGCTCCATCTTTCAGGTGTGCAATGACTTTTTAATTTTCTAACTGCTGACTTCCAACTTCTGGGTCCAAGAAATTTTAAGTAACTTGAAAATACCTTTGAATCCTATTTTTATTTCTTTGCTTTTGTTTAAGGAAAAAAAAATGGGGTTCTATAATTAATCTAAATTTTTCGTGAGGGTTTTTAATGTAGTCCTCGTGGGGATCAATGCCTAAGAATGTGGTACGTTTCTGTGAATTCCTCAGATGTTTATGGAGCACCTTCTTTGGAACAAACACTGCACTGGATCCTAGGGAGATAGTGATGTGCTAATCAGATGAGGCTCCACCTTCATGGAGGTTACAGTCTGGTGGAAACGAGATTAATTATAATTCTCATGAGCTCGCTAATGGGAATAAACAGGATGCTGTGACACCGTAAGAGGCCTAGGGTAGGTTACTCTAGGAAGTCACAAGACCTGACGTGTGCACGGATGAGCTAAACAGAAAAGGTGGGTCAAAATCATTTCAGCAGACAGAGCTGCCCATGAAAAGGCCTTTAGGCATCAAGAAAAGAAAGAAGCGTCACTGGAACAGACTGAGTTGCTGATGAGCAAAGATCTGAAGCTAGAGTTAGGTGGGTCCTGAATGGAGGAGTAAAGGCTGGGTTAGGGGCTGGGATATTTTTTCCTAAATGGAATAGAAGTCATCAAGTAATTTTAAATAGAGGAATGGGATGTTCAGACTACAGTCTGTGAAAGATTGTTCCAGCTACGCTACGAAGAATAGGTTGGAGGGGGACAAAGCGATGCTGTGAGATGAGACAGCCTTTGTAGTTGAGATGCCTGGGTTCAAACCTGAGTTCTGCTATTTGTTAACTCGATCATTTTAGGAAAGTCTGTCAACCTCCCTAACCTTCCGTTTTCTAATTTATATAACAACATAACAGTGGTACTTGAATTATTAGCATTGCTGGGAGAGCTAAATGAGAATGAATATGAAGTTCTTACCATAGCCTCTGGCACAGTATTAACTATAAAAAAAAAAAACCTGGTGGTGATTTAACTAGGAAGGTGGCGGTGGGGGATGGAGAGTAGAAGCTTTAAAATTCTTAGAAGGCCTTTGGTAATTAGCTAGATGTAGGGGCAGAGGGAAGTGAAAAAATTCAAGGGTTGCCGGTTTTAGCAAAATGCAGGATTCTCAGTTAAATTTGAATTTCAGATACTAATCTTTTAATATAAGCAAATATCAGATGGAACATACTTGTACCGAAAAACATATTGTTTATCAGAAATTCAAATTTACCTGGGCATCCTGTGTTTTATCTGGTGGCCCCAGCAAAGATGTCTCAGGGTTCTAGGTTAAGCACCTGAACAGATGCCGATGGCCTTTGCTGAAAAGGAGATGATTAGAGGAGGACCAGCTTCTAGCAGGGAGAGCATGAAGGAGGTTTTAAATGCATGGAATTTTAGGTGCCTGGAAGACACCAGATACGATGCCAATCATTTACTCAGCCTTCCTTTGGTTATATTTGGCACAGTGTTTAAGAACAGCCATGACCACATTTGTACGGGAATTAGTTTAATGCCACTATAGAGTGTTCTCTTTTTCTCCGTAACCAAAATTTTATCCTTTTAAGGAAAGACTGGCTGGAAAGTATGTATAAAAACTTTTAATTTCTTTATTCCAGGTTTTTATATTTCTCCAGGCAATGCCACCGGCTGCCTGCCATGCTCATGCCACTCAACAGGGGCCGTGAATCGCACCTGTAACAGCCTAACCGGTCAGTGCGTTTGCCAAGATGCTTCTGTTGCTGGGCGAAGTTGTGACCACTGTAAGGACCGCTACTT
>NW_017732373.1:328117-341587 GCF_001890085.2 Hipposideros armiger | reverse complement strand
ACACACAATGGAAGGTCTGCGATAGGCAGCATTATTTCACATGGCCCCTGAATCGATTGCTTATTTATTTATTAACTTACTGCACCCATTTAGGTTGTCCTTGCCTTTTTAATTTAGGTTTAAAGACTGAGATAAGAAACATACCTTAGCATGTAGTGACATGACTTTTTTTCCCCAGTGTGTAAAGTATATTCGGAAAACAAATTAACCATTTTTCAAAGTTACACTGTCTTTAATGTTCTACTTCCCATTTTCTGTATATCTGTGGACATTTACTTTTATGAATTTGTGTTTACTGCTGTATTTTTGAAGATGAGCTGGGGTGCCAATTCCATGTTGTTGTTGTTGTTGTTATTGTTGTTTTTCCTGGTCAGATTATAAATTTGTCTAGGATTGGGACTATATCCATGAATTCTTTGGCGTTTTTCTCCCCAAGCACCTAGTATTGTGTTCTGCACATGCCAATCAAATCTGTTTCTCACGGTGTGTGTGTGCGTGTCTTTAACAAATATAGTTACTAATTATTCAAGGGTTTGAGATTACCTGTGCTCTCAACAAATTGCCCCCTGGTCACTGCCCTTGGCCCGTTACCCTCTCCATTTACATCTCGATTACAGTGTGGGCAGGTGACAGGGTAAGTTACCAAACTAAAACTCTGACTAGTTTATTTGGCTTTCTACTAAAATTCAATATGATTTTAAAAAAACTAACATATTTTACATAGTTATTAAAACAATATTTTGTTCTTATTACATCTCTTTTTTTTTCTTTCGTGAAATCCATGCTGCTCCACTTCCGTTGCCATTGGAATATCATTTTGGTCATATGAGCATGTCATCACTGTTTTTATCACTCTCCTCGTGGGTTGCGCACAGGCTGAAAGGGGGAGGGATTCACGAGACTAGTAAAACCCAAAACAGCTGCTTCTCTGGTCTTGGGCGTGCACAGAGCCAACTTTCCATTGGGGCTGGTCCTTTTGTGACTTCTCCATTGGTCTCTGTCCCTTAGGGACCCTCACCTACAGCTTTAGCGTAGTCAGATGCATCTCTAGTCCAGTTGGTTGGTAATTAACTTCACAGCCTATAGGGATCTCAGCTTTTTCTCTCCTCAGGCCTCTTCAGCCTTTTGGGTCCCCACCCCACACCCCTTTGTAAAGGAGCTAATGCTGTCTCTTCCCTGTGGTCTCATCTGGTCCTGAGGACACACTCTTCCTTGCCCTGTACCACACTGTTTTGAGTCTTACTGGTTTGTAATATAGTTTGAAATCAGGAAGTGCAGTGCTTCTGCTTTTGTCTTTTTTGTTAAGCCTGTGCTTTGCGATTTAAAATATCTTCAGGACTTTCTATAGGCTGAGAAAGCCCAGAAAAGCCATGTGACTAATTCACTTTCTATCCAGGTAGCAGGCGGGGGCATTAGCCCCAAGCAGTATACTAAAAGGATCAGTGAAAGATGAAAGTAAAATTGATTTCGGATTGTTTCTTATGATTCATGGTTTTTCAAGGTGCCAATTATTTTACTGTCCTCCCCATTTCTTAAAATTATCTCTTCTTTTGGCTTCTGAGATCTTCTGTGATTTTTCTATCTCTTTGGCTGATTACTCCACATGATTCTACCTCTTCAATTTACATATCTGTCTATGATTTCTCCCACTACGTACATGCCAATGACTCTGAAATATGTTATTATCTATTCAGATCCCTACCATGGCTCTAGCCCTATAGCTAGCTGATCGCTGAATTTAAATTTGCACGTCTCTTATGCATTCCATTCTTAATAGAGCCAGCACAGAACTAATTCTCCTTTATATCTCTTTCCTCACCTCCTCCAAAAATAACAATAAAAGTCTCATGCCACCTCATGCCATCATCACCTTGGCAAAGGGATATAAACTTTAAAGTAACTATTCAAGTCCAGCTCGCCTTCTTGGGAGCGGGACTCAGGATGCCGTCGTATGGGACAGGACTGGCTCTGCTACTGAGCACAGGCTGCCCCTGAACAGAGCTATTGAGAGGTGGAGCCACCATATATAATGCAGCTTCTTGGAAATGAATAGAAGGGATAAAGCCTCCCATGACCATAGGGCGCCCAGGAAAATCAGCAGGATTTGTCCCTTGTTAAATCAGTCGTATGGGATGGCTGTGTCTTGAGTTGACCCTTCTATTTCTCTGATGGATACTGCTGCCACTTTTCCCTTCAACATTGATAATCATTAGAGAAAAAATCCTCTAGCACAGAAGGTCATAGAGAGAGATATTTCAAAATGTGACCATGAGAATTGCCTGAGTTTATACTTTTACTCATCACTGAGAAGAGATAAAAATGGATTTTGTTCTTTTTATGTTTGTCATTCCTTTCCTGAATGATACGGAAATCTCTTTGTTGACTTCTGGTGGTTATTGTGAATATATACTAACAATGACCATTTTGAAAACGTGTAGAAAGATGGCTAAAATATACACAGATGGACTGTAGAATAGAGTCCATGTATTGGGTTGTCGGAAAAGTCATGACGTATTTTTTCTATGTGTTTCATTGCAAAAATGCGTCATGACTTTTCTGACAACCCAATAATATAAGGAATTTTCATTTCCTGAAGGAAAAAAACAAATCACTCCTGGTCTAAATGTATACAGACATGAAATGCAGGAAAATAATCATTGATGCCCTCATGTAAAACTTAAAAAAAAAAAAGAAAGACAATCAGTTAAAATTAATTGAATGTACCTTGAACCAGGCACTGTGGTAGGCGCATATACATATAAATTTATTTCATTTATTCTGCAAATTCTACAGTAGATTGTAAGTACTTTATTGGTCAGCAAGGAGAAGATACAAGCATCACGGTATACCTTCATCAATTCGGAAAATAAATTGATTTCCTTTCTGCTGTTGCATTCATATATTTATGGGATCCTATTTAACTGCTTCTTGAAGTTCACACATCTCCTTTCCCCTTCTTCATGTTCCCTTTTATTGTACACAGCTATGTTTGCTGTATTTTTCTCTTGGATTATTTTTCAAACTTTTTTTTATACTCCCAAGAGCAAAATAAATAAAGTAAAATAGGCACTGACCCTAAACCACAGCAATAACAACAGAACTGCACCCAACACAACACTAACAAGCTGTAAAACCATTTGCCTGTTTTCATCCAGAAGTTACCTATCATGAAAAGAGGGCATGCATTTTGAAAAGCTGATCCAAGTGTGAAAATCACTTCATTTCCCTCTGACACATAAAGCGGACATGATTTAATCAGGATCGAAAACAATGAAGCAAAAAAAGCCTGCCCACTGGAAAATCAATAAAGCAAAAAAAAAAAAGTATATCATATTTGTCTAAACCAAAAAACAGTGAGACAAAAATGGGCCACGTTCACTTCGTCTGTGTTGGTAGTTACACCCATGTGTGACACAGTGCACTCCCAGGCGCTGTCCTCAAGTTGACCTGTAACAACGATTCCTCCTTCCCACACCCCAGTGACTGCTCCGGTTTATCTGCTGTACGACTGCTTTTCTCATATAATATCTGCACATCACCCCCACCCCAAAGGTTTCTTCCCTAATGGCATCTTCTCTCTATATTTATTACTTGTAGTTTGTCTTTTTTTAAGCCTCCAAGGGGCCAGATGTACAGCTACTTGTCTCTTACCAGCTGACGCACCCTGAACTGCGATTCCCCTCAGATGGTAGAGAATCAGGGTCTAGGCTGGCCGGAAAATGTAAAGACTCCGACTTCTTAAACATACAATAAAATTCTTCTGTGAGCAGATTAATTTTGGTTTTACTGCACACTTTCACCGTTTGAACTCTAAGGGATAGATTTGGTCCAGTGAGCTTTTCACATGCTTATTTCCAATTGCTGTCAATTGGTCTTTTCTCTGAGAACCGATCAATGACTCCAAACGGAAGCAGTTAACTTTTCCGTCGACTTGCTTGGTGTGATCCCGAGAACGTTGGGGAGTGTGCCTCACGGAGTCATGCTCCTCGGTGACTCTTGTTAGACAGCATGGTGTCATCGAAGAGGTTCAGTGGGTCACCCCGGGGAGCCAGCCCTGGCTGGGCTGTGAGGTGAGAGGGCTCACCCAGAAAGAGGGCAGGAGGATGTGCGCACACTGGGGTCCTGTGCTTGGGGGGTGACACAGTGTTGTGTTAGCCATATGCCATTGGCCAGAGCAAGTCCCAGGACCGCCCACATTCAGGAGTGGGGAGATAGACTACTTTTTTTTTTTTTTAAAGATTTTTATTGGGGAATTGGGGGGATGGGAACAATGCTGGGGAATTGGGGGAAGGGGAACAGACAAGTTGCTGTCCTTTTGTTCTTCAGTCTAGTTGTGGAGGACGTTGCTTCACTGGCCCAAGTTGGCACCATCATTGCGCTCTTCCAGGGCGAGGCAGATCAGTCGCCGGCTTCTGGACGGTCGCTCACTGTGGCTGCTGGCCGCTCACGCTGGCTGCTGGCTACATACAGTAGCCCATGGCAACCCACTGCCACAGGGGCTGCTGCCTACGTCGTCGCCGGCGACTCACAGCAGCCCAGCTCCAGGTTGAACTGTTGTTCAGCATCTTAGCTGTGGAGGGCAGTGTCACTGGCCCTCATATGTGGGATCCGAACCAGGGCCCTCTGGCGTCTCAAGCCAGCTCTTAACCATCACACCACTTGGCCGGCCCTAGACTACTTTTTCATGGGAGGAACTGTGCACTTCGTTGCAAAGGACCTGCATAAAGAAAGGGATGAAGAATTGTGGTCATTTTTGCAATCTACTGTGACCACTGAACAATATGGTTTCCTTTAATACAGATTATATATGATTCTGTGGGAAGTGTCAGTTTTTATAAATTAGCAGCATTTAGTGAATGTGCTGTAAGAGGAATAGCACAGGGTTGGTCGTCGGGCTATCTAGGGTCTAGCATGGCTTTCCCGCTGTACCAGGTACATTAGCGTCCTGTTACTGCAGTAATAAATTTACTGCAAAGTCGGTGGCTTAAGCAACACGAATTTGTTATCTTCCAGATGTGGAGGTCAGAAGACCTACATTAGCTCCATTGGGTGAAAATCAGGGTGTCAGCAGGCCTGTGTTTCTTCGGGCACTCTAGGAGAAAATCCGTTTCCTTGTTTTCCCAGTTCATGAGGCCGCCCACATCCTTAGCTTCCGACTCCTTCCTCATCCTCGAAGCCAGCGGAGAAGCCTGTTCTCTCTTCTGTCACCTCTGCTTGTGGTCTGACCCCGTTTCTCCCTGCCCATCACTTGCCTGCCTTCCTCCTGGGGGGATCCTTGTAATTACACAGGACACTGCTGATAATGCAGGATAATCGCTCCCTCGCAAAATCCTTACGCACAACCGCACGTTTTCTTTTAGTGCATAAGGTGTAACACATTCACGAATTCCAGACATGAGGCCTGTTCAGCGAGCTGCGGCCTGCAAGCCAGTTTGGCTGCCCCACCTTCATGGGGACCCAGCTTCACGGGAACCCGGCGTCTTTGTTCTGTACCTACCGTCTGTGGCTACTTCCATGCCACTGCTGCAGAGTGGAAGCCTTCACGATGTACTTTCTGGTCCTTCATACGTAATAGTTACTGACCCAGTAACCAGATGTGCTGCCACCATGGGCAAGTCATGTCATCTCACTAAGCATCATGGAATCAGAGCTTCTTAGATGTGGAAAGAACCTTAGAAGTGATTTTGGTTCAACTCTACCATATACGTTTCTGTGCATAAATCACATTTTCAGAATGGTCATTTAGCTTCTGCTTAAAACCATGGAACTAGAAAGCGCTTACTGTCTCACGAAGCAGTTCATGTTTATTTCAAACTCTAATTCTGAAAAAAAAAAAAAAGAAGAAATATATTCTTCCTACAGAGCAACGGTTCTCAACCTGTGGGTCGTGACCTCTTTGGAGATCGAACGACTCTTTCACAGGGGCCACCTAAGACCATCAGAAAACAAAAAGATATTTACATTAAAATTCATAACAGTAGCAAAATGACAGTTATAGAGTAGCAATGAAAATAATTTTATGGTTGGGGGGTCACCCCAACATGAGGAACTGTATTCAGGGGTTGCGGCATTAGGAAGGTTGGGAACCGCTGCTATAGAGCAGACATTTCATTCCTGTGATCTTTTTGCCTAGTCTTACTTCTGCCTTCCGGGACCACAGAGAGTAAATGGAATATCTCGTCTCCTCGAGTGGACTTGAAGAATTTGATTCTGCCATCATACCTCACAGATATGACGCTACGTTAATGAGGAGGTTAAGGGAACTGACAGCAGGGCTTCTCCATCTAAACGTGTGTGATATTGTTAATCTAGTGCATCTTCTGGGATTCCTAGTTCTTGTAAATAGTTGGTCTTAGCAGCTAACATGGGGCATAGTCTGTGCCCCCTGTGGAGTGTCAGCAAAGGAGAAGGTTGAGCCAGCCCTTCTCTGGATGGCAGGAATGTCACCTCCCTGGACTCGAATGTCCCTGTTTCCTGGATGGAAGGGAGTCACGGCTCAGGTCCAGTTCTTCTGCGTCCCTTTGTTCATGTCTGGGTGGCCTTCAGCAGAGGGGGTGGTTTGGGCACTGTTCACGCCTCCCTTCTGGATGAGACAGTGCCATCCATTTCCTCTGCAAGAAGCCATGTGAGTATGGCTTTCAGCTCACACATAGAGGGTCCCCAAGCCCCAACTTCCTCTCCTATAATTGTGATTCCAGTTACACGAGAATCCAGATGCTGTCAGGAGGCTGTGAGGAAGCGAATACTAAGAACCCTGATGAGACAGCATCTCGACTGCAGAAACGTCCTCTTCACCAGGGGAAAAGCGGACCCCTCTGGGGACACCCTGGCACCCAGGGGACCTGCACTGAGGGACTGAGCTGAGAGCTCAGAGAGTCAGAGGCCAACCCTTAGAGAAAAGGGGACCCTTCCTCAGAGGAGAGATTAGCCAGGGGGGACAGCTGTGCCAGCCAGAAAGGGCTCAGAACAGCTCAGCTGTCCTCCATTCAGCAGTGTCATTGAACCCTTCTGGTGCGCTCGCCTTTGTGCTGGGGACCGATGGAAGAAAACTCTGTCCGGTTTTTCCCGTTTGCCTTGAAGATTCTTTCTCGGCTACTCATTAGTAATCATGAACAGTCCTTGTCTAAAATTCTTAGTAATTTGGGGTGTCTTCCTCCTTCATTCTTTATGTTGAATGGTGTTCCCATCAGCTCTCTGTCAGCAAATTAGAAAACTGGGAGCAACCCCAGGCCCGTCTTTCTCTTTTCAACTTGTCCACCTCATCCTACGGATTTTACTTACTAAAAACGCCTTTCCATTGCTCCTTACCACTGTCACCATCGCACCTAATTTAGCGACGTCTCACCTCTGCTTATCTTTCCAGCTTTATCTGTCACCACTCCCTATTCTGAATTTGTAGCCCCTGTTTTTTTTAATTGCTTATAATTTTGCACCACCTCTTGCTGTATCTTTTCTTTTTTCTTCCTCCCTAAATTGCCTGGCTTATTTCTATTCATCTTTTAATATTCAGCTCAAACATCTTCTCCAAGATTCCTTGTCAGTAGCCCCTCCCCTGCCACCAGACTAGGCAGTTGCCCCTTTTCTGAGACACCAAAGAGCCTGCAGACACCTTTATGATTGCTCTGTCCATTTTTCATGTCTCACTGAACTGTGAGCTCCTTGAGGACGGAGGCAACTCTGTCTTATTCATTTTTATGTCATTGGTGCTAATTCCAGTCCTGGAACATAATTGACCCTCTCTGAATGTTTTTTATGTAATTCAGTACATTTAAATCAGTTTGATGATACCCATGAGTTGAGGCCCCAGACAGGAGGGCAATGCTAATAAAGCGACCTCCATCCTGGGACATACCCTTGGACCCCCTGTAGCAGCTGTCCCTCAGATGATGAAGTTTGTGACAATGAAGAGCGTACTGAAACACATTTCCTTCATTAATAGTGATATTCTGCAACAGTAGTAAGTAGGGTGACTCTCTCATTGTTTGTTCAATTTGAAGACACTCTCCAGAAAGTAAAATATGTGAGATTTGTGATTTATGAGTTGGGCCAGCTGATTTCTTTCCCACTGGGTCCAGAAGACACTGAGGTCCGAACAGAACTAGGTAATAGTGGAGCGGGCAGAGATTAGCGATGCTTTACTCCTGTTTTGTTTACCATAATGAACTGGTCAATAAACATCACAAATTGTTTATCTGTATAAATCTTGACAGATTACTCTTTATGAAATCCATTTAGCCAGTGAGGTTTTCCCATAAGGATGAAAAATGAAGATTTTAAACAGATTGCAGGCGAAGCTCAGGCTGTACCAAGAGAGTCGGTGTAATAAAGGTTTCTTTATATTAATATTACAAAAACCATTTATCCTGACAAAATCAATATCACAATTCATCTTAGTTTGGTTTTTCTCTTTCTAAGCTTAAAATGTCTTTTCCTTTATTACGTATAATTTTGTTTTAATAAACGTGAAACATATTTCACTTAGGGGGGACTCTTGAGAAGTGGTAACTTATAAAACGACATCAAACTTGTAGCTTATTTGCTAAAGAGTCTTGGAAATGTTCAAAATTATATTTGAGTGGCTGGGAAATTTACAGGAATCATTTTACTTAAGCCTTAATTAGAAAATTATCCCCACTGTCCTTTGGGGCAGAAACAAACTAGAATATTCAGGAAAGTCTCCTGTGAACTTCATTCATATAAATTTCTCTCTCACTGAAGTCAAGCAATTATAACAAGTCATATAAGTTAGATATAACAATGGCTGGGCTAAGAGACTATAAAACCAGGAATAGTCACATTTAATTACTCAAAACGCTGCATGCTTTCCTAAGAAGTGATTTATTTATTCCATTTGCATTCAGAACTTAATACCCTGCGGATATTGACAGAGCTGACTTAGAGTTCAGCATGTAGCTGGAAGGAAATAGAACCACATCAAGGAAGGGAATTATACACTGGAAACTGTTACTCTCAATGTACTGTATGTAAAATAAGTGTGATTGTCTCATGAGTGAATGGTAATAAAAACTGAAATATGCAAGAGACGCTTATTCACGAGTGGTGTGCAGAGAAATATTATGCATTGGGAGAAGCTTGCCTCTTACTTGGTGTTCTTACTGATATGACATAAAAAGCCTGCACACAATATACTCTTAAGTAATAGCATATAATGAACTTATGAGCAAATTTGATATTTTGTTTCTTCTGTAATTCCATTTTAATTTCGATGCATAATTTCCTTCAGCTCTCATACTGAAATCACCTAAAGAAAACATCTATTTAGAATGGAGTTCTGATGTAATGTCTGCGCATAAAGGACTTAATATAGTTTGTCTGTAGGAGAAAAATGTCCTTTTACCGTGACATAAAAAGGGCAAACTACGGGTTTCAAGAGAAACTGTACTTTATTCATTCCCTAGGTGATGTGAGTCCATAAAGCAAATTTGCAGCTTATTTAGCAGCCTTAGCTTTTATCAGCCTTTTTAAGGGTGTTGAATGATTACCCAAGAGATCACACCGTAAAAATTGCAGTGGGACAAAGTAACTCTTCTACCTAGCATCTTTATTAGGAAATATAAGTGAACCCATAATGTTGTTATTAAATGTATCATAGGGAAGTCCCTGTTAAAGGTGAGTGGATGTCTCTGAAGGGCTGTTTTTGTTTCTCTAACGCTTTGTGGCACCGGAATTGCTTATTCTAATCAGTGACATTGGCATAGCCTGAGAGTTTGAAAAATTCGCTTGGAAGGAACAAGTTTTGGTTTCTATCATAGTGATTTTTTACAAGCAACGTGGGGGTCAAAGAAATGTAAGTCGAAGTTCTCTCATTAGATATAAATCACTAGCACCTTTTCATAGGTTGGAATCTCTGCTTTCCAGCCATTCTGGTTAAATGAGTTTATTGCGTAAAACTGGAAATGAAATGTGAAACATATTAAGGCGTTGTCAATATTGGAACATGTCTTTCTCAAACTGTTTTCTTAGTGAAATTTAGTCTTTGTGAAACCCGATGTAGAATTTCAAAATTTTTAGGGAGAGCAATGATTATCATACCCAGTTTTCTATTTCACAACTTGATCAATACTTGAAAAGATGATGTGATGGATACCTAACCTTAATTTTTAGCTGTCAGGACAACTGCTTTTGTGATAAAGCAACATTTTCAGTATTCTTAATTGAACAACTGGTATTCAAAATAATCCATACGATATATTCCGGCATGTATATAACACTTTTTCACCATTAATTAGTTTGCAAAGAGAAGGCTTCACAGAGGTTCTGTTGTGAGCAGCATTTTGATTAAGATTTTTTTTCTGTTTTCATTTTACTTCATGTTTGTTTAACTCAGTCCTTTCCAATATATTGGCTACAATGGGCCATCTTACCCTGCAGTGTTACCAGTAGCTGAGACTTGTACTATGAATTATGAATCAAAATTTTAGTCTCTTTGATGGTTGATTTGTCTCATTTTCAGATGTCAGCCTTGCAATTGTCATCTCTCAGGAGCTTTGAATGAGACCTGTCACTTGGTCACAGGCCAGTGTTTGTGTAAACGATTTGTCACCGGCTCCAAGTGTGATGCCTGCGTTCCCGGTGCGAGCCACTTGGATGCCACCAACCTGCTGGGCTGCAGCAAAAGTAAGTGAGCTTTGGCCCAGGATTTGTAAAAAATGTCACACAGGATCAAGAGCGTGTTACTTCTTTCTCTATGGAAAAGCCATCAGAAAGGAGAATGTAGGTGAGAAATGGAAAAAAAAAATTACACTGATGAAAGTTGTGTTGTTTTCCCTTGATTAGATCATTGAAAATGATGATGTGATTGTATTAGTCATGGGACATTTACAATGATGTGTTGGAATGGTATCACTAGGAAGGTGCCAGACCCTGGTGAAGGTTTCCCAACTGAGGGTTTCCCAGCGCCCAAGACTTTCAGTGTAAAAATCAGGATGTTACTGTTTCAGCCAAAATCATTGGTCACTCCACCATGCAGCATTGCTAGGCAATTTTCTATAACAAATGGAAGATTTATACTTGTTTATTATGAGTTCTATGCCCTTCCATCCCACACATTTTATGGGTACTATGTTACTGTTATTTGTTTATTGATGCTATAGCAATTATCATTTTCATTATTTACTAAAGCATATTACTAAGTCTTATATTTGATACTCCTTTCTTTCTACTTTCACTTGCATTAGTTGTTTAAGCCACTCGCACATTTTTAGTTTTAACTCCTGGAAGCCAAAGATTACATCTTAGTGTCTTTTGCCTTCTCAACACCATTTTCCAATTACCTGGATTGACTTCACAGGGTCACGTGCAGTCCTACAATATCATAACATATTGATGAGTTCTTTGTATTTACTTCAAGATCCTACATCCTTAACTTTTCCCGAGTTCCAAAAGTCCTGCTGAATCCGTGTGGTAAGGAGCCCACCGCAACATACTGTACAAGGCGTGTCCTCCTGGAGGTGTCCCCAGACCCTCAGGAGTCACGCTGCTAGGGATGCCACGAGTCAGGACACGTCATTACAAACCAGCAGGCCTGGGACCACGCAGCCTATATGTAGGGAAGAGAGAGATGAGTAATGGGGCATTGGAGTCCACAGCAATGATGCTAGATTCTGAGGGAGTGAAAGGCAGGGTGTAGCTAATGATTAGCAAGCCATATTTAGATGTGGTACCTGTGTGGTGTCTCTGCAGTCTCCTGTGTTTTATCGGCACTTCTGGATTTTAGTATAAGTGCAGTTATGAACGCTACCCTTGAGAAAGGACCATCATAATCACCCGCGTATAAATCCAGTCTAAGCACAAATGGGGCTTTCACTGTGCACTTAATATTTGTTATTCCTTGATTAGCTATAGAATTGATTGACTTGTGTGCAACAGACATTCCAGTAGATTCCTTTGGATGTCAGTTGTAGATCATCATTTAAATAGAATTGTGACAGCCTTACAGGTAACATACCGTATCTTAGCAATTTCTGCTCGGTTCTGCCACGAATTCTGTGTGAAAGTGTTGGCATCAGCTCCACTTGTTGCGACCTATTCTTGCACTGGAGACACAGTCTAGGAATTACACCTCGGGCAAAACTGCATAGTCTGGTCACTGGAAACCCGGCCGACGTTGCTTAGTCGTGGCAGATGTTCCCTTCTAAGTGACGTCTTTCCTTCTTTGTGCTGCACATCCTTGGTGGTTCCAGATTCTTCGAATACTTAATTATTAAAAAAAAACAAACCCAAAAACCCTTTCATATGACTAATTCTTCTTCCCTGGACATACTCATTTTGATTTTCTATCTCTTTAAAGCTGTGATCCTTAGTATCGAACACATCCCTTCAAGCATCTGTGGTGGTGCTTGCCTGCTGCTGTTTCAGGTTCGTGTTGAACAGAATTTACAAAATACTGCGCAGAGTGAGTAGCTCAGTATCAGCAGTGCTCATTCATTAAAAACAACAACAAAAAGTTAGGCCAGATTCCTGTCTTCAGTGGACCTCACAACTCAGTCAGCAGAAGTGATGGACACACCGACAACAGAAGCGGGTGCAGAGAAGAGCTAACTGTGGGGCAAGTGTGAAGGGGGCCTGCTTTCCTCCCTGGCCCCCCCTGGTTTTCACATGGCCCTTGCTTTTTATCTGAGCGACCACCAGAACCACCGGCTTCAGAAAGATATGATGTTATTGAAAGGAATGGAGTGCTATCTATTGTTGAAACTGTGAACTACCTCAGCCTAGCATTTTTCTCTCTGTCCAGCAGATGTCAAGAATGTGTTTGCCTAGGAAATTGGAATGTTTTATGGCATCCTGTGCGCAGTTTGGGTACTGGGGGATTTTATTACTATTATCTTTTCCTTAGAGACCATTCACGATAGGTTGGCAATAGCATCTGTGATCTCTCTTTTGTTTTCTTTCTTTCTGGTGGGGAGTTGGGGTAGGAATCCTAAGGTATAATTTTCCGAGTGCAGGACAATTGATTTCAAGTAAAGCAGCGAGGTCCTCTCTGATAATATGCTTCCTTGCTGTGTTATTTAGTTCTTTTCCTACCAATATTTGTTTCATGCTTTCAAAAGGATACTCATTCTTCTTAATAGAAGCAGAAGGAAAACAGATACTAAATAGCTCTGCTTTGTGTATACTTTCCTAGTGAATGATGTTGCAGTTTTCCCTAAACTTCTGGCTATGAACTTAACTGATATATATGTATTGCACAATGACTAACATTTTAACTTTTAAGGAAATTTTTAAATAATATATATTTTTGCATGTATATCTTTTTAAACTATTCATAGCTCATTCGTGGATAAGCTTTCTTGATACTCGACTCACTGTTACATGTAACTTGCTTATTTCTCCATCTTTTTGTCCTAAACATTTTCTTTATCTCTACTTATCAGAGAGGCTCTTATACCTCTCCTTTTTTAAAAGTATAAATACTTTTTATTGTGATAAAATATACATAACACAATTTGC
>NW_017732373.1:322955-324222 GCF_001890085.2 Hipposideros armiger | reverse complement strand
TTTATTGCATTACTTAATTTGATGGTGCTCTCTGTTTCCTCCTGCAACCCTGGCGGTCACCTAGTGACCACAGATATTTCGTATAAAAATATCGATAATTATTTGATTGACTAATTTCTGTACATGACTTTTTGAAGTTTCTTAGCAAAACTATTAATGGTTTAAAAATAAGGCAATACAGCTCCTGTACCTTTGACATCTGATTTACTGAGAGTCTGCTTGGGCTGTGCTTCGCTAACTGGATGGAGGGTTATGCATCCTGCTAAACAGAAGGGGGTAAATAAACTGATGGTTAATTGTCCTTAAAAAAATAGTTAGACCTTGTTTTTATCCTTCATGTTTATATATTCTGGGGGGAAGGGGGAATGAAGGCTTACTCTCAATGCAAGGGAAACTAAGGAAAATGTGGAATGATGAGAGAAAATGTTTTCCTGGCAACATATTTATATTATACAAAATATTACTAATGTGGTGAGGTGGATGCTTTTATGCACCTGATAGCACAATCATATTATCTCTAGCAATCATAGCACCTCTACAGGTGCTGATGTATCCATACAGTACATTCAAATGGCTTCTTGCTGATATTTAGACTATTTAGCATCCGTAAAATCCATAGGTAATTGTACCACCAACTATTTTCCTTTCTTTTACTCTGTACCCTGTGCAGCAACATGAAGCGTTGAGCCGAATGCAATGGAAAACTTCCTTTTAAAAGTCTGAAAATCATGTTACTTAAATTTCAAGTTCCATTGGACGTTATTTGTGTCAAGTCTTCCATTAATTAAGTAGAAAATGTGTTATGTATCGTTGGACAGTTTCTCAACAACAGCAAAAAAAGCAGAAAGTAGTGCTTAATGTAAACTTCTGTGAGTCCACGCCCCCCCCACCCCCGACTACATTTATATCAGCTGCATTGACCTACAAATTTGTATTATGTTTACAGATGAAAAGCTTTGTTTTAGAAATGTGTGATATATAATCTCTGTTTATTAATGTCTTGGTAAACCACATGTCTTCTTGATAAAGTAGTTCTGAATCAGAAAGACCTCTTTGTTGGATATCTTACTTCAGTTTCCTTGTGTGTTTATTGATTGCCTATGCTAATAAATGCTCTCTCCATTGCAATTTAGCTCCATCCCAGCAACCTCCACCCAGAGGACAAGTTCAAAGTTCTTCTGCCATCAATCTCTCCTGGAATCCACCTGATTCCCCCAATGCCCACTGGCTGACTTACAGTTTATTCAGAGACGGTTTTGAAATCTAC
>NW_017732373.1:320019-322660 GCF_001890085.2 Hipposideros armiger | reverse complement strand
CACATGACATAATAGAATCCTGGTACATTGTGAAGTAAATTGTAGAATATGATTGCCTTAAAATGATATCTTAGTTTACATATTAATGAATGAAAAAATGTTCATGACGCATTGTTTAAGGTAATCTAAGAATTATATTTTAACTCAAAAATGTATAAAATTACTGGAAGACTTAAAACACATTGATCTATAGTTTTCTCTGGGTGTAAGGATTACAGAAAATTTATCAAATATTTCTATTATATGCATTCAACTTTTTAGATTCTCAAATTAAAATGGACAGAAGACAACATGATCTTAAATGGAAAAAGGAAGGACTATCTATCTATATCCTTTATGACCATTTTAAAGGAACTTGTAGAAATCAAGCTGTGGAGATACATTGTCTTTAAAAATATTTACTTAGATGTTTTAGATATAGTTTCCCTAAAGACAGGATGAAGAAATAGAAACTGTTACATTCTCCCAGTTTTGTCTGCTCTGATAATGTGCTCCTAGTCACCATTTAGCTACAGGCTAGTTTAAGAAACATTGTAACAGTGATGCCAATTCAAGTCGCCATTTTGCTTTTTTTTGTTTAATACCCAATTTTCTAAATTCCAGTTTAACATACTTCATTACCTAGAAAAGTATATAAAGCTCTGTGGGTACACCAAAGTTCCATAATCTCCTGCAAAAGGATTAGGAGGATGCCTTCATTTAATACGTTCATTGACTTTAAAACTTCTGCCTAGCATGCGGTTTAATTTTGCATATAGTTTCATAGGGTTTTTTTGCACAGAGCTTCGCACCTAATTCTGTGTGACTTGCAGCTTCATTATCATGTCCAGCACTTCCAGACAACTCTCAGTGTCTCTTCGGCACTGCTAGTCTTCTCTGAAGTTAATGGAAACCCTGAACTTCATGATACAGATCGCAAAGGGAAGTGAACATCTGTCTGCATCTGCCACGTTGGCAAAGCCCCCTACAAACCTGCTACTAGAATGTTTATTTCCTTCCAAATATCAGCATGCTCCAGGTGTCCTGAAACTTAAACTTTCGTGATAGCGGTAGAGAGAGTGATAAAAATACTGAGAGTGATTTTGAGCATGATAGTACCACTGGTTGAATTATTCCTGAAGTGGTAAATTAAGGTCACGCCATTTTCCATACAGCTTAATTCAATAATCAGTTAAAGTTCAGTTACACCCTTCAGTCCAGAGGTACGTTTTCCATAGTAACTTTCTGTGATCTATTTTATAGAGCATGGCATGTGACTACAGTACTCTCACTCTTTTTCGTGATTGTGCTAGTGCAGACTCCAAATAACGATTTCTTACATAATGTGTGCTTATTCACCATAGACTTGTGTAATTCCATTAAGCAAGGTATTATTTCCCCAAACCTTATTTTTTTCTTTAAAAAATGCTACTGCTGGCATTTGTAGACAATCACTGTAATTAATGATGTGAAAATTATCTGCATGATGGCATTTGAACAGTAACAACAATTGGTTAATGCTGTCAGAACTTTGTATCATTGTAATAATATCCTCACGGTTATTATTCTGTTCCCAGTGTGTGCATAACATGTGTAATATGAAAAGGGAGCAGTCCTTATATGCAGTCAGATGCACACAAATCTTTGGGTTAAGTAAAGGCATTTGGAATAATAGGTGGGGAATCACTGAACTTTTCAAAGAAAATTAATAGTGTTGTTTTCCAGGCAAGTGTGATCATTTGGTTGAGACTATGATAGGATTCCTGGTTAGAATAAAAACGTTTCCTAGCTGGCCAGGTGCCCTGTGGGATGCTGTCGCTCAGTAGTTTCCAACCTAAGATCATGACAACTTGTGTATTATCATCGTCAGAGCTTGCAGATTATTGGTTGTTAGTAATAGCATGCTAATAATGGTGGGATAGTTTTAAAGTTGCTGAATAACTGACTTCTAAAAAGCGTAAAGTGTAGTCAGTTGTTTCCATAAATAAAATTTCACTCATTTGCATACTCATAAGCTTTCAAAAATGGAAGAGAAAGGCGCAGAAGTCAAGGTAGCACATTGGGAGCTGTACATAATCAGCACCTAATACTGTCTCCCCTGCAGCCCTGATCCAGGTTACCCGCAGGTATTTTCTGCGTCATAGATGTGAAGAGAACAGCTATCATAGGAAATAGCACTCTTTTAATGGTATTGAAGATTTAGGGGCGGCCCATAAATCATATTATTTTTTCCTACTTGAGTTTGAAACTAAAAAAGCACTAAACATAGGCATCAGGAAGATGGAAATTTAAAATAAAAACCGTCGTTATTACTGATGAAAGCCAGATTGGAAAATATACTTTCTCTGCGGCAGGAAGACAGATTAGAGAAGAGAAAAATCAATGGACTGATTGGAGCACGCTTTGCTCTTTTCCCCCAAATTCACAATCAGTTAAATCATTCCTCATTTGGAGTGTCACGGGTGGAGAGATGGTCTTTAAATGTCACTCGAGGGAAGTGCTTCCACAGGGAAGCTGGAGGATAACTATTTTGACATTAACATCGTTTAACTTTCGTTTCAGACAATGATATATCTTAGTGAATTCTAGGTTTCCATTTCTACCTTTAATATCATTATAATTTATTTCATACTACATCAAAGGATCAGTGTAACAAGTGGTA
>NW_017732373.1:314473-318570 GCF_001890085.2 Hipposideros armiger | reverse complement strand
CATGCCTGATCATGTCCACTTCTTGTCTATTTTTTAACTTCTTTTTACCTCCTCACTCTCTTCACAATCCTGCACGTCTAGAAATCCCATTTACCCAGCACTTATCTTGTGGAAATTCCCCATTGCTAATAACAAATGTCTCCAAAATTTAGCAGTGGATAGTAACAATAAACATTTATAATTTCACAGTTTCCGTGGGTCAGAAATTCACAAAAGGTTCCAGTCAAGATGTTGGCTAGATGACAGCGGTGACCTGGTGGTACCTCGCTGACCCGTGGTCCAGTGCATTAGTGTTTAGCCAGCAAACAGGTTACGTAGAAGAAAGGTGGTGTTTTCTGCTTCAGTGAACTGGAAACAAACAAGAAAAAAAAACAGAAAAACTTTGTATTGTCTATAAAAAGGTCACTATATTATACAAAGAACAAACAACAAGCTTAAAAACGTTCCAAATAATTCTTCCTTACAAATGGCACTTTTCTTATAATGCACGATAAAAGTAACCAGTATTTGCTTTATTTCAATATTTAGAATATTTACTGTACTCTTATTCAAAAGAGAGGATAGGTATAGTTTATGCAGTTGTTCTATAATAAGGAAACAATTAGAAATGATGTCATACCAATGTAATTATTTTCTTCTTCTTTTTCTCCTTTGATTTCAGATACCCAGCACTTCGTAGACACTGCCCTGTCAGCATACACCTCCTACTCCTATGACATCGAGACCACCAATGTGCACGGCTCAGCAAGGAGCCCAGCTGCCATCTACAGGACAAAGCCAGGGGTCCCAGAAGGACCCTTGAACTTAAGTTCTATCACTCCCATTAGCTCAGACTCTGTGACACTTACCTGGACGGCACCTTCAAATCGCTCTGGTCCTATAGAGAAATATATGTTGTCCTGTGCTCCTTTAGACGACATCCAGCCGTGTGTTTCCTACGAAGGCCACGAAACGTCAGCTACCATTTGGAACCTGGTTCCGTTCACCAAGTACCGTTTTTCTGTGCGGGCCTGTACTAGTGGGGGCTGTTTACACAGCTCCCCGCTGACGGTGACCACAGCCCAGGCACCTCCCCAAAGGCTGGGCCCACCTGGGGTACGGAAGATCAGTTCCACAGAACTCCTTGTAGAGTGGTCTTCACCAGTGCAACCAAATGGTAGGAATGCAAGGCCTAGATTTCCCCTTCGTGGGCAAAACTTGAATTCAGATCTAGGCATTTGGAATTGTGCAGTAAGAGTCTGGCAATTGTATTTATTTTTATAACTGCAGGATATAACAATTGAGAAACCATTTCTAAAGATATAAGATACTATTTGTCCTGGTTAGTAGAATGAGTGTGTGTCTTTAATCTAATAATAAATTCCGTTCATTTAAATTGCCCCTTAAAAGGCTAATATTATCTTTGCTCTTAATGACATCTGCCACAACACAAATTATGTTTCTAATTTTAAACTCACTTATGAAATGCATTATATTTGACTGTGTCACAAATTAGGGCACCCATAAGCAGTAAATTTTCTCTTTTAGGCAAGAAAAGTATATAAAATAATATAAAAAATATGTATATAGGCTAGTGGACTCCATTAAGTTAATTTTTGTGGTCATACAATTAAACCCTGTTGTATAGGCCAGATACACATTCGGAGATTTTTAGTAACTTAATATCATGTATATATTGTGACAAAACCTTTTTTCTTAGACTCTTAAGTTACTTGATAAAACTGGGTAGAGATTAACTACAACATTCTAATATTTATGCGGACAGGACTTTTGTTAAACAGATCATCAGATTAAAACCCCCAAATATGAAAATACAGACATTGGAGGTACAGTGATAAAATTCCCATAAAAAATAGCTACGCTTAGTAGAAATTATGAGCAATCATCCTGAAAAAAAAAATGAATTTAACTATCATAAGTTACAGTTACTTCGTGTTTGTATACTTTCCCTTTTGGTTTGTTTTTCCCATAAACATGCTCTTTAGTAGTATTTCATACGTTCATCTACCACCAGTTAGTTTGTTTTTTTGTAGGTACCTATCGCCTAGATTACTAAGGAGAGGCACAGGTGGCCTAGTGAGAAGAATAACGAAAAACCAACACTCTTTAACTGACTTAACACCACCCCGCCCCCAAAATAATCTGTTTGTCTGGCGAGTCATCTTGGTTTACTGTTTTACTTTCCTAGGAATAATTACACGATACGAACTCTACATGAAAAGGTTGGGATCTCATGGAGAAACCGCGTNCCTTGTAGAGTGGTCTTCACCAGTGCAACCAAATGGTAGGAATGCAAGGCCTAGATTTCCCCTTCGTGGGCAAAACTTGAATTCAGATCTAGGCATTTGGAATTGTGCAGTAAGAGTCTGGCAATTGTATTTATTTTTATAACTGCAGGATATAACAATTGAGAAACCATTTCTAAAGATATAAGATACTATTTGTCCTGGTTAGTAGAATGAGTGTGTGTCTTTAATCTAATAATAAATTCCGTTCATTTAAATTGCCCCTTAAAAGGCTAATATTATCTTTGCTCTTAATGACATCTGCCACAACACAAATTATGTTTCTAATTTTAAACTCACTTATGAAATGCATTATATTTGACTGTGTCACAAATTAGGGCACCCATAAGCAGTAAATTTTCTCTTTTAGGCAAGAAAAGTATATAAAATAATATAAAAAATATGTATATAGGCTAGTGGACTCCATTAAGTTAATTTTTGTGGTCATACAATTAAACCCTGTTGTATAGGCCAGATACACATTCGGAGATTTTTAGTAACTTAATATCATGTATATATTGTGACAAAACCTTTTTTCTTAGACTCTTAAGTTACTTGATAAAACTGGGTAGAGATTAACTACAACATTCTAATATTTATGCGGACAGGACTTTTGTTAAACAGATCATCAGATTAAAACCCCCAAATATGAAAATACAGACATTGGAGGTACAGTGATAAAATTCCCATAAAAAATAGCTACGCTTAGTAGAAATTATGAGCAATCATCCTGAAAAAAAAAATGAATTTAACTATCATAAGTTACAGTTACTTCGTGTTTGTATACTTTCCCTTTTGGTTTGTTTTTCCCATAAACATGCTCTTTAGTAGTATTTCATACGTTCATCTACCACCAGTTAGTTTGTTTTTTTGTAGGTACCTATCGCCTAGATTACTAAGGAGAGGCACAGGTGGCCTAGTGAGAAGAATAACGAAAAACCAACACTCTTTAACTGACTTAACACCACCCCGCCCCCAAAATAATCTGTTTGTCTGGCGAGTCATCTTGGTTTACTGTTTTACTTTCCTAGGAATAATTACACGATACGAACTCTACATGAAAAGGTTGGGATCTCATGGAGAAACCGCGTCAGGAGAAAGCCGCGTGTTTGAGAGCAGCGGCTGGCTCGGTCCTCACCCATCGGCAGAATCCGCCCATGAAAGTGCACTGACACCTCCTCAGACGACCGCCACTGTCGCCGGCTTGGAGCCGTACACCGAGTACGGGTTCAGAGTCGTGGCTGTAAATATGGCCGGCAGCGTGTCCTCCGCCTGGGCCTCAGGAAGAACCGGGGAATCAGGTGAAGAGCAATTCATTCAACTCTCCTCTCCCAGCTCCTGAATGAAAACGATGCCTCAGATGAAGGTCAAGAGCACTAAAACGCATTTCAAATGCAAGAATTATAAACTTGCATAAACTAAGGAAAAATTTAACATGTTGGTTGGTTACATAGATAACCCAAGGTCTTACAGTTCTTGCAGTAAGTTGTGGGGGAAAATAGGTTTTAGCTATTACTTCAAGGGGGGGAAATGACTTAACTGTAGTTATATATAGTCTCTAGCGGATGTTTGCCAAAAATAGCAATTGATTTCCAGTCCTAAAGTAGGTTGGCCATATGTCCCATCTTGCTCTAAATTGAGCACAGTTCATGTTCAATGAAAGAGATACCTGCCTACAGAGTTCACAAATCTGATTTTATTTCTCTTTCCAAAACAAATAGTTTAACTACTCGATTGTACTTAATGACTGAACCCTGGATGTCAAAATCTGTTATTCACAAGTGTGCTTGTAAGCAGCTGGCAATATGGTAA
>NW_017732373.1:301051-306614 GCF_001890085.2 Hipposideros armiger | reverse complement strand
TCTTGGACTGACCCCTTTATTATTATGAAATATCCTTCTTTGTCTTTTTTTACATTTTTTTGCATTAAAGTCTGTTTTGTCTGACAGAAGTATTGCTACTCCAGCTTTCTTTTCATTTCTATTTTCACGTATCTTTTTCCATCCCTTCACTTTCAGTCTGTATGTGTTTCAATTTTGAACTGAGTCTCTTGTAAGCGCTATATAGACAGGTCATGTTTTTTAATCCATTCTACCACCCTATGTCTTTTTATTGGATCATTCAATCCATTTCTGTTTCAAGTAATTATTGATAAGTATGTACTTATTGCCATTTTCTTAATCGTTTTTAGGTTGTTTTTTATAGTTGTCCTGTGTTCCTTTCTTCTTCTCTTGACTTCTTCCCTTGTAGTTTGCTGTTTTTCTTTAGTGTTTTGTTTGGGTTTCTTTCTTTTATTCATTGTGTATCTTTTGCAGGTTTTTGGTTTCTGACTACCATGTGATTTATGTATATCATTCTGTATCTATAGCAGTCTATTTTAAGTTTACAGATGTTTGAGTTCAACTATATTCAAAATGGGCTGCATTTTTACCCCCTCCATATTTTATGATTTTGGTGTCATATTTTGGATCTTCTTGTATTGTGTTTCTCCTAACTTGTTATTGTAGTTTGAATTGAGTTTGATACTTTTTTTCTTTTAAACTTCGTGGTAGATTTTTAAATGTCTGACTTGCTTTATTTATTGACTGNCACATAACGCAGGACCCTGGTTATGTGATAATTATTGTTGATCTCCAGCATGATAGCCGATTCAGGGAGTGTTTATTCACCAAGGAGGCGGTCCCCCTTACATTCTCAAAAAGCTGTGCTTTTCTGCTTTTTCTTATGTCATAGACCCTGTAGAAAAATCATACTAGTTACATGCCACACTGAGGTCAAGAAACACGGTGGCTCGGAGCAGAGGGAGATAAACTAAGCCAGCTTCCTGGGGGGCGGAGGGGATCCGTATATCCAGCACCCCTTTTGGTTTTCCTAACTGGGAAGCAGTGCCTGGAAACGTCTAGTGATAGAACTTCGAAGCTACAGGAGACCCCAGCCACAGCCAGATGGAACGTGCTCTTCAACATGAGGTATACTGAGAACGGAGAGATCAAACAGGGGATTAGCCGAGAGCCAGTCTAGAACCTCAATTTCCTTCTTGAAGGAGACGAGGAAACAAAGAAGGGAATGGTAGCGTCTTCTTTCTCCTCCCCTGTCGGAGGATTCAGAGTCCACACACAGAGCAACGCTGAGGTGAAGCATGTCAGTTGCCAGCTGGAAAGCCATGGCTTCACCACCTGGATTCCTTGTCTGAGTCCTGGTCCCATTGCCCGCCCAGGTGGTTTGGCCTAGCAGCGTTAGGCAAATCCCACTTCCTGTGGCCATTCTGCCTTCCTGAGAAAGAGTCCTCATACTTTTTTTACTGACGAGCAGCCTGAGGATGTCTTCCGAGTATGTTAGTCTGCCTCCCCCACGCTCCTGAAACACGGAAAGGCTGCCCTTTCCTGGATTCCTGTCTTCCTAATAGAGAGGCGGTGATGTTTGAAGCTATTGACCCAGCCGTGCAGTCTTCATAGACAACAAAGTTCCTGGAAAATAAATGGAAGTTCGATTTTTACCAACCTGTCCCCAGCAAGAGATTCTCCCCATTTCGCCTTCAGTCCTTACCCGATCATGCGCAAACTCCACACTACATAAATTTTGCAAGTGTAAATTTATGCATAATGATATGCTATTAATCAGATTATGAAGTCGTAAGTGCTGCATGAGGAAGAATATATATTATCAAGCATTTTATAAAATAATGCTTATAAATAGAAGAGCCAGACTAGAAATCGGGTTATAGAGTCATTGCAAAAAATACAAGAACGTTGTAATTTTATTCCAAGTGAACACAGACTTTGCATGTTGTTATTCCTTGAAATGATGGATACTGAAGATTCGTTTTACACTTTATAAGAGGATTTTCTAAGTAAATACATAGCTTTTGAATGTGGATGAGCTGTATCTTTTTATAATATATAATTTCAAAAATATGTGATTGGCTAGTAATAATATGCCTTGTATTTGTACAGAGATTTGTTTTGTAAATCCCAAAGCAATTATGCATATTGTTTTTAAAAGCAGTTATTGTCAAAGTATTCCACTGAAAATTTATTCTCATGTTGTAGCTGGGGAAACTGAGGCAGATATGTTTCAAGTGATTTTTCTAAAAAATCATGTGGAATGAGAAATTAGAAAGTGAAGTATAATCTTTAAAAGTCTTCAGAGCCCTCTCCATTATTTTGTGTTGTCTATTCATTTACTGTTTTGAGATGAACAAATTTATATCTGCAATCCNTTCAAGAGGCTTCTTATGAGGGCTTGGAATCTTTCTTCCCTAAATCTTGACCTTTCTGTAGAGTTGGGTCGACTCACTCCTGCTCTATGGGGCGATAGGCAGACATCCAGGAATTGCTGGTTTGCCCTTGGGCTCTATTTTGCCTTTACTGGATAGGCAGAGGCCACCTTATTTATTATTAATAAAAGTTCCTAAGTTTCTAACATGTAAATTAAAGATTTCAAGTATGATCACAGTAGGAAGTGGTTTGCATAAAATTGTGTTTGCTTCATTTAGAACAAAGTAGATTCAATACAAATAAGATTACATGTATTATTATCTAGATAACCCAATCACTTAGCATTTAGTATATTTTCAAAACAGATTTTCTATCAGCAGTCCAACACAGCTGAGTTTCCTTGTGCTCTTTAAGGAAATGTTCAGATGTGAATAGGTTAAGATTTCTAGATAGTGCGAGACAGTGTGCAAACATATTTAGCTATAAAAATATTTCCTAGACCTTCTTCTTAACTGTCCTCAGGTCCAATTCTATAGTCTGCTGTTGTGTTCTATTTTGTTTTCATTCTGGAAAAAAAATTATTGGGCTCAAATGATCTCATCCGAGTAATTCTTTTTCTTGAGAACAACTCCCAAATTTCAAGGCATTCTTTTTTATTACCTCTGTTACTGAACTCTTTGTATTTCTATATATTTAATATATGTGAACTTCAGATGTGTGTATACATGTATGGAGTTGCCTCGCTTGTTCAAAACACCACTCTCCTATGAGACTGCGTATTTATTTATTTTGTGTCCAGTATTGTAGAGGGTTACTGGGTATGGATAACGGAGGGAGGCTGTCTCCTTTGGGAACAAATGACAGCACTTGCGACAAGAGAATAAAAATTAAAAGAGGAACCAGTCTTGTGGGTGGAGGAAGTGAAACAGAAGCAGCACAAGCTGCAGACTCGTCAGAAGTGCAGGGGAGGAGAAAGGGGCCGCGGCCCTCTGACAGCAGAACTGAGATCAGGACTTGTCAGGCTTGTAAAATAATGACGGTCATCTAGTGGGACTGTCCAGCCAATAATAATACATGTTTTGTAACGTTCCTCACAAGTGTTGGTCCAACCTCTTTGATACCTTTAGTGGTGGGGGCTCCTAACTCCCAGGCAAGTCCATATCCTGTTTAGAGACCACTGTTAAAAGGTAATTCCTTATATTGATGCATAATCTCACCTTATGGCTTCTATTTAACATTCTTATTCTACTCCTTTTGGCTCACGTATCTTCCTCATGACCTCCCTTATAACATTTCAGTAACAGTACCTCTACCCAAATCCCCTTTCCTTCAGGTCACCAACCTGGGAGCCTCCCATCTGCACCTCAAGTGGGATGGATTCTAGGCTGTTAGTACAGGGCTCTCCTCTAAATGACATATAGTCTGTTTTTTGGTAGACACAAGCTAAAGGAACTGAGGGGAGATATGCCTGCCCTTAGAGACTGGACAAACCCTGGAGCTGGAAAGAGTAAAACCAGACCGTGTGTGTGAAACAGAATCTTCCATGCGCAATGCTCCAGTGATAACATCTGTGCTGATATGGTCCTCACTGGATGCAGCCCAAGCTCTGGGGCATGGCAGGCCGTGGCCTGTGCTCTGTGCAGCTCTCACCTTAGTGACTGGCGGGGCGCTGAAGGCACATCTGTCCCCTGGAAGGTTACTGAGCTGAAACCAACCTGAGCCTGTCGAGTCCTCCCTCTGCCCCTTATTCTTGAAAAACAGAACTTGGAAACTTCTCATATTCTCTGAAAGCCATGAGATGTGCAAGTTAATTGACTTTTTAAATTAAGAGCTTATTCATATATTCTGGGGGAGGAAAGTCATAAGGAGAATGCCAGGGCTTGAATTTAGGCTCCGCCGTCTACTGGCTGTGTGACCTTGAGTCAGTTGCGTTACTTCTGTGCCTTCATTTTCCAGTTTATAAATAAGTACAACGTATTTTGTAGGGTTCTTATGAGAATTAAAAGAGAGTGCATACATGTTAATTTTTTAAACCAGTGCAAAGTAAATACTCAATAAAAATTATTATTTATCAGTCACAATGTAAATGTTACAGATTTTCTGATGTCATCCAAATCAGGAAATATTTTCTAACTTTGATTCCATAAGATTATTGTAACATAAATGTGACAATGAAGAGTCATAAACTGAGGATCATACTCCAAAAATAAACTATAAACAGCTGACGGCTAAAAGCATTATTTCTCAATTATGTAAAGAGTATTTCATTCAGAATTATGATATACGTCTTCAGAATTTTGCTCAAAAACTACGAATTTCAAATTTGTTGTTTGCAACAAAGAGTTAATCTGCCATAACCATATTGTTACTGTATTTTATTGTGAATGCTTAATTCAGTAATCATCTACTAAGGGCTCACTACTTAAAACACTAGGGAGTGGATTCAGAAGTAAGCCATTCAAAGACGCCTTCATGGTGTCTGCATTAAGGTGTTGACACATAACAAATAGGATGAACACTCTGGGGACATATGAGAAAAGATAAAGGAAAGCTGTGGGAACATAGAATATGAGATAGATACCTTTGATGTGGGAGATTGGGAGATTATTTCAGATTAAATAGCATTTGAGATGGACTACCAGGGGGTGGTAAAGATTTCTGCTGGTATCTACTGAATATACACCGTGTTCTAGCCTCTGTCTTAGCAGTGTAGTGAGGGACCAGATACTGAGGTGAGGAAATCTAGGGGCTTATGAGGAGTTCTTGCGCAGTATTGCGTAAAACAGATTAAAAGGAAGCATGTAACTAGAGCCTGGGAGAGTTTTTTAAGAGGCAATGAGGGAGTAAATCAGATAAATAAAAGTAATGACAAAAGAAGGGACTGGAGTGGGATCAAGGAAGAGATACCCACAGGCTAAGAAGAGAGAAGAATTGAAAATGACAGTAAGTATTGTGGACCACGGCGATGCCATTAACTATAATGGGGACGATGAAGAAAGAACATATGCGGGAAAATAAACCCATGAGTTTAAGTTTGATCATTTGATAGAAACACATCCATGACAAGTATAACCAGCCAGTAGCAGAAAATGCAAATCGGGAGTTTTAGGAATGGTGCAGATTTTGCAAGCATCTGCGTATAGATGGGAGCTAAAACTATGGATGGGAAGGAATTAGGGAAGGCAGAGAAAATACCAAACAGGAGTTC
>NW_017732373.1:287523-299806 GCF_001890085.2 Hipposideros armiger | reverse complement strand
TTGGTATATGGTTAGAATTGGTGCATTTCATCCAGAATATTGTACTGCTACTTTTTTAGTTTTGGTGTTGTGACAAAGCCCGGGAACTAATTTGAGGGAGATTTTCCTCAGAAGCAGCCACGTGTCTCCCCTTTGCAAAACCTGCAAGCAGTGTTATTGGCAGCTTTGGGTTGCTCCTGGGCATAGGAGGACCCTCTATGAGTCCCTGTTATACTCTTCTTCAAAAATACCCTTTTAATCTAGGAAATTGGTGCATTTCCACCCTTTGTGATTTAAGTACAATTTAAACCTTTCTTAAGAGACATGCCTTTTGGAGACCCATTCCTGGAGGAGCAATGTGATAATTCCTTTGCCTGTCATGACTTGACCTCTGCGCAGTAAACTTGGAAGTGCCCACCTCCCATTAAGCGAGCAATTAGTGGTACATTAAGCTTTTCTGAACCCAGAGTAAAATGTATAGGCTGTTTGCTGCTGGGTTGAAAACACACATTGTTTTGCATGCAGGTACATAAGTCTTTTCATTGTGAGCAGGACCCAGAGTGATTAAACAAGCACTCCTAATATGTTAATTTATAATTTTAATTACAACAACCTTGTATATACAGTCGTTAGTGAATACCAATATAAATATTTTTCTATCTTTTTATTCATAATGCATAAACCAATCATCCAGTGCCTTCTCTGAGGTTGCCTCTTTTTGTTTCATAATACAATCTTTGTTCATAGTTATGAATGCATTTTGTTCATTCCTGTCTTGAATAATCCCTCATTAAGCGAGTCACTTTCGGCTCCATGCTAAAAAGGAAAAATTATCATGCAAATGTGGCATGCCATATTAAAAAGCACATTACCAAACACTTTTGTTGCTGTCCTTCAATTAGTTTCCCTTCTTTGAATTTAATTCCATTTGTTGTTAAACTACTGACTTGATGTATGGACTCATGCATCTGAGGCTGCTGCCAGGAAACGGGGGGAAAGAAATCAAAGCCGCTTGGAAGAGCCGCAGAGACGAGCTGAAATGTATTGGCTTCACCTTTGACAAGAACACTTGAACAGCACAGGAATCCCCGGATGATTCAACTTGGCTAATTATCCAATTATTTATTTCAGGGATAAAAGGCGCTGTTTGACAATTAGAGAATTGTGACGCAATCTGAGAAATTTGGTCATGACGGATGCCTTCAGTAACTCCTCAGATAAATAGTATATCTGTGGAAGCTTGTCCCCGCGAGCGTTTCCAGGCAGCAGTCCTTCTGTTTTAGCGTCAGTGGCATCCCAAGTACATGGGCTCTTGTTTGTTTGTTTTGCTCTTTCAACAACAGAAATTATTTTTTTTCCCTTTTCACCAACATGTCCCATTTCCATGCCTCTTCAGCAGTGTTTAAGTTGCCTTTCTCTTGATTAAAAGCTTTTGGTTCAGAGCAATACTTTTTAATTGCCTAATGATATAAGTCGGTTCTTAGGAAAGAACCGCACATTTAGGAGTTCATTTGCAATATAACTGAAAAATTCATTGCATGGCAGTAAAACAATTTACTGTTAATTACAAGGAGAAGAATTTGCTGTAGCATGCTCACAGATTGCCATGAATCATACAGCACTCCTAGAGATTTATAACAGATGTGTAAGTGGGATGAATTAGCAGGGTTTAATAACAGAGACACAAATCATGCAGACTTCAAGGAGCTTTAATTGATATACTAGAATGTGATGGGCATGAATCACTCAGCCATTCAACAGCACTGTAACATATGGTCAGCTCAATATGCCACATCTTAAATCGGTTGGTGCGTCGTTGGTTGTCCCATATGGTGGAAGCAATATATTTTTCATGATTAAAAAAAATATATCCATTTTTAAAGAAATATGATTGCAAAGCATGTTTGTTATTGAACAGTCGCCNGCTGCTTTCTACAACTAGTCACTTAGGTTATGAAATTTTAAAGTCAGAACCCAGGCAAAGATTCCAAATGAATTTTATTGTATTCCTAAAGGGAAAACATCTATAAAATTACTCCAAATGTTACTAACTTTTACAGTTTTTTTATATTTATGGAATTTATTTTTATGTAAGATTATTTGATTCATATGTATATATACATCCCTTAGAAGAAATAGCTTTGTACTTATTCGTGCCTGGTGTCATACTCTCCATTTTAATGACTTCTTTTTCCTGCGTATATTTTCAGTGGTCTTTGTACCTACAGACTAAGCAAATTTACATGGTTGCTTTGATCAATTCTAGTTATAATGATGGGACCGACTCTCGGTGTTGGTTATTTAATTACTTGTTTGTGAACTGTTGAGTTTCTCTCAGCCTCCTTCACTCCAATCTGCTATTTTCATCTGAAATTGTGTGACAAAGACAATATTTCAAAAAATGTAACTGTTTGATCTAATCTGCATATGCTTATTTGCATAAGGAAGATAATTGAGAATTGACCTCATGTGGATACTCAGTAATATGTTTACTTTTTTCCCCTTTTTCTTCTTCTCCTTTTTTTTTTTTTTCTTAAGAGAATGATGGGATTGATTTAACACAGTGACATGTTTCTGTGCTACCTCCATCAAGTAGCATGTGGGCAATACTGCACTGGGTTCGTTTTGGCCAAGCCCCATGGTTTTATTTGGACTTTTTAATGATAACAATGACAGTGTCACCATCCTTTATCTCTACCAGTGGTGACAATAACCANTGAATGTTATCACATTGATATCCCAGAAGCCCCTTAAACTATCCTTGTTTTTTAAAATTCTTTTTTCTTTGTGCTGTTCTGATTAGGTGATTTTCACCAGTTTCTCTTCCAGGTTCCTGATCCATTCTCCTGTGTCAGCTAATCTGCTGTTGATTCCTTCTAATGTGTTTTTCATTTCAATTATTGTATTCTTCATGTCTGCTTGATTCTTCCTTATGCTTTCTAACTCTGTATTGAAATTTTCTCTAAGTTCCACTCAAGTTTGATGAGCATCCTTATGACCATTTCTTTTAATTTTTTTAACCAGGAAAATTACTTTTTCCCCATTTCCTTAGGGTTTCTTTCTGGGGATTTTTCTTGTTCCTTCATTTGAGAGAGATTTCATTATGTTTGACCTTCGGTGTGTGTTTATATGAATGAGACAAAATAGCTGTCTCTCCGAGCCTTAGAAAAGTCACCTTATCTCTAAGCGAGCTTTAAGTAGAGTGTGTTCCAGGTGGTTTTGGCAGACAGGTGCTGAGTGGGAGCCCAAGGTATACTGAGCCGCAGCAGTGCTGGGTGGAGAGGACAGGTGCTGTAGTAATGCCCTGTTAACTCTGATTCCTCCCTTTGTTTGGCTGAAATGGGCTCAGGAGACCTTGAGGATAAGCCAGAACACACCTGGATAGAGCCCCCGCCCACCAGATAGAGGTGGATGTCAAGAGAAGCGCTCACCTGCCCCTCCAACCGCGGGGAATCCTGGAAGCTGCCGAGAGCTCCTGCAGGTCCCTAGTCTTCTCTATACAGCCTCTCGCTGGTTTCTTAGACCGGAAGTGGTCCTGCATAGCAGCGACCTCTGTGTGGGCTCTATGCCCCGGGCAGTTGAGGGAGGCTGCTTGGAGCTCGGCATGTGCTCGTGGCACCTGGGGCTGGGGCAGGGAGGCTAGGTGTGTGTGCTGGCACCCCGTTGTCCCCGCTCCCTTGATTGGGAGGCAGAAGGCTCCAGGCCATGTAGCTACAAAGAACTGACTACATGATCTAGCAGGTAGGCAAAGGCCCGGTTCGGCTTGTGCAGCCCTATCCAGGCGGAAGGGGCCTAACCTGTGATGGCACTGGCTCCTCTGCCCCTAGAGCCCCTGCGGCTCCCGGAGGGCCCCCTGGTGTCCTCCCTCGGTGCCCCAGCCTTCTCTGTGGTCTCTTTCTCTGCTTGGTTGTCAGAAGCTGTCCATTCAGCACTCAGGTGTCTCGCAGGAGTGATCACTACCTCTGTATGTGCATATTTCATTTTGCTTGGGGGTGGGGCGAGTTCAGCAACCTCTATGCTGCGTCCCTCTTCTGCAACTCATTTAAACTGTTTAGTCACATTTTAGATCAACTCTATCTTGTGCTTTCTGTTCCTAGAACCATATAAATACTTGAGGCCCTAACGGATTTGATTTTGAGTGCAATGGAGTGTATGTGTCCATACGTGTGGATATCGGTGTCTAGAGGCAGAAACCAAACTCGTGACTGTAACGTGTGCTTCTGATATTTAGCCCCAGCCCACCTGAGGCCTCCCCTGGTTGATGGAGTCAACAGCACAACCCTCCGTCTTCGATGGCTTGCACCTGGAGAGTTGAATGGCCCTTCTCCCGTTTACCACCTGGAAAGGAGAGAGTCGTCGCTGCCAGCCCCCGCGTCAGCAGTGATGCGAGGAACTCGCTTCATAGGAAACGGTTATTACAAATTTCCCAGCACCACTCACCCAGTCAATACAGACTTTACCGGTAAGTGTGTTTGGCGTCACTTTACTTCAGAGGCGCTAACCTCCAAGGTGTTTTTCTATTATTTTGCTATCCCTTTACAATGACTTTTTACTATGCCTGTTGATAGAAAACCTAATTCAATCCTTTGATTTCTTTAGCTCGATTGTGTTAACATACCCATCTTTGTAGTATTCTGGAAAAAAATAGGGGGTAAGTGGAGGAAAGAAAAAAAAATAGATGTGAAAAGGCTGCTTTATTGGATCAAAGTATGTGCTAAACATGGCTCTTGGACACTATTTACCAGAACAAGTTTCTCAGCGTATTGTTCACTTGCTCTGTGAAAAAGAATTCTACGGCCAAATGAGAATGCGGCACGCCCCATGCAAGGGGAGACTCTCAGTTCACATCAGGCTATTCATACCGCTACAAGGAATTATAAGAAAGCTCTTTAACTTTCTTCAGCTAAATATTCCTAACACTTAACGTGATATAACGTTTCTTAAGCGTAACAACTATTAATACCCCGTGTTCTCTGGAGAGCATGACAGGAAAAAGTAATGTGAGGGAAAACACGGCTTCTATGGCCAGGACGACAGACAGTAAGGCATAAAAAAAATTTAAATAGAGACAGAATCCAGCTCTCACCCCCGTGACCCTGCCTCCTCACTCGCCCTTCCTGTGCTGTTAACATTTTGGAAGTCCTGTTACCTGCATACATGATCACTTCTGGCAGCACTGCTTCTCTTTAGATACAGAAAACTGTACCTATTGATTATACATACTTCACTTTCTCAAGTTTTAAAAAATTAACAAAGTATAAGACATACACTCAATCATTAATTTAACCTATGAGAGAGTCATTTTGGAGCAAATAGCTCGTCTTTAAAATGTTGCCTATGTGGAGGACAGTGGAATGGGATTTGAATTATAAAATGGAGCTCAGACATCATTGTCTGTGCCTACAATAGTAAATACTTTGCTTTTAAGTGAGGCTGGCTGCCGAGGTACGTTTGTAATGCATCGTGATTACACTCCAGCTGAGATACATTGAGATTAATGCATACTTAACTAGTGCGTCAGAACCATCATCGCGTATTAGAAATGAGACCCCTGAGGCCCGCTAAAATGCTCAACTTCTGCTTAATATTTGTACTTGTCAAAGAAAGGAAGGAAAAGGGAAAAAGAAAAAGTAGGTGGAAGATCATCTATGGATAAAAAGCAAAATCCTTTTTCTCAAACGGAAATGGAAACCACATCCCAGGCCCAGCATTGGGCTTGCAATGTGTTTCTTCCAGGGAACAGCGGCGGTTTCTCTCATGCGGGTATGGTTGCGGCAAGCACGTCAGCCTGGATCTGCTGGCGAGCAGCAGACAGGGTTTTGATGGGATGACGGTCGTTGCAGGGAAACATGGAGTGGCCCGTCCAGTGTTAATACGTTTAGTTGTCTGTGCCATCTCCCTCGCTGCCCCTCCACTCTGAGGTGCGAGGGCTATGGGCAGATGTAGTGTCTGGGAAGTTTTCCAAATTCCTCTCTAAAAAAGTTAGGCTGTAAACACCAGCCCCACTAAACAGGATCCTTCTGCCTGTAACAAAGTCTCCAGCTGCACAGAAAATGTCTTTGCAGGACGCATCATTTGAAGGACAAGGCAGGGACATGACAGTTGTGGCTCGAGCTACTCCCTGAGCTTTGGTGTTTCCTGGAGAAGAACCTCCGCCGTCAGGCCCTGCACTGGGCAGCACTGGCTGCTTTGTGCTGGTAGCTTGGCCTTCCTCTCAAGGCTCCCTGTAACGTGTACAGTAACCAGTCTACATCGGGTTATTGGTTTGGTCCTCTGGCTCAGCTGACACGCTGGGTGGAATAATTTGGTCGAGCTGGGTCATGGTCGAACTACATTGACCCAGTTCATGAGCTGGGGCAGTTTTACAAAGCCAACTCAATGGCTCTCCTTAAATTTAACATTTAAACTAAGTAGAAAGACGAGTGGATAGTGAGTGTTTTACTTACATATTCTCTCATTCTAACCCTCTACAACCCTGTGAGGTTAGATATTTTTACTCTCATAGCACATGAGGAACTGAGGCTCTGATAAGTGGCTTCCTCCAGGGAGTGCAGCTACTGGATTTTGGGGTGAGATTTAATCGGGAGGCGCCTGACTCTAAAAGCTGGTGTTTTGCCGTGGAAATGGGATGGAGGTGCACGTGCGGACGGGTCTTTGGGGATTGTGGAGTGAGACATGTCTAGCGGTAGTAAATGAGGATGGGAAGTGAAATAGTTACCACCCAAATATTCTTACCCAGTGCTGCTCAGCTTTGATCTGTCTTCTGATTGTTAGCTTTCTGAGTAACAGTAAATGGTGTTTCTGTTATTTACTTATTCATTCCCCCACAGCCATCTGGGCACCTGTTTTTGTTTTTCTGTTTTGTTTTCCCCATAGCAATTAATTCCAAAGTGTTCCTTAAAGCTAGATGTATAACATCTGAGTGAGAGTATTTTAGACAGGCTTAAGCGCTGTGTGTCAAACAGTCCTTTCAACTCACATTCTTATATATTTCATGTAGTTTTTCTATTGTGAGGCAAATTTAATGAGCAACTCCTGGAAAGCTCTAAAATGATGACTTGGACTTTAAAAGCAAATAACCGTAAAAAGAACTTAGATGGCTTTTGTTTTGAATTACTCATTTCAAAATCTCAAACACTGTCTCAGATGATTCCAGAAGTATGAATGGAGATATCAAATAACACTCAAAAACAAATATATGGTGATGTGCATTATTATACACATTTTGTACATGAAAAAATAAGTCAGATTTAACCCATCAATGAAAAGATTTATAAATACATTCATAACATGTTCCATGGCCATGAGCAAAATATTCAGTCTCAGCATAAACTACCTCATTATTGTAGTTCAGGAAATGGCTGTCTTTATATAACTCAGCCCTCTTCCGTATTTGCCTAGATATCTTTACACCATATGATATAATGAAAACAACTCAAACATATGAATATACGTCCTAACATGTTGCTTAATATTGTAAATTACTAAGCTTAGTATTATAAATGAACTGTCAAAATCTACCTTTTGGCAGAAATATTAACCAGATGGATTTTTTTTTCTTAAATCCTTCTTCCTTTCTGATACAAGTGATCTTTTAAAACTGTATTCCCCAGGAAGGACATATTATCAGTCATTTACATCAGAGTATGAATTAAGACCATGCATCACCACCTCACTTCAATATAATTTAAGAGTGAAGGCTTTGGGAACAGACTGATAGGTCTCAGATCCAGACCCCATTTTTTATTAGCTAAATGTAATTAGACAAACAGCTTAATCATTTTTGTGACTGTTTCCTTTTCTTTAAAACTGGCATCATAATATTACTAACATTATTGATATGTAGCAGGCAGGGGCATTGAAGGAGATAACACACCTAATGAACTTTGCACAGGCTCTGCCACCCAGATTACTTAACAGTCATTAAACGTTAGCTATTAACCATTATTCATTTAACACATATTTATTAAGTGCCTACAATGACACAGGAGTTTTTCCAAGAGTCTTCGGCAATTTATAAAATCAACATTCCATTAATTTATTTGGTGTTACACATACAAAATATGTTTGCTTAAGTGTTATATGTGGGGTATGAATAATATGCACTATTCTGTATTAAAATGTGATACTTAATTTTGTTGTTGAAAATCGTTAATCCCCTGACTGTTGAGACATGGGATAAGCTATTTTTTGTAAGTGAATTCATGCTCATCTTCTCAGTTGAGGGTTGTGCTGGAAATCAATGTCTCTAACATCTACAATTCCAAATCAGTGACTACAGACCACTTTAGCGTCAAAAATTCAAGGTACAGGTCATTACCAAGGCAATACGTGAGTTTAAAAACACCTCGATTTTTAAATGGGTTGTTCAGTTATGATTCCTTTTTATAATATGCTCCCCCGATAGATGATTAATATAAATTTATTCTCTATCGTTACTAATCTGAAGAATTAAGTGATATGGGGATAATTACTCAATATCAATCAAATGGATATTCAATTCTTGGCTTATATAAGGAAGTGTAAAGAAGCAGCAAATTCAACATAATTTCATGATCTTGTCACTAGGAAATCCTGTAAACACTCATGGTGAAATATTTTCCTGGTAACATGGAATTCACAGAACTTTCTCCATCCGAACAGGATCAGCAAACAGGGCACCCCCACTCTCCACTTCTGCAAATGCATGGGGCGATCGCTGTGGCTGCAGAGGGGGGGAACATGCTCGTTTTGTTGAGGAAGGCGGAGTAAATACACTTGATTTACATGGAGAATTTAGTCCTTCCCCTGTAATGCTGGTGATCCAAATGAAACCTGGTAAGAGCAGAAAATGACAGCGCTGCTCAGATTTGGCACCCCAAAGGTGACCCTTTGTCTCCTTGTCACTTTTTTTTCCTATTAGCGAAAACAGGTCCATGATCATTTGGGGGAAAGGCTGGACTATTGTGGTACCTAGATGCCAATCACACCAGCCTTTTAAACTGCTGGTGCTGGTGACCCTGCCCAGAATCAGAAACTGCCTTTGGGGACATCTTTGTAGCAACTCTCTGGGGACATGAGCCTCCACGTGCACCTGGATGTAATTCCCTTTTATTTGTCTTCATGAGAAATGTGATTACTGATGCTGAATATGTTTCCGATGAGAACTCGGTATGCTTTCTTCATAATAATGCTGTTCAAGGGCACGGAATGATTGTCATACATTTTAGTCTCTTCGTAGTTTCGCCTTCTCTCCCCCGAAAAAAATGGCTGAACTAAAATGCTTTAGGATCCAGAAATGCAATTAATTACCGACCTGTGGAAAGAGAAATGCAACCAAAATCAATATGCTTTAAAAGCACGTATTTTTTTTTTGCTGCGTGATATTTAGGCAATATTGTTATTATTTTTATTATTTTTAGTAAATGGGGACATTTAAGCACTTCATTAAAGGAAAACTGATTATACGCAGTTACAACGAAGGCACCAGTAGGGCAAACTTCTTCAGAGAGACTAATTAGTAAAAAGCATATTAATTCTGACCTTCAACACCCTTGGTGTCCCATTATTTGTTTTCCTCTGACTGGGAGCAAGTAATTTTGCCAGAAAGTACTTTTAAATAAATAAATAAATAAATAAATGGCCACGTTTTCTTAAGGGAAATTGGAACCACCAATTTTATTTAATCTGTGATGTAGATTTTGGCCAGTTATTGAAAAACAAATACATGAATCTACTCTATGACCCTGTAGTTGAACAACCTGGTTGTAATGATGTGGCCATAAAGACAAGAGGAGATCATGGACCTTGGGAGTGGAGTAATGAAGGAAGTGGCCCTCGGGCAGTGACGAGGCTCCTGAGTTCTTTCTGTCGCCGACAGAAACAGAGGCGACCTGATGTCCGGTTGAGCTCGTCTGTGTAGAGTGAGAGGGACAAGGATCCAAATGCGTATCTGATTCTTAGAATGACAGAAGTCAGGCGAACCCAGGGGAGTTGAAGATGTAACAAAGGGATATTCAGAAGTAACTGTTGGGATTGTTCAATTCTCACTGCCTTTAGTGGAGCGGTATCAGTAGACTCCTCAGAAATGCTTTTCAGATGACATTGTTGGATGCGAGGGGACATGTCATTCCCCACTCACCAGATTCATTAAAAAGGCCGAGTTATGATGACTGCACGCGTTCTAACCCTGGTGATTTTGAAGTGGCGCCTTGCGAAGCACATGTCTGTGATGTCACCTTGGGTTTGGAATGTTAATGGTAGCGCTGGCCTGGTAGTTAGTTCCATTTCACTTTGGAACTTCATCTCGGATTTGCACAAAATAATTGGGTTTAGTCTCTGTTGGCCTAAGATGTGTAAGACGTGTGTTTCAAGCTATATATTATAGTATTAGAGACCAAAAGAAATTCTCACTCGTGGTCCTTAGTTGCGGGTGATGTTCCTTGTGTGTCAGTTGTTACAACGAGAGTGCTATGCCCAGAGGGGCTTTTGTCCTGCCAAAGCTCACATTTTGCTGTTGGGAACTAGGTTTTTGCACGTCTCTTCGATACAGGATCTCCGTAGGCTTATTAAATTTGGAGGTTAATGAATATTTTGACACTTTTACCTACACATATCATTAGGGCTTATTGCAATAGGTTTAAGATGACAGTCACAATACACATATATAGGACAATAAAAAAGCACTTTTAATCTCGAAAGTGCTTTATAAACAACAATGATCAATGCTATGGGTGGGCGAACAGCATCAAATTGATTGGGTTCTATGTCAAAGGCCATGGAGGTATTGATGTTGGCCTTCTAGCTAGGAAGGAAGGCAAACATGGCGACAGTGAAGTGTGTAGGGTCTGGAGTCAGACTCCCAGGTTTGAAATCTGTCTCCCCAACATGCTGTGTGCAACTTTGCATGAGCCACCTCCCTGGCGACACTGCAGCTCAGGGTCCTCATCTTTAAACTGGATCATTGTAAGGATTCCTTGTAGGAATCACTGTCAAGGATCAGCACACGATACCTCTGTGGGTATTATTATATAAATGCATTTATGGCTGACTTTTTTTTAATTCAGAATTTTGACTTCTGTGCCGTTCCATTCACACACGTGTTTTCTGTGCCTAGACCACATACATCTTAAAGATACTCCTTTATAACCTCTCTCCACTACATATCTCTGAACGTTCCCTTTGTTTTCCTCCGCCGGTGAAGTTCTGACCTTTGTTTTTTCACTTGCATATCTTCTTTCTCTAGAGCTTACGTACGCTGCATCTTGTTTCTGCATTTCTCGTGGCTAGCTTTACATTTTAACACGCGCTTGTAAATCTGTTTCTTCTCTCTTCCTCACAGTTTTCTTAGAAGCTAAGACTCAGTATGTCTGTTTTCTCACCTACCAATCAGTCCTCAGCCATTTCTCCCACTTCTTTATTATAAATGCTTTCTTCAAGATGAACGAGGATTTTCAAAATGAAGGGCTTTTCTTAATCCCCACCAGTTGTGCCCCTAAAAAATACGGTACCGTTATATCCTTTTAAAAAATAAAAAATAAACCAAATATTGATCACCAGGTTTCCTCTCGTATTTTCTGCAAATGGTTTTTCCAAGCCTTTTGGCTCTGCTTTTTGCATTCACCTTTAAATGGAGGAACTGAGTCATTTGGTCAGTCCATATACAGATCTTATTTATTCCTTTTCACCCCATTTGCCAGATTCTATGATTGGTCTTTTAGAAAGGGTATTGAGCAAAACAGGTGCAGTCCAAAATCTTAGGGAGTTTAAAATCTTGCCTTGAAACCATGCATCTAATGCATATATATAAAATATTAAAAGAGACCTCTCTCTCGCGCTGAGGGCCATCAAAAAAAACCTCCCAACGGGAAAATTTTAAAAAAGCTAGATAAAATTCCTTAAAAATATTGTTGTTTAAAGACATTACTGAGTAACTAACTAGGACTTCCAGGACTCGAGGGATCAAGATCCCAGAAACAAGGAGAAACATTTAGGTGAAGCTTTTATTTATCTTTGCTTTTTCCTTCTGATTGATTGATTCTTATATTGCATACGGTGTGGGTGTGGGTAGGGGGTGGGAATGGGGGCAGAAAGTGTGGCTTGAGAGACAAAACATTAGCGTTCAGGGCCTACAGAGGGGAAGGTCCTGGTAAATATGCCAGGCTTTCAGCTGAGATCCTATCAGTGAGTGTAAGCCAGAAAAAGACCAATCTTCCCAAAGCCTGGAGTAAAGCCTCAACCCATCTCAACTACTAGTAGGATAAAAGTGACCTGCCTGCCAAAATATTTAAATATTTGCTGAAAGAAGATAACATCAACTAGAGTC
>NW_017732373.1:285196-287490 GCF_001890085.2 Hipposideros armiger | reverse complement strand
ATTTGGAATATTATGTACACATATAAATATATATGCATGCACACACATATGGATACCTATTATTCAGACACAGATTTTAGCATAAGTATGATACATATTGTCAAGAAAATAAATTAAAGATGCAGAATTTAAACAGAGCTGGAATATTTTTGAATAGGAATTCTAGAACTGAAATAATAGCTAAATTAAGGTCTCAGTAGATAGAATTTCAGTTTCACCCCGATGGAGTAAATAGTACTAGGTTTATTATCTTAAACAATGAAAGTTTAAATTCATGTATTGGAAAAAGCAATAGTTAAAAATCAATGATTTAAGCTTCCAACGTAAGAAGAAAACAGAAAGAAAAGATATTAAATAGAAGCCTTGAATACTGAAAGGAGGAAGTAATAAAAATAAAAGCAAAAATCAATGAAATAGAAAACAAAAAGTACAATTAAGAAAATAAACAAGACCAAAAAAAATCTGCAATTCATCACATTAACCTAATGAAGATGTTATCTTCTAAATTATCCCCATAGATTTAATAAATACATTTGATAAAATATATTTATTCATGATAATATCTCAGCAAACTAGGAATGAAGTATTCTGGTAAATTTGTTTTTATAAAACAGTAATAATAGTCAATGCTTTCTCCTAGAGGCCAGGGACAGAACAAGGGAGTCCACTGTTAACAGTATTTTTCATATTGTACTGGAAGTACTACCCAGAGCAAAATTGCAAATAATAATAGTAATAGTAGTAGTGTAATAAATACATTAAGAATGTTAAAAAATAATAAAGTGTCTGTATTTGGAGATGTTAAGATTATATACCGGGGGTGCCAAAAAAAATGTATACACATGACTTGTATTCATATATTGTTATTGGTATATATTGAGCATTACAATTTTAATAGTTTTTTCTTTCTTAAAATGTTTTTTGGCACCCTCTGTATGTATATATAATTCAAAATAATATATAAACTGTTCAATTTAACAAATCACTTTAGCAAAGATGTTAGATAAATGTAATTTTACAGATATTAGATGGTCCTATTGAATAGCAAAAAACAAGTGGAAAAACAAATTAAATTACCACTTATACTAGAACCCAAATCCATAACAGATTTAGAAACAAATCTAGTAAAAGATAATACAAGACCTCAATACTGAAAACTATAAAATGTTACTATGAGAAAATAAGGAAGACCTAAATACTAAATGGAGGGAGTTTATGTCATGGATTTGAAGACTTAATGTTATTAAATACTGAGTCTTTGTGACTTTGTCTGTAGAACCCATGTAGCCTCAGTCAGAATCCCAGGGTTTTTGTGGAAATTGACAAGCTACCTCTAAAATTGATATGGAAAAGGAAAGGACTTAGAGTAGCCAAGGTTATACTGAAGGACAAAGCTGCAGGATTTACGCTACCACATATCAAGACTATCTATACAGCTACATTAGATAAGGCAGCATAGGCATAAGGCGTAAGGATAGACAAATAGACAGATGACACACTGCCACATATATATCCAAATAAATGGCTACGCATGTGTACCAAAAAGCATGCATGAGGTGGTTCATAGAAACTTTAATACTAATAATCAAAAGCCATGAATGCGAATTTCCATCAACAATAGAACGGACGATAAATTCTAACGTGTGGACCATGCGTAGCAGTAAAAATGGACTGACTGTTGCTTCCCACAGCAACATGGGTAGTGTCATGTCCTGTGACTGAGCGAAAGAGGCTAGAAACAAAAGTCTATTTTTCCATTTATATAAATTTCAAACATAGAAAAATGGATCAGTGGTGACAGAAGCAGAAGATGGGGTGATAGCCCAACGGAAGCAGTGAGGAGATGTGTGAGAGTCTGGATTTGTTCTGTATATTAGTCTCAGAGGTGTTTATGTGTATGTTTACTTTGTAAATGCCCATCCATCTAAATATACCCTGCTGATGTGTGCATTTTATTGTTATGGTATAATTTGAAAAGTTACCAAAAAAAGAAAGATTTTGAGTACAGTTCAAAAGGAAGATGTAGAAAAATATAATAATAGATAACAGGACAAAGGCCTCCCAGAGGAAGAGTTTTAGAATCTGAAAAAGGCAGTTTGAGTCAGCTATGTAGTGAAGGGACATAGAGCAGGTGAGGGAGAGAAAGTAGCACATGTAAGAGCTTTGATGTGAGAGGGGGTATGATAGATAAATAAACAAGTGAACAAAGACACAAAATGGAGAGAATCCACTACAGACAGAGCATGGAACGCAAGGAGAATGAAGCCAGATGAGGTGGAAATACAAGAAGGGGC
>NW_017732373.1:279478-281727 GCF_001890085.2 Hipposideros armiger | reverse complement strand
AATGGTAAGATTTTATTCTTTCTTATGGCTGAATAATATTCCTGTGTGTGTGTGTGTGTGTGTGTGTGTGTGTGTGTGTGTGTGTGTGTGACACCCTCTTTATCCGGTCATCTGTTGATTGACACCTAGGTTGCTTCAACATCTTGGGTATTGTAAATAACCGTACAATGAACATAGGGGCGCATATGTCTTTGAATTAGTGCTTTTGGTCTCCTCAGATAAATAACTGGAAGTGGGGTTGCTACATCATATGGCACATCTATTTTTAATTTTTTGAGGACCCTCCATACTGTTTTCCATAGTGACTGCACCAGTGTACAACCCTACCAACTGTGCACAAGGGTTCCTTTTTCTCCATATTCTCGCCAACACTTATTCTTTGTTTTCTTTTTGATAATAATCATTCTGACAGGTGTGAGGTGATATCTCATTGTGGTTCTGATTCGCATTTTTCTGATGATTAGTGATATTGAGCATCTTTTCATGTGTTCATTGGCCATTTGTATGTCCGCTCTGGAGGAGTGTCTATTCAGGTCTTCTGCCCATTTTTTAATTGCCTTGTTGGGTGTTTTTGATGTTGAATTGTATGAGCTCTTTATGTATTTTGCATCTTAACCCTATATCAGGTATATTATTTGCAAGTATATCTTTCATTCAGTAGGTTGTCTTTTCATTTTGTTGATGGTTGCCTTTATGATGCAAAAGCTTTTGCGGCTTAATGTAGTCTCATTTATTTAGTTTTGCTTTTGTTGCCTTTGCCCCAGGGAACATACCCAAAATGATATTACTAAGACTGATGTCAAAGAGCTTACTACCTGTTTTTGATTCTAGGACTTTTATGGGTTTTGGTCTTACAATTAAGTATTTTATCCATTTTGAGGTTATTTTTGTATCGGGTGTAAGAAAAGTGGTCTAGTTTCATTTTTTTGCATGCATCTGTACAGTTTTACTGAAACCATTTGTTGAAGAGACTGTTTACTATGGATTTTATCATTTTATATCCCTATGCCCTACCACCTGACTAAACTGTTTTTAAAAATGTGTTTTGTAATGCTTAGGCTCTTCCTGAAATTTCTAGTATAATATGAATTTCTGATATGTACTTTATAACTGAAAAATCATAATTTCTTTAGTCTTATTTTCAAAAGGTAGTTATTTTAGCCAATGGTATTTTTTTGTTTAGTTTATTGGGGCATCCATGGTAGGTGTTTTTGTTAGTTTCGGTTACATGCTAGAGACTACTGGATTGAGGCCATAGCTGGAACCCAGCTGTCTTGTTTCCTGCTCTCACAGGTCTTATGGGAATGGAACCTATGGCTGTTTGACTGCTTTTAGCCATTATGATATACTGTTATTTTTCTACCCAATAGTTTTCTATAGCCAAAGCCAAGAAAACAATAACAATAAAAAGTTTATAAATACTGTATTAGGACTTAACCTCAAGATAGATAGATAGATAGTCAGTCTGTGGTGTAGACATAGATTTGGTAGTTGTTCCCGACATCCTTAAGTTCTTGGTCCAGCACCCAGCTATCCCATCTTACCCATTGCCCCTGTCTCCCTCAAGGAGGAAAACATGACCGCCGCCTTTGTACCTTGTACCTTGCTCTACTGATCACCGTCAGGACAAGTGCCTCATCAGAGCCGACTTGATTGGTTCTCACAGGAATTTGGAGTTGGGTCTTCCCTGAGCTGGACTGTGTCCTGGACCTGAGATTTAGGACACACCATTATAATATCTGGGTGATAATTTCTTCTTTGGCCCTTGAGTCTAAATATGCAACCAGAGAGTCTTAATTTAAAAGAAGCCACCAGTAGATGAATGGAAATTGAAGCCATGGGAAAGGGTTAAATATGCAGGGTCAAGGATAGACCTTGGGTGAACAAAAAGCATCCAGGGATACGCAGTGAGAGACAACCAAGAAGGAATAGCCACTTATGTGAACGAAGCACCCAACTGAGAGTCAAGGATAGTTGCATGGATTAGGTAATAGTCACAAATTTAAAATGTTTCCCAATGGCCAGGTAAACTCAAAACTGAAATGGGTGGTGGAATTTTATCATTTTTTAAATTTGTTTTTTAATTATAGTTGACGTACAATATTATGTTAGTTTCAGTTGTACAACATAGTGATTATTTATACCTTACAGAGGGATCACCGCCATGAGTCTAGTACCCATCTGTCACCACACATAGTTATTGTGATACTGGCTATATTCCCTGTGCTGTACTTCACATCCCTGTGACT
>NW_017732373.1:278132-279136 GCF_001890085.2 Hipposideros armiger | reverse complement strand
TTCCTTTTTCTGCACACGAAGTAACAGAATGAATCTATTTGCCAAATTATGAAGGTTGATGGAGAATGAAAACTGTAATTCGAGTAAATGGGATCGCGTCCCCCACCCCCAAGCCCCATTAAAAAAAAAAAAAGTTGGTCACCAAGTTTCAAATGCAAAGAAGTAAATCACCCAGGGGAGCGATTGTGTTTCCTCTGTGGAGGAAGGAAATACTCCTCAGTATTGATGAGACCCCCTCTGCTGTAGAAGCAGAGGAAGAATTGGAGTGGGTCCCCTGCCCCTGGCGGCTCTCCAGCTCAGCGCCCGCGCTCCCAGGAGCCTGTAGCCATCATGCACTCCCAAGGCTGCCAGTGCCTCTTCTCATGGCCTTTTCCCATGGCCTGCTCTTCTGTTTGGTCACCGGGGGCCAGTTGCCCGCCTCTCTTAAGCTAAAATGTACCTGTCATGTGCTCCGTCCCTTCAGGCTCTAGATCTGCACAGTAGGCTAATCTGACAGCTGTCACTTTGATAGTGTGTCAGTGGTGGCGACCTGTTTCCTGGCTTTTCTTGCCGTCGCCAGGACTGTATGTTCATAGAGAACTTCAGAGCTCAAAGCACAAGAGTCAGTGGCAGCTCCGTGGGAGAAAGAGTTTTGGACTAGAAGGCCTTGTTATAGCTACATTTGTAGGTCCCGGCACATGTGAAAGTTTCTTTTTTAAACAAACAATTATTGAATGGCAAGAAAGTGTTAGGCACTGTGTTAAAGCATCAAGATGCCTAAGCAAACAAGATAGAATCCGTGACTTTAAATCCAGGAGGTACAGTACTGTATGTAAATGTTCGTATAAATCACTCAGCATCTTTCACAATATTTACTGAGCATCTGCTATGTGCCAGGTACTGTGCCTGGCATTAGGGAGTACAATAAACAAAACCCCTGCTTTCACGGAGGCTGAATTCTAATTAGGCTCAGAAGGGGATCAGAGGCCCATGAGAATTATTTGTTTATTCACCAAAAGGAAATT
>NW_017732373.1:252758-276967 GCF_001890085.2 Hipposideros armiger | reverse complement strand
CTGTTTTGGTTCCCTGTCTCTTTTACCCTTTGGCCATTCCAGCCTTGCTTCTCTTCCTGAAATCTTTCTGGACGGATGACTGCGCGGATGCCAGACCCCTTCCTTATTCCTTCCATCAGACAAGGTGTTGGGTCCTGAGTCAGAAGCAGGGAGAAAATAGGTAACATGACATCGACATGTTATCGCTAGAACAGAGTCAAATAAAAATTAGAAGTCCATCAAGTGATCAGGTACAAGTCAATAAAAAGGTCAATAAAAAGCAAGGATGGGCCAAAAGAGAGGGCTTGGTATGCTAGAAAATGCCAGGAAAAATAAAAGGCAGAAAAAAACATGGTAGACCTTCTGTGGCCTCAGGGAAGTGCATGATGGAATTAATTGAAGCTCATCACCCATGAAAAAGGGATACCATGGAGCCCTGGCTGCACTGGCTACATAACCATGGTTCTCAGACAAAGATAACGGGTTTTTGTTTTACTTTTGCAAGGTTTTGAGCATGCTGAGCCAAAACTTTTTAAAATTCGTTGCCTTTATTGAATTGAACGTTGCAGTTTTAAGCAGGGCAGTGTTGATGGGCTGACTTGAACAACTGTCTGTTAAGAGGTCTTCTCTGTTCTAGTCATTATCTTAAACATCAGGATACAAAGATTAGTAATTATCCTATTGCCTTTCAAAACATTTACAATCTGGGAACAAAATGAAATTAATTTTTACATATGGTTTGCATATAACAATCTGTTTCTGATACAATCACCTTTTTTTTTTTTCTGTATCTCCCAAATACATTTTTTGGGGGAATTATGTACATGAAGCTAGAATAAATCTGTAAAGTTTTCATCCATGTTTTGTTACTGGATTTAGCTCCCCCATTATATGAAAGCATTCAACTTTTTCCTTTTTAAATCTGTAAGATGTTATCCTTAATTGATGTAAACTAAACATATTAGCAAAATTCGTCCACATGTGAGAACTTAGCTTGATGAGTAGATTGCTCTAATAAACCAATTGCCATTTGATTTTTATAAACATCTCATTCCTTATCCTGAATGAAACTCTGGCAGTAAAATGAATAGGGCAAAATAATCACACATTATTTAAATTTGGATTAGTAGTCTGATGGTCTCACGTTTCCAAATGAGCATGATTTCCCAGTTCAAAGAAACACATTTTGCACACCAACAAGTTCTGTAAGTTTCAGCAGTTTTAAAAAGTCGCAGTTGTGGGTTCTGATGTCTTTATGCATTCTAATTCTCAAGTTTAGTTTCTGCTTGCTTCCAAATGGGGTCGTTCATCCTATAGATACGTGAGTCCTAATCAGTATAAGTTATATGATAATTTCTCTCTGACATGAGTCTGCATTCAATAATACTTTGATTTTTAATCTTCATGTTATATATGCATGTCATAAAGTATGTGATATATATCACATAATATGACATACATTTATCTCAATTTTTAACATTCTAAATTTAAGAGTATTATGCAAAACATATTCTTAAATCTTATGGCACTCATGGCAATATTTGATACACCTTAGTATTTATTCTTATAGTTACTAAGGTAATTGTTTGCTAGGGCTGCCACAAAATGAGTGGCTTGAACAACAGAAATTTAATGTCTCCCAGTTCTGGAGGTTAGACGTCTAAGGTCAAGATGTTGGAATAGTTGGTTTCTTCCGAGAGCTTTGAGGGAGGATCTGTCCCAGGCCTCTGCCTCAGCTTTTGGTGTTTACTGGCAATTTCTGGCTTTCCCTGGTTTCTGATGCATCCCCTGATCTTTGTCTTCATCTTCATGTGACATTCTCCTTGTATGCATGTTTATCTTATCACAGGACATTCTTTTTATATGAACATCAGTCATATTGGAGTAGGGATCCAGCTCACTTTAATATATGCTTATCTTAACTATTTACATCTGTACAGAACTTATTTCCAAGTAAGGCCATATTCTTAGGTACTGGGGGTAAGACTTCAACTATGAATTTGGCGAGGGGGTTGGGATGCAGTTCAACCCATAACCATCATTATGCATAAGTGACGAGAAGGTAAACAGTTGATTTGTTGCTGGAAGAGGTAACTAAAGGAGAGAAAACAGCCCTCCCTCCAATGTCTCACATTTATTTAATAGAAAATTATGGATTTGCAAACATAGAGTACCATGGTATGGTAACTCAAGCAACTAGATAGAATATCAAAGTTCTGGTAACTATTATTTAATCAGAAATGATGTGTGTTTCTACTTGAAGTTCATCCTGAAAAATATGACATAATTAATTGAACAATCATTTTAGCATAAGGTATCTCATATTTGTAGAGATACTGTTGAACTCTTGTTTTAAGATTCCCTCAGAATGCTTGGGTTCAGCCATTAGTAGTACGGAGGTGCTGGTGTCATTATCAACTCCTGCTGGTGTTTATACATTTACAGTAACAACCACAATTCACCAACTGGAGCTATTGTTCAACATTCTTCTATGTGACTTTATGATTGTATTATTTAATACGCAAGAACGTAGTTTGATATTAACCAAAGATACAAATTGTCTTCACAGCTATTTGAATACAATCACCTAATCACATAAAATATATAAAATGTTGGACTTCATGTATAGTTTTTTCACGAATATACTAAAGGCAAACCATTAATAGTAGCTTTGACAGAAATTCATTGTTCAGTACAAAAGATAAACTTCAGACTATTAATGCTGAATCCCAACAAGCGATAATTCTAATCATTTGTTTTATTTTTTCTGCTATTCACTGCACCTACATTGATAAAGCTTAGCATACTGAGGTGCACATATAATTTAATGTTCCTAAAAGATCAATGAATACCCCACTGGATATGTGCCAACCTTGTGCCGTTGTTTTAATACGTGTACAAACCTAGTGGAGAAGAGTCATTCCTGGACAATCGTCTTTGTCACATTGGGTTCATTTTCCTAACTGTACAATGTGAGGATTATAGTAACTACCCATTTAGCTCTACCATCTGTGATGTTTTGTTGACGATGACAATGGGTGACTGTGTTGTCAGCAAGACTTCATTGTAATTGAGATCAGAAATCTCAGTAAGGGTGAAACTGAATGTGTGTGGAGAGAAAGGGGTTGAGTTCACATGGAAGCAAGACACTGGACATAGGCTACGGTTTCTTGATCATCACAGTCTTACACTAAACATGAGAGCTTACTTCCCCTCTCGACAATATGCTAACTTGTTCACTTGCACTTTTTCATTTAATCCTCTCTTCAAATGCATAAAACAGGTTCAGAGAAGATAAGTAACTTGTCAAAAGTCACACAGGTTGTATAGCTTAGAGGTGATATTTAAATTTCTGTATCTCAGGCTCCAAGGCATCTAGTCATGATAAACTGCTTTTGTTATATATTGTATTTGTTATATATTTATAGCGATGGTTTACAACTACTATTTCCACCTGCTCAGTTCTTTATCTCTTTCTTTGAATCAGCTAAAGCTACCCTCATGGCTAGAGGGTAGCTGTGACCTATTGGTTTGAGAATGCAGCTCTTGCTGGTCAGAGAACAGCAGGAAACTAAGTCATGTAAGGCTGTGTGGGGGGGGGACTAGGCTCTGATCACCGCCTGATCACCGCCTGATCACCACCTCACACCACCTCACTTAGCACTGCACTTGACATCCAGTCTTCATGCCCCTGTTTTAACAGTTTCCTACAGACAGCGTCTGTTTAATTGCAAGGGACCCAAGCAGTGATTTGGGAACATGTTGGGCTATTTCTGAAGGCAGTGGGATCCATTCTGTGAACGAAATGTCTTCTTTCAGCCACAGATACTGGCACTGAATTGCATTCAGCTATGACAAAAGGAGGTACAGCATGAAAAGCTTCCCATTAGGTGGACAATTTTTATCAAGTTCTTTTTTTTTTCTTTCTTCTTCAAAGATAGACTTTAAATTGATTTGGCTAAACTGGTTTCATATGAACCCAAATGCACTATATCTAGAATCCAGAAATACTAGTCGCCATAAAATCCTTTTATGAAACTAATACAGATGACTTCATTCCTTTACCATGAGCTTTCCTTTCCCTGTTCTGACCCCCGGGACACTGCTGTCCTCCCGTGGAAAGTAACTGATACTGTTTTCCTAAATTTGTCTCTCATCACCTCCTTCGTTTTGGCAGTGTCCACTGGAATATATTTTTAAAGGTTTTTGCATGTGAAATCACTCTTACGTCCAACTGTATATGCAATTTTCCTTCATTTGTCTTTTAATAAAGAAGAGAAATATGTAGGAGGCATTTTCAGAACTTTTAAGTTCTGCATATTTTGCTTTGGTTTGGAAATTAACATCTCTGTATCTTAGGTATTATCATTTGAGACTCAAAAGAGTTGTTTTGACCAAGCATGGAGAACAGTTTTGTTGTGAATTATTTAGCGCTCTCAGTATTTCCAAATCAGAACAACTCCTTATTATGTTCAAGCGAAAGACAGAAGAGCAGATAGCCCATAAGCGACATGATAGATCAAATCATCTGATTCATTATAACTCAGATATGGTAATCAATCATAATATCCAGTGTTCCATAAATCCACAATTCTGTGAAAGAGATTTTAAAAAAAAGGAATTAAGCTATCCGTGAGTTTACTATAAAGGGAAAAGAGATTTCCTGATTTTCATCATTCAGAATTAGTCAGACATATACATGGTAATCATTCATATTTTAGGAAATAATATGAAAATCAACATAAAGCCCTGAAAGGAATAGCTTTTTATTTTCTATAAGATGTAAAAAGAAAAAAGAAAAAAAGACCTATATGCTAACTGAATTCCCTTTTAAGCTAATGGCATAGTGTCTTTCTGGGGCATTAAATAGGAGTGAATATTGCCCTGTATTCCCGTACCTGAGCCCAGGCCATTCTCCTCCCTCAGCTTCTGACTCCTCAGCTGGGGGAAGTGATCACCCGTCAACAGTCCCAATGAAGGAACCGCCCAACTCATAGCCTGGTTTCCTGAGCCTTGAAACACTCGTGCTTAAGACAGCTCCTCCACCTGAGCCCCATCACAAGCCCCGTCTCTGCTGACTTGCCCTGTCTTGTGTGTGTGTGTGTGAGCTCCCGGAGTCCACCGGGCCCGATTCGTGGACAGACTCCGCGCCTTCCCAGTTGGGTGTGAGTTGAGTGGGTAACAGCTGATTCTCTTGACACACGTTTCCCCGGTGGCATACTTGGTCTTTCCCAAACCGCTCCTTCATGGAACAGGGGTCAGAGTGCAAAATACATTTCATAAGTTGGACTAAAATTAAAAAACATTGTGTCAAATCAAGTTAGTCAGATTTTTGTTATTGTCATTTTGTTGATGTTGCATGATTTCTTAGGATATTTACTATGAAACTAAATATTCATTGTGAATTTTGAAGGACAGGAATTTTCTAAACGTCGTTGCCCTTGGACCTCTTAGTTTTCTCCCCCTTCCTCTCACTGTTGCTCTTATTTAAGCATCACACTTAACAGGGTTCCACAGATCGATATTTTCGGAATTTGAAAATGAAGATAGGATTTTTTTTCTCTATTAAAATTGAGTTCTTGGCCCACTGGGAGAGAAAACCCATTAAGCTTTTATCAGTCTTTAACATTTTAACATGGATTAGGCTTTCTGTTCTTTCTGGATTATAAGCAGTTGAGAGCAGGCTTTCACTGTGGGGAGAGGAAAATATGGTCTAAAGTGCCATCCATCCCTAAGGAAGTTCCAAGCAGAGTACCACCATGGACGTTCCCAGGCGAGCAGAGGGCAGAGTGTACAGGATAGGGTTGTACCAAGGCCACCGACAACCAATTATATATAGGACATTTCTCTGCTGCACTTTCTTCAACCAGAACAGAAGTAATTAACTAGGTAGTGGCTATCATCAACCTTTCAGCTCTAGCAAAACAAGTGAATCTAGTTACCTTGATAGCCAATGGTGGAGACTGAGAAAAGTAAAAGGGTAGAGGCCAAACAAAGCCAGGTTGTAAATGAGCGTTGTATCAGGGATAGTTTGAGTAGGGCTCACTCTGCAGGAGCTATGACCCTCATCTTCCAAAGCAACCCAGTTTCACAAAAAAGCTATGGAGAATTTGCCAGTGCTATAGAGGCCATCAGTATTTGTAAGATAGACACAACACATGTATAACATATTTCTATCCTTTTCTTTTTTTTTCTTCTGACTCCAAACAAAGGAGTTAGTGATGTGAAAAAGCAACTGGATGGATCTTTGTTAGAAAGCAAAATGTCCTGAGTATGAGATTGAAAACTAAAATTTATTTGAAAGGGCAGTTTTCCCAGGTCAAGGGGATAGAAAGGCAAGTAAGATAATACCTCTTCTCTTGAATTTAGGAGAAGAGATGAAAGTAACATATAAATGCAGAATAAGAGGGGCCACGTCACAGGCAGAGAAACAGGAGGTAGTAGTTTCCGACCTGGATTCTAGAGCACCTAGTCCACATTCCTGGCCTGAAACCCCATCTGTGCAACTCACTTGGTCTGTGACCTCTGGTAGCTCTCTTAACCTTTCTGGCTTCAGTCCCACAGTGTGTAAAATGCTGGTCACGATGGGAAGTCACCATGCCTATCTGATAGAGCTACTGTGACAATTAAAGGCATTAATGCACACCTAAGAGTACCTGGCATGTAATAACAAACATTGATGTTTATTATCATTAATATTACATCCAATTAGAATTATCTAAAGGGGCTTCAGAAAGAAGGTAGCAATGAGGAATCTGTGAAGAACAGGTAACTGTTCAAAGATGCACATGGATTAAGCATGATATTCTATCTAGAGAGAGGGACAATCATAGATCCAGGCATCAAGATGAGATATTCAAGGGCAAGTTTGGGAAATCGCCAACAGATCAGTTTGGACAAAGCACTGGTCCTTCACTGTTTGTTTTGACCATTTTGTTGGCAGTTAGTAGATGATTCTGGGAAAGTTATAGTTTGGAAGTTTGGGGAGGATAGAAAGAGGGGTTCATCTAATTTGGTTTCAGATGAGACCTAGTTAGGGTTTGCTCAGGGGAGTGGTATGAAAATCATTGCAATTTTTGAAGTGTAATCTCAAAATAGCTCTAAGCATTAACTTTTTAAATAGGCAAATTGTCTTACAGAAAAAAAAAATCAAGATCTCTGGACATGAGTGAAAAGACGTGGATTCAAATCTTTCCTTTATATCTTTAGAATTAAATGCCTGAAGCCTCAATGTCTTAATATTTAAAGTAGGGAAAATGACTTCTCAGTCACGTGATTATTTATAGGATGAAATAAATTAGATGAAAAAGGACCTGATGTAATGGTGGGCATTTATAGATATTCAGTCAAATTTTAACTATATAATATTATCTCATCAAAACTAGTGAAGGATAAAATTGTAAAAAAAAAAAAATCTTGGCGTTGCTAAGCACCAATCTTCATCCTAATAAAATCTATCCCCATTCTCCTCATGGGAGTCAGCTCATCAGACTCTGTTCAGTGCACTATTCAAATTCCTGGCCCTAGAGTTCTCACCATGAAACGTCCCATCTCATTTCTGGGTTTCGGTGAAGTTCTCAAAAGTTTCCCAAGTCCCTGAGGTTATTCACATTGAGTTGCATCTTCCGCATTGACAACTACAGAAAGTTTAAAAATACTCTGACTCCTGTTTCAGCATCTTTTTCTTAGAATATAGATAGCAAACCTGGTTGGCAATTAGCTTCCAGTCAGTCTTCTGCCATGCTGATGCTCTGTGATGGCTCCAAGGAAAGACACAGAAACCATCCTACACATGAAAGCAAAATTCATAAGAGAATGCAGGGTCATTGACAGCTTTGCTATGGTTGTCATTCACAGCATTTAATGTGAATTGTTTGATCCTCTTCACTTGTTGATGGTTAGGTTCGTCGATTCTTGGTGTGGATTCCCTCTGTTAGTTTTACATGGTGAAATGATCTATCATTTGGGTAGTTTTCCAGGATCACCTTTGTTATTTTGTCAGCGGCGTGCAGCACAGATGGACATCAGAACGTCTCTGTGTAGACGCCAGCAGGAGGTAACATGGTCCCTAGTGCTTTCTCATGAAACAAATCAGATAAAGAAGGGAAAACATTGCCAGCACTGGCCAGGCCTGATGAAGTGGATCTAATAATTGACGTCTCAGTGGGTACAGGCAGAGGATTCGGCATTGTGCCGCCTTTCCTTGCAAACTCAATCACAGGCGGTGTATTCTCGCGGGGCGCTGAGTAGACTGTGTGGGCGCTGAGTAGACTGTACTCCACTCCCTACTCACTCCTTTGAAAGGAAACGCTATTGTCTGCATCTCAGTCATCCTGTAAAGACTTCAAGAGTTTGGCCAGTGTTAGGAAAAGAGACTTTAACTCCGTTGCCTTTACAAGAGCTCAGCCATAGCCTACAGTTTCCTTTCCCTCATCCCCACTCATGTATTACTTTGATATCTACTGTTGGTGCAATGCTGTCACCTCCAGTGCCTCTCGAAGGATGCTCACAGTAACTGTTTGAACTGTCAGGAGACCCAAGCATTTTAAATATTCCATAATGTAAACTGCTGGTATGGGGACGTATATTCATAGCTGAAATAGTTACATCTGAAAACCATTGCACTGAACTTTCTGCAGAGCTATTTGTAAGCGTAGATATGGTAAGAACTATCAGTTGTTGACATCACATTTTTCAAACGTATTATAGAATCAGCTTATTTCAGCCAATCACGTTACCATGGATTACATTTACTATATATGCCTTTGGATCATTATAACACAAACAACAGTTTCTTACAGAATAATTATCCCCACAGATTAGACAAAATACTGCCTGGGGTGAAAGTCTCAACTTTAAGTAAAATCGTTTAATTAAACTTGGTATCATCATGGATCAAATCCAGTATTAATATTACATGGCGGTATTTTTTTCAGAAATAGGGAACCATGTTTTTGTGTAGGCAAAACAGTGACTTCTATTTCAGTTAGACGTAATCTCTCTTGGCCTTAGTTTCCTTTTACATAAAATGGGGATAAAATATTTATGAGGATTACTGATTGAATACATGTGCTTAATAATGTCTGACACATAGCAACAGCCCACCAACTATTAATCGGGGGAGAAGACCTTCTCCATTGTTTCACCTGCACATAGGTTTGCTCATCCGTGCATGCATCCATCTCTAGGCAGTCAGCAGGGCTATCAGAAGAACCTTTCTAAAGATTAGATGCATATTGTTGTTTATCTTTTTGTTTTTGTTTTTGTTTTTTTTAATCTTTACATTGTATTTCGAATTTGACATCCAAGCAGATTTTTTAAATGTGAATTTCAAGAGTTGCAAAAATTAACCACACACATCATTTGCTGTTTGAATCAGTTCAATTGGCAGCTGTCTTGTAGTGATGAAACACCGAAGCCGTTTTCAGATGCTGTTTATAGGATGCCAAACAGCTAATTGAATTAAGTCCTCCTGGAAGAGATCAACTAGTCCCACCCCTCTTTCCCCAGATAGGGAGATGGAGGCCAAGAAATTTGCATCAGGAGCTGAATAACTTGGAAATCCTGTAAATCATAATTACCCAAATTCGATTTCCTTACCTCAGGGCCAGAATCTCTGTTGAAAGTTACAACTTCCTGCCTGGTGATTGTTCTACCATGTCACTTTTGTCTTGAACTTTGATGTCCCCTGGGTACAGGACTCAAAAGGTCAAACCATTCATAAAACTAACTGATGAATTAACAGTGTGTTTATCCAGGGCCTACTTTTACTGCAACTTAGACTATTTGGAATATGGTCGAAGGGCATGCTCTTGGGCCAAAAGGCCATTGTGTAATCAAATTGGATATTTACAGTTCACCTACTGAAACGCACACACTACCCAGTGTGGTGGTCCTCATTAATTTGGCTCTCCCTTGGTTTTCTCTCTGTGTGTATTGTGTTTCCTCTTGCTGTAGAGGAATTCTTACATTTTATTTCCAGAACGTGGCATACTGGAAGCTCATAGCATCCAGCGGTAGGGAAAGGGGAACTAAGTGGGACTTCGATGACAGAAGGACCCCACATATTAATACTTGAGGACAAGATGACATTTAATGATCTTTCTGCCTAACAGAATTTTTGAGTTTGGTTTTGGGGTTTTTTTTGTTCTTTGGGGGTGGTAGATGAGGGTAAAGGGGATCGCATATATGGTGATGGAAAGAGAACTGACCCTGGGTGGTGAGCACACAATGTGATATACAGATGATGGATTACAGAATTGTACACCTGAAGCCTATGTAACTCACTAACCATTGTTGCCCCAATAAACTTGAATTAAAACAAAATAATAATAAAAAAACCCCGATTCAGTGATAACAAGGAAGAGACAGAAATCCCTGAAAAATATAGATATCCTGTTTAGTCCTTACATGTCTAGAGGCATTTTGATATGAAGACTCAAGATTTGAAGGCACCATTCTCATTCAAGACAGCATAAAAACTGTTGGTCCTATGTGAGCATGTTTAATCACCAAGATTGAAGCATATTTATCATACTGTAGTAACCGGAAATGCGTGATACTTTTTGTGAATTTCCTCTTAGAAGAGTTAAACCAATTTTGTGTTTAAAAGAGTGAACTCCTGCTTGGTGAGCAGAAAGCCTTACAGCCTGATGACGCCAGATAAACGAGGTGTTACTCTCCACAGCCTCTCCGTAGAGACAAGAAAAACCCGTTCCTACACTGGTAACCCTCAATTAAACCGAGTTTTTGGTGTGTCTCCTCAGAGAAGGTCACCATGTCACCAGTAGTGAGGGAAGTGGCACTGCGCGCATTACTGGCTGAGGCACGGCCTGTTTCCTGCTTTCAGTTATTGTCTCCTTGTTTGTATCATTAGCATTTGGCAGATTTGTTGCTGAGCTTGTTGTTCTGGTTTCAAACTTGGAGTTGCGTTGAGTGTGTTCTTACTGACTTGGTCTTCTGTTTCTGCCACGACTTGCCGAGGCTCTGACTTGGATTGCTCTATTGTTTTTGCTGAGCTTTTGCTTGGTCTTGTATTTCTCTCTCGAGTCGTCGCCCCCACTTCTTCTTTTTGCTATATTTCTAGTTTGGACTATGATTCTTCGGACTGTGCATTAACTTTTTTTCTTTAAGTTGTCCTCCTGTTCAGTCTATGCAGTACCCAGTCAATATGCCCCCTTGCTGGCTGCGGGAGTGCCAAGTCACTGTGTCTGCTGTCAGCTTTGATACCGCCTGAGAGGGGTTTCTGTGCTCCGGCTAATGTGCTGTTGTCTAAATTTGCAGTGTTTCAGCTCATTACACTGACTTTAATTTTGATGTATTTGTATTTTATCCACTTCAAGTCATGTTTCTTTCCTCTATCAATTTAATTGCTTTCTGCCTGGGCAACATTGTATTTATACAATTGCTGCTACAGAGACAAAAGGTTTCTATTGAAATCACCACCCCGAACATCAATCCAGCGTAAAAGGTCCTCCAGACATCTCTGATGATGCCTTACCTTTGTGTAGGGAAGGAAATCTGGAATATTGAGAAGGTCATAGTAGAACCTGGAGAAGCCTGGCTTACAGCCGTGGAGTCCTCACCGAAGGAGCTGAGTAAGGGACTGTGGGGTCACAGTACCGCCTCCCTGGAAGGAAAGGATAGCTGGCCAGTTTCTGTTCTGTACAGGTCATGCCCTTACAGCAGGGAAAACGAAACAAAACAACAATCTTTTTCAGCTGTTTAACTTACCCTTAGTTTACCCAAGCCCTCGCTCTTATCTTTCCGTGTGTGTATATAAGCAATACATACGTCCCTGGGTTTGAATCTTGATCTTTCTCTAATAATTTTGCATTTGGGTTCGTAAAGTCATTTTCATTGAATTTCCATTGTGTACACAGCAATGTGGCAACTGATCTAAAAACAAATGTCTTGGGAAGCATGGTAACTGTTTCAAAGACTTCCAATAATGGGAAAACAAAAGAAAAGCAGATGAGACATACATCTTTGAAGGCAGAAACAATGAGAGCACCTCAATAAAGACACAGTTGGCCCTTTAAAGGGCTAACATTGCACACCTCCTACAGACATAAGGACTGCAACAGCTCTTGGAGATGCTTGAGAGACAGAGGCCTATTGGTGTACCTGAGCATGTGTCATACACAGAGTCCATCAGCTGGCTGATGAATATGTTCAGCAAATGCACTCCCCCGTCAAGTGGTTAGTTCTGCTTTATGGGACTTAATACATATACACAAGAGCTTACTCTTTACCTGCTCTATTTATACCATTCTGTACTTCCCTCAAGGAACGTATTTCCCTGTGCTGTTGATCAAGAAGAAGAAATGTGTGTGTGTGTGTGTGTGTGTGTGTGTGTGTGTGTGTGTTTTAACATTCTTTTTTGTTAAGTGCACCTTCTCTAGTGCTGGATAATTTTCTCTGGGCCTCCATTTTCTCATCTGTGGAATGGGGATAAATGAAATGTAAGAAACAAATAAAATAACATTTATAGAGCACTCAGCTCAGTGTGTGTCTCCCGTGAGGGTTCCGTAAGTGGGAGTTCGTTTCCTTTTGCTTTTCTCTCTCTGGCGTCCATCATTTCACTCCATCAAATAAAACTAAATGCCTGGCCCATTTCACACCCCAGTTTATTGCGACATGCGATATTAGCACATCTGAACTTGATAGAAAGCAGTTTCCCACAGTTTAGCTGCATAACCAGAGGCTGGAACATGCTCCGATTCCTGTGCCCTGTGGACGCCCCCTTGCCAAGGCTGTAGCGTTTCACCTTGACCTCTAGGCTCATCCTGCCCCGTTCTTTGGGGCCAGTGCTCGATTCACCTGGAAGATTTAGACTCTCGGGAAGTCAATCCTGCTGAAGAGCCTGGCCTTGGCTTTGCACGATTTTGGCTAAGGGCTTCCTCACATCTTCCCAAGACCCACACCCACACCTCCCATTTTCTTTCTCGCTGCTGGTACTGGACTCCCTCTATGATTTTGGAAGCGATCTTGACGAAAGTCTACGTCTGTAGTCTCCTCTGGAATCTAGATTCCTACTACACGCAGCCCTTGTGTCAGATTGTACTCACTTGTCTGGCCTTCCAAGTCTCACCTACTCGTGCACGGTGATGGTTGTGCTTGTCTGTCCACATCCCTCTGTTCTAGCCCTCTCTTGTTCTCCTCTTTATTTAGCCTGCTGTGTCCCTGGCGTGTTTTGACTATCAGCTTATTGCTATGCTCTGCGCATTAAATTAGGAACCGTACTTCTTCCTTGAGCCTGTAGCTGGGTATTCACGTACCACCTACCCACCCCCATAGAAATGTCTGCATTAGTTTCCCCTTTCTTTCCACATGTGATCTGCTGCTGGATGGCTTTACTGCACGATACCATGCAGACTCCATGGAGGTTCACACAGCGATATGGTCTTGCTCTTGTGACAGCCCTAAATTTTCTTTCTCATTTTTGCCTTTGTGGTCCTTTTTGTGGTCCAATTCTGTGTAGATGGAAATACTTTTTCAGGGAGTCCTTTTGGTACATTAGACCTCACTCGAGTAGGTTCAATAGGATCTTGCCTTCTTCCAAATTATGTTCAATACTGAATAACGTTGTAACCAATATTCCGGGCCGTAGGCAAGTAAAAGTTGTGGAATTTTTATGAACTCTGACGCAATGTCCACTGTTGTCATGAAGCACCTACATGAAATTGTTCAATATGTGAGTTTCCTTATTCCTCAAATAGTCTAATTGATTGTTCATTGGGTTCACTCAGCCAAAAGTAGAGAGAAACTTTGTACAGACATCATTAGTTTTTCTCCATTTAGAGATTAATCATGAAGAGCTCTGGCTCTTTAATTCTGTAATTTGTATATTTAATGGGCTGCTGCAGAATCTATGACAGTAATTAGCATAGCCTGAAAACTCATTAATACGTAACAACATGATTAATGCAGCATTAATGCAAACATGACTGAAGTTATTTGGGTTATGTAGTAAGAAGATTAAAGCTAAAATGTCCTGTTTGTTTTACCAGTGGTGAGTATAACAGGGCGGCAAAAAAAAAACCAACAACAAAAAATCCCCATAAAAACAGGTATCAAATATAGTGGTTTTAAAATAGTGGGAAAAACAAGCAGAAACATTTAAACCTAGGTGATTTTTTTCACTTAGCTCTAAAATTTAGGGCATATGATATACAGTAAAACCTTGGATTGCGAGTAACATGGTTTGCGAGTGTTCCACAAGACAAGCACACATTTCTAATACATTTTAATGTGGTAAACAGGCGATGTCTTTCAATACGAGTAGTTTGTTTCCCGGACGAATTATGCTTGTAAACCAAGGCATTACTGTATTCTCTACTTTTCTAGTTATTCACTTATTCATACATTTATCATTACTAAAGGTAGTTCATTTAGCCTTTTAGTTTAAGCAAGTCAGTCCTTCAGCAACTTTAACATAACATTTAGTCTTACAGTGAAAACCCTTTAAATTATACCATCTTTGACCAATATGTTATACATCTGTTTTGAAACTTGTATACATTATTGTCTTTGACAAATAATTAAGGGATCTGTTTTTAATTATATAAAAGGTACATACTATGCTCTCCTCTCACTGTATTGCCATCTTAAGTAAATGTTCAACACTTTTAAAGATATTACCCTCCTAAATCCATATATTTCAACAACACTATCATCTATTACACGTTATGTAGTGAGTGTTTAATAAGGTCTTGGGAGGTAAAACTGCAAAAGTCTTGTTTGTCGTTCTTACCCTCTTGTGTAGTCATGCTGAAGCTCATTCCCTCCACCCCATTTAATATAACTTGCTTTATTAGCTGTCCTAAACTATAAATGACTTACTTTTCAATCTTGTAGTCAAATGTCAAGAGTCATTTATAATAACTATAACAACTCTTGCATTTTCAGGTCAAGCAACCTTGAAAGACTGAAAGATGTGTATATAAGCTTTCTTGGGCTTGTCTTACTCTACATCTATATTAGGAAAAGGTTTACAGTTTTATTTTTTTAATAACTAATTAAGTGAAGATGCGAGGTGCCTGGTTCTTGTTGGCTAAGCCTTGAGGTGCAGTCATTCCATCTATGGTACCTGCCCTTGGAAATGACAGTTTTGTAGGGGGAAGCTCCTTTCAAACTAAGAATTTCAACAGGCATGAACAAAACTGGAGCCTAGAAAAAAAGCACGTCGGGATTACCTGCTACCAAGAGCTGGTGCTTCTAGTGGCTTCAGGCATGGCTCTCTCTGGGGGATCAATGGATTGGCTAACAGACTTTGAAAAGATAGTCTGTTTGTGGTGAGAAGAACCCCTGTAAATGCAGTAAAGTGGTACACACGCTCAATTGTCTTTAGCAAGGTGTCTTGCCAAATTTACTGCAATTTTTTTTTAAATCCTGTATGTAGACTTTCACTTAATTCAAATCTATCTTCTTTCACCCCAATTGACCTGTGTGAAATGCAGTTGTAGTAGAAATTTAAAGCAGCATATTTATAGGAAAACTGGTCTTAATATAAAATCTATAATGTTATATTAGGCTAGCTGATACAAAACTAAGCAAATAAATTGTGCTGAAATACATTCATTTTTAACTTATTTTTAAAAGAGAGGGTCTAGAAACAGAGAAAATGCACCCTTGGTAAAATAATTTGCCTCTGATGTTTAATTTCACCTGTATGGTTTTCAGTGTACTGGAGAACTGATTAATCAGGCTGTTACCAAACTGAATAAATGACTATTTAGTGATTACTGGACGATTTAGTGATGGAGTTTTGGAGATCTTCTTATAAGGAAGCTTTTGTTTTGAATAGTTCATGTAAGACCATCCTGATAAATGTGCCCCCGACATTTTAGTCTTTTCTTTATTTTTGTATTGTGTTAAAATGACCAGCCTTTCTATAATGTGGCCAGTCCTTTTTTTCTATGAAGCTAGGCGGACTTGTACATCCTATCCTATTGCCACCGTTAACGGTGTTTCTAACCTCTGGTCCAGGAAACTCGAGAAATGAGACATTTTCTGTTGTATCCTGAATTGAACACTGCCAAGACTTTAACACGTGTAGAGAAACTTGTTTTTTTGTCTGTGGATATAATTCAGGAGCCTGTTGAGATTCTTAAAGGGTGGTAGAAAGGATGCGTTGGTGCCTTCATTATTAAAGGGTGGTGTCATAATTAGTAAGGCATATCCCAGCAGAATTGGGAAATCAGGAATGGTTTTGGGCCTGGATTTTGGGAAAGCCAGGAAGAAACATGTTGATTAAATATCAGAACAGGAAACAACTGTCACTTCTAAACTCTTGGGGGGACCGTTGCCACATCTTTTCTACCTTGGTATCCCCAGCAAAGTGCATTGTCAGTGGCAGACACCCATTATGCGTTTCTGAAATAAGAACTTACTGCAATTTGACACAGAACTGCGGTTCTGTAGAAGGAAGGACTGTGTGCTCCTGAGAAGCTGGATTGGGACATGGTTGGGTAGATGAGATCAGGTGCGGAGGCTCCGTTTTCACAGAGAAGCCCTGAGATGACTCGAGTAGCAGACCCCAACTGTTCTTGGACTTGTACAGGTACTCAAGGGGTACCTAGTTACAAGCTTTATGCTTTGCAATGTGTAAAATAAAGCTACAATATAACCCCCTGTTGTTAACACAAAATCAAGGGCTTCTGAAAGCAAGCAAAATCACTGAACTTTAATAATAATAATAGCTAATACTTATATAGGGTCCAGTGGTTCAAGGTATTTGATACATATTCACTCATGTCATCCTCCCAAGAACCTTGTGAAAGAAAAAAAACCATCATAGTCCCTTCTTATCCATGAGGAAGTTAGGTCCAGAAAGGCTAAATAATTTGTCCAGGGTGACACATAAATTAAGTTTTAGAGCTGGTTTTTGAACCCAGGCAGTCTGGCTCTAGCATCTATTTTTAACCACTAAGCCAAACACCAGATTCCCTTTTCTTTGGCATTCCAACAAAGAAATGTCTTAACAAAATGATGCAGGGCCTTAGGAATCATTTTGTTTTCTAAATACTATTTGAACTCGCTCTGTGCTGTAAGTTGGAGATGAGGGTGAGGGCTAGGCAGCTGCCTGCTGTTTAGGCAGCTAGAGGGTTACGTCCATCCTGGATTCTGTCTTCAGTACATGGCAGATGCTATCAGTTCCTTTCTACACCCTAATCTTTTCCCTTCTCCACATTATCTCCAACACAGGTTAATATATTTTAAGTGGTTTAATTGAGAGGAGATGCAATTACATTAACTGATTAAAACATTAAAAAGTTTGTTCATAAATACGTTTGTGCACAGGCAAACATTTCTCTGATTGATTTTTAAAACAAGTTTGACTTATTTTTATCGAAGTGAATTTACCTAATATTTTAGTGTCATGATGATAAAGTATTAGGAATGAATTAATAACTAAATTCACATATATGCATTGCTACCATGCCGATCTGTTGTTCTCAATTCCCATAATAGTCTGAACTAAATGAAATGGAATTGAGTCGCAGCAAACATGTACTCACTCAGTTACACATGAGGACTCGCTTTGTGGCAATAAGAACCGTTATACAATGACATGGACTAATAAAAGGATTGTGGGGTTTCACTCTTTTATTCATTCAACATGCAGTTATTGGAATCTTAGTATTTTCAAAACACATTTTTGGAGATAATACATGTTGCAGTCTGATCACATTTATAGCTTAGATATTCCTTGGCTTGGAAGGAGAAGGCAGTTCCCTTTTAGTAAAATACTCTTATCTCTGGAGAGCCCCCCAGATACCATCGTAGTAAACCACTTGATCGTTCAGGAACCATTGTTGCCATATCTGTAGAAGACTACCAAAGACGGCATGTGATTTTGGCAGCCGGCAGCCTTCCCCTCACCCTACTTCTGACAAGCAGGATACAGGGGTAGGGTAGGGATGGACTAGCTGGCTCCGGGTTTCATGATGAGGCTAAATTAGCTTGGATGGACCTGTACTCTTTCATCCTCATGCTTTCCATTCTCTTATTTATAGGAGAGGCAGTATGATGTGATGATTCCAGCACACTCAAAATTAGCTGTGTGATTAAGGGTTGATCTGCAGGAGGCTGGCAAGCCCTTGGAATGCTTTTTGTTTGTTTGTTTTTCACTCATCACAATGATGGAATTGTAGCCAGCTCCTTCATCTTGGGTTCCCTTACTCTTAAAGATGGGATTCTTCCATATAAGAGCCATGAAGGGATTATAGCATTATTTCCAAAATGTCAGAATAAGGAGACAAGTTAAGCTCATTTTGAGCTAACAGTACATTATTTGAGAGTGCAACAAGAAAAATTGTTTTTACTGTATTCCGTTTCTGTTAACCTAGTTTGTACCAAAAGAGACTGAAATACATTTTCATATTGGTCCAATTGCTTGGGACCCACTGAGATTTTTCCTGGAGAGGCTTTGGTGTAGATCCGCCAAAGCAGATGTCTTAACCCCCAAAGCCGATTCCTTTAATGCTGCTTGGGGTCATTGAACACTGTCAGCCATTAGACTTGACATGAAAGAAACTAAAATCATTCCAAGGTCAAGGTCACTCAGCAGTTGTACGAATGCTGCAAGTGAGTGGAATTTGATTGTTTTTCTAAAATACTTGTTTTACAAAATAAAACACTTTGTATACTTAGTATATTTGAAGTTTCGAAATCCCTTTTATTCAATTTGAATCAATATAAATTTAATTCCATGAAATATGTGTACATAAGTGTATATATTTAAATTTACAACTCTGTGAATTCTATATATGTGAATTATATATATATATATATATATATATATATATATTCTATGTATATATATATGTACATATGTGTGTACATAGGTTTTCTTTGAGGTATAAAACATGAAAATAGAACTGATAGGTTTTATAGCTATAGGAGTATATCTAAAAGTTATTTTTTCAAATTTATTGAAACAAAAAGCAAATAATGATACAAAATCACTTTGTTGTTTTTGGTTTTTTTTTTAAAAGACTTTTTATTAGGGAATTGGGGGAGGGGAACAGTGTTGGGGAATTGCAGAAGGCAACCAGCCAAGTTGTTGTTCTTCAAAACTCACTTTGTTAAAGGGTATTTTCATAACTGGTTTCTTTAACCTGAGCTTAAACTTCATTTACTAGAGTCTCTTGTTGAAATACTAGCCACTTTACAAGATACTAAGGTAAAATATTATCTATTTCAGGACACCAGAATACATGCTGAATTTTCTCTTTTGCTCTTTAAAATAATTAAGTACTATAAGTAGATGACAATTCACAATTCAGTTGTCATAAACTATCATTCGTTGCATATTTTAGACTATCATGATTTCAGTCCAACACACACGGTTTTCTAGAATGAGCTCAAAGCAGAGTGTGTTTATGTAGTAGATGAAATATCACAGGTGTTAAGGTGATTGAAATTGAATACATATAATACAGTCAACACTATATACATAAAAAGGAAGAATGACAACTTATTACATGGTGGAAGCATTTTGATTAAGAATAATGTCTTTCTAATAATACACTTGTCCTTTGAGATTCTGACTTTCTGTTAATTATTATATAAATATTTTGGTGTGCAAGAGCAATTTGGGGGTGTTATCTGGAAGTGGATGGATGGACTGATGTATGGATAGATACAGATCAAGACAGATCTATGTAAATACATCTACTTTTACCCAAAGTTTCCTGTGAGTTAGGCCTATAGTTCTGTGTTTGTAATCAAGTTTAAAGCTGTTCAGAAGAAGAGGCCATCGAAGCTTTTTCTTGATGACATTGGTTGCATTTTATATTTGACTTGTTGATTGATTTTGATAATGAAGTGTTTGCATTGGTGGTCCCTCCACAGGGAATTCTTTCTACTTCTTCAACCTAATGTTTCCTAAATATTTGAGGTGCAGCATAGTCATGTTGATCTCTGCCTACCTTCTACAGAACAGCAACTCAAGAAACATGTTAAGAGAAGAAATAAAAGTGTGTGAAAATCAACTAGAAGCATAGTAACCTAAAAGAGTAGATAATAATTGGACAAAACAACAGTCACCATTCTAATTAATGGTTAAAAAAAACTATATCAGTTCTTTTTTAATTAGGGAACAATAAAGAATGCTTATCATCTGCATTGTCATTTAATATTACTCTGGAAGATTTAGCTCATGTGTTAAGATAGAAATAAGAGGTATGGCTATTGGAAGTGAGTAGAAAAAAATTTGTTTTTCCCAGAACACATGAGTGTATTAAAAAAAAAAGTACAGGACACCACAACCTATTACAATAATAAGATGCAATAAGATGGTTAAAAATAACCACTTTTTTATGACTCAGCAATAACAAATCTAAAATGATCTTATTCATACTGGCAATAAAACATATAAAATTTTATATAAATTTACAAAGATACCTGCAGGATCAACTTAAATAAAAGAAAAAGCAGGAATTTATTATTATTTTAATGTTAATATAAAAAGTGAATGAATTGAGGGGTAGTTAAAAAAAACAAAAAAATACTGAGAAGGATAAATTGTCAGATATTAGAAATATTATGAAATAATAATGCATTCTGCTACAAAAAAAATCAGCGGAGCAAAATAGGAAGCACAGAGCCTCATTCAAGACAATATACTTTAATAAGCTAAGGGGAGATTGCGATCATTAAACATTCATTCAGCAAATATTTTTAAACATCTGTTATGTGCCGGCCATTGTGCGGGCTTTTGGAAATTCAGAAGTAAGTAATACTAACTTCTGGCTTTATGGAATATAGTATTTAGTAAATGTTTAAATGTCTAGGGGGAAAGAAAAGAGCTGAAATATACCGTATCTCATATGTCGAAATAAATAACAAATGGAATTAATGTTAAATATACAAATACAGGAAATGGACAGGAAAAATATAAGTAACAAATTTTGAGTTGGGAAACCTAGTTATAAAAGCAAAAGGAGGGAGATACTGTTATGCAAAAAAAAAAAAAGATTGTAAAACATAAAAATTAACACCCTTTTTTTAAATAAAAATACCATTTAAAAACTAATCTGAAAAAAAAGGAAGTAAATCACTGTAATATATGTGGCAGGCAATGAAATAATACCCCTAATATGGAAAGAACACTTGCAAATCAATAATAAAGACAAACAACTCAACTTAAAAAATAAACAAACAAAAACCAATGGCAAACAATTTTGGAAATACCCAATGGAGAACTATTATTAAAAAAGTTCAACTTCAGTATTCATCCTAGAAATACAAATTAAAATGAGAATAAGATTTCAGTTTTAATCCATATATTGCTAGATGGTATCTCCTAGAAATGCCAGGCCATATCTCCTTCTAATACTGGAAATATTTTGCCTTACAATGGTTGCAAGACTACATATCAGGTATGGAAAGGAAATTAAGCACTTTGAGAAGCCTCTTGCAACGAAGTCAGAAGTGAAAAGGCTTTTAGATGAAAATAAGCTCATAAATCTATATATTCACACACTGCTAAGAGATTTTAGAGATCATCTGAGGCAATACCTCCATTTACAGGTGAGGAACCTGAGGTCTATTCTGTGAAGGAAGTAAGAGCCCAGAAATGTCTGTGTTTCAAAATTATCTGGCGGTATTGATTCCTTGTAGCTTTATCATTTGGAGATGGTAAAGCATGATTATTTCATATAACAGTGACAGTCAGATGGCCACAGTCTGTAATTGTTCCTAGGAAGAAATGAGAATTATTTCAAAAGATGAAAGAGAACATTTTTTTGTTTTATAAAGATTAGGATTAACTACAGTTTCCCAAAATTTCCTACGTACTGAAACTCTTTATTCTTGCTTTTTTTTCCCCCTTCTGAAAAACAATTCAATTTTAAAAAGTTGGGACATAATATATGTTTAAATAAATAAGATAAGAAACTCTGGTATTCCAAGAAAGAGTTAAGTTAGCCATTTGGGGATTAATTCCAGGCCATTTATAATATTTTCAGATTAGTTTTCAATTGTTATTTTGCCAAGTATAGTCATTGAAGATTTTGTTATTCACGTATTTATAGGGATGGTTAGCCATAAATATTTTATAAATGGAGACATTTTTAGTACCACCTAATGGCAGTCAAGTAAAAAGAAAAAAGAAAGAAAAAAAAAACTTTTCCAATTTAGGACTTATTTGCATAATTCAAATGAAGCTATCTAGCTAGAGATGCTTCTGTCCGAAACCTTTTGCGTTCCCTGATGTGCCATACAGGCAGCTAGAAATCCATCTCCAAGCAATTGGTTTGGGTGAGAATGAAGAAGAAGGGATATTTGATCATGAAACTAAGGGGTTTTTGCTTTCTTTATGAGCGCAAGGATAAGAAAATATCTATGTAATAGAATCCATTGATTTTATGTGAAAAATGTCATTTTAATTTTAGGAGCTTATGCATCGAGACTCCATTTCCCGTACCCCAGTTAATCTCTGTACAAAATATACCTTGACAGTGTATTAACATATTTAATTTGTGTTGTTTTTCAGCAGTTGTTTATAACTCTGTGACCAATTTGGTATACTAGTCTAATAAAGCATCTTTTATCTCTGATATTTTTTTAAGAACTAAGAGTCCTGTCTTTCTGCTTATTCAATTGGAATTTTCTATAGAATGTGAGTCAATATGCTTCAGACCAGGGCTAAGTAACTCTTCCCTGAGGCCATAGCTATGTCATGTGGTTCCTAGCAGGATGTGAGAAGTGCGCTGGGGGTGGAAAGGTGAATCAGACATGGTTTGTGAGTGAGTTGCCAACTGTGGAACCAGGTTAAATCCCCACACCTTTGGTTGCTAGCCCAGCCAGAAAGGGGCTTTCTGTCCTTCTGACGTCCATGATTCTGAGTGATTGATTTACTACTCAAAGCAGTGTTCACTACTTATTCAATATTGTGCTCTTGAACTGTTATTTGATCCTCATGCATGTTTTGAGCTCTTGATTGTGACCGTATGATTTGTCTGTTAAGAGAACACACCTTTGATCTTCCCAACTAAACTGGGAACTCTTTGAGAACAAAGTCCGTGCCTCTGAAAGTTCTTCGTGAGTTTTAATACATTAAGTGAAATGCTTTACACACAGAAAGAGCTCTTCTCTACTATGTGCGTGGTGGGGTGGGGGTGTGGGGATGGAATACCAGCTAGTGTGGAGGTGGGGCCACCTCGTGATAGCAGGAAGACATCTGTGTGACCATTGCAAACGGCCTCTGCTTCCTGAGCCTGGAGACATTTCTAGGAGTGACGAGCATCGTGTGTCTAGGACAGCGATGGTAGGTGACCTTTTGGTTACAGAATGAGCTCTGTGGGTCACTTCATAGCAGGTCTTTCCAGATTTTAGCTTCTGTTACTGGACTGATTCTCTAAACTTCATCAATATTTTAAATAGGGCCCCCTGTTTAAAATGTAAAAAAAAACCCAACATTTATTTTTATGACTCTGATAGTATTTACACATTGATACTCTGAGGATCCAATTTGGGGTCGACACCGTGTCTTTCTATTTTGATGAGTTTTGCTGACATTTAAACGTCATTATATATTAATTAGTGGGCAGGCAGGCTTGAGTTTCCGAGTACAGGGTGGCATTCTTAATGGGGTATATTTAAAACCACATGGCTGAGACCGTCCCCGTACGATGCTCTGTATGACTCCCTGACTGTACTCTCTGCATCATAAATAATAATGAAAGTAAATGTGCGTTTATCAGAAAGAATCAACAAAAGCCAGCAATGATTTGCTGATTGCACTTGTCTCACCAGGCATTAAGGCCAGCTTCCGAACAAGGGTGCCTGAAGGTTTGATCGTCTTTGCGGCATCACCTGGCAACCAGGAAGAGTATTTTGCGCTTCAGTTGAAGAATGGACGCCCTTACTTTCTTTTTGATCCTCAGGTAAATGAATAATTGTAAAAGTTGAGATTTGGGGGTTTATTAGGTGCCTGTTACTGAGGTCAGTGCTTCTGTTTTCACATTGAATCCTCCCCAGGAACTTAGAGGGAAGTGCTATTATTTTTCCCACTTTACCAGTGAAGAAAATGAAACTTAACAAAAGCGATGTGAGTTGCCTACAGCTAAAATAGCATAAAATAGCAGACTTAACTTTCCACGCGGAGTCTGACTGAGACTGTGTGATTAACAATAAGCTACCATATAATGAAGATGAAAACTTTGAAATACATTTGAATAGACCTGTTTTCATTTTCCATGAGAGCAAAATTCTCTCTC
>NW_017732373.1:247738-251063 GCF_001890085.2 Hipposideros armiger | reverse complement strand
TTGGACAGGGCTTCACACTGCCTCCCACTTAGAATTGGTCACCATCCATCCTGGTGTCTGTGAGTGTGATTCCAAATGACTGTTCACACCCCAGCTACATTTGTATTATAATAGGACACTGGCCACGGTCTCTCACTGACTTTGAGTTTTAATAAACTCCCCTCCCACACACACACACTCTATACATGTAGGGCAAAATCCTTGCAGAATTAATAAAAAAATGATTGATATGCCTCCTATTGGAATTCAGATTATTTCTATTTTAAATAATTTAGGTACTCCATTAAACCAGTTTTCTTTCCTTGTGTCTTTAAATGAGACGAGATTATCTAATGAACATCTTGTGCTCATCCCACAAGTAGCTGTTGGCTTAGGGTTTTTTCTTATTGACTGCACAACCCAGTGGAGGCAAAGTCTGTCTGTTTTGTCCTCAGATACAGTCTTGGGGCTTAGCACAGTCCTTGGAACATAGTAGGTGCTCAGTAAATGAATGTCTGTGGACAGATTGGCTGACTCAATGGCTCAATAACTATTGGTATAATACTATTCATAATTGAAGATAATTACCCATTTTCTGGGATACAATTTTCAGCTCTTTAATGGTCATTTAACAGTTTTAATTCTTATGTGTTTTAATATGTCGCTTTATTAGATACTTGGACTTTTATCAATGGTTATTTTTAAATTACTGTTCCTGAATCCTTTCAAAATAATTAAAGTTTGAATTTGGTAAAGAGCATTTTATAGGGACTTAAAGTTCCTGTCTAGCACATACTGTATTTTGCTGTGTATAATGCATACTTTTTTGCCCAAATTTGTGAGGGAAAAATAAGGATGCACATTATACATGGGTAGTACTAATTCCATCTCCATGAAAGTTTGGGCCAAAAACGTGGGTGAGCATTATACATGGAAGTGCATTACACACAGCAAATTACGGTAATTTCACAGTAGCTCAAAGTCATTGTGTACGTTGTTCTTTGTAAAATACCTTAATGAATGTAAGTAATGAATGGCTTGCATACATAGAGGTTATAGGTGTAAGAACTTATTTTCTTTGCCTTCCAACAATCCAGTAAATTCCATGAATGGATATTTAGGAGAAGGATTCTTCATAATATTTACAGTTAGCTATGTGTTTGCGTATTATGGACCAAACACATGGAATCATTGTTAAGAGTCACTGTTAAGGAAAGTTAGTCCAATTTTTAATCACTGTATTTTTTTTAAGTCTCTAACAAGTAGCTATAAGATTTCCATTTTTTATTTTATTAATTTCAATTTGAATATACTTCATCAGATATTTTATTGACCAATAATGACTTGACTGTTAGTTACCGTTTAGATGTTTTATGTTCAGTGACATTAACAGGAAATTTCACATAATATTCAGTTCACTTAGAAGGGAGCTGTGAAAGTAAACGCTTTCCAACCATTCCGAATAGCAGCCATGTAACGTGTCTGATGTTTTTCAACTGGAAAAAAATGGCACCAGAGTTGATCACAGCGTTATTCTCTTAACATTGGTGGGGAGAAATACTCTTAAAATGACCATCAGAGAATGCTAGGCGCTAAGTGTAAAGCGCATTTGGAATACTGAGACTGTATGTTACGTACTTGCATTTATCTCCAACCAGTGTATTCTGATGTAGAGAACTATTAATGCTTCAGATTGTTGCCAAACATAATATGAAGAACCACTTGCTCAGACACCTGATTTTTAGAATGCAGCGTCGTTTGTAACAATTTTAACGCTAACTAAGGACACTTTGATGAGACAGCATTTAATAAAATGCTCATTAATTTCATCATTAGCAAGGGTATGCTAAGAAGTAAGCCAGTTTCTTATGTCACGCCCAATTAGCATCCCATGCTAGTAATCCCATTAGTATTGTTGAATTCACTAATGGAAAAACTAATGGGCATGGTACCAGGGCACATTAATTGGGCACGACACCAGTTCTGGTTTTAATTATTAAACGACGATAATGAAATGTGTGTTTGTAAAATATTAAAATGTTGAAATAGGGTTGAAGAAAATAAAAGAGTATGCGGAGGAAAGAGAGGTAAGGAAAGATGTAAGGAGAATCAACCTTCGAAAATTCAAGGGCTAGAAAATGGACTTGCCAAACGGTCATTTTTCTAGCTGATCGAGTTGTCTATAAAAGTTGGGATTATTGTCCATGTGAGAAGCAACCCACTCATACTCGTGGGAAATTAAAAGCTGTTTTTTGGTAATATGAAATTCTGCATGTCATACGTGTTGTCGTGCTCTGTATGAGGCCTGACAGGAGCCAATTAAATGTGTAGAATGGACACGTTATATCGCTGAAGCCATTTCAGGGAAATATAAACAGAACCTTTCACTTACACTGGTATGATTAACATTGCACTTTTTGCAATATAAATCTTCAGCCNTCTCTCTCTCTCTCTCTCTCTCTCTCTCTCTCTCTCGTTCACCAGCAATTATTTAAGTGCCCACTTGGCACTCTTGTGCTGAGTACTGCAGACTGTAATAGTTTTAAAGTTAAATAAAACCATGGCCCTATGAAACAATCTTAGTAGGATACAGTAAAAAATTATCTCAAATATTCATGAATGTTAGGAAACAGAAGTATGAGATGCTGTGTGTCATGGGAACATAAAATGAAGGGTCTTTACACACACATATGCACACACACACTCATTTAAGCATCACAACTCTATGAGACAGGTACTCTCACTGTTCCCATTTTCCAGATGAAAAATCTGAGTCACAGTTAAATTAATTTTCCCAAAGCCTTACAGCCCATCAGTAACCACACCAAGACTGAAACCCAGGCAAACCAGTTCCAAAGACCATGGTGTTTGCTCCTGTATGAGAGTGCTTTCCACCATGAAAGAAAAATGCTTGCTGATATCCAGTGACTCAAGAGAAAATACCACCCATGCACCATGTTGGAAGGACATATAGACTTCTAACCAAAAGGAAAATTTATAAAGATTCTAAACTATAAAGAGGAGAAGCAGTGGTGAATTATAAGCCTAGCAATATTAAGTTCAGCTTAAATATTTAATGTCAGAGTGACTAAAAAATGTATGTAGCTGTGCCAGAGAATCTTTGAAATAGAAAAGACACACGGCAAAGGCAAAACAAAAGAAAACTCTAATAATTGTTTGATGCTAAAATTACTAAGAGTTGAAGGAGAGGGAAAGATAAGTGACTTAAAAGTTTCTGAAGACATCATTTTAGTGGAGGGTGCAGTAAGGGAATGAATCATATTGGTGTCTTGTTTTCATAAGATAAATAGGCAAAACCATTTGATTTTAAATGTCAAAAGTAATT
>NW_017732373.1:244200-245418 GCF_001890085.2 Hipposideros armiger | reverse complement strand
GTGGAAGTTACCACAACTAATGATGATGGTAAACGCTACAGTGATGGCAAGTGGCACGACATAGTTGCTGTCAGGCATCAGGCTTCAGGTCACATCACACTGGATGGGCAGTATACAGGTAAGAACGTCCTCAGCGTATGTGATATATATATAGCCGGCTCTGTTGATATGCTGATGTCGCCATGCCTTTCTGTTGTTTAGATCTCTTCTGCACCTTTCTCTCCACTCAATTTCATCTAAATTGCTGTTGAGTTTGCCTTTGGGGTGCTCCTCAAATGAAATCTGGCAACCAGTCCGTCATCTATGCAGGGTTTCGGGAAAGCAGAATTAAAACAAAGTCATCAGTAGCAATTGTGTAGCTTGTGCAGTTCTCTACAGTTTTCAAGGGCTTATGCTTAGGTTCTCTCATGGTGCTTTTGAGTTTCAGAAGACAAATAAGTAAGACAGGTATTATAAGCATTTTAAAGATGAGGAAATTGAGGGTCATAAAAGGTAAACGATTTCTCTCAATTTACACAGTTGGTAGGCAGCATCCTTGAGACACATATCCAGTCTTTGCAATTCTACATTTAGTTTCCTAACTGTCCTACCCTAGCTATCATCTTCATGCAGTTATAAAACAGTTACAGTATCTTCATGGTGATGCAGACTTTTATGAATTCATTTAGGAAATGGGGAATTTTAATGAGCACCTACTGTGTGCCAGGCATTGCTCTAGGAACTCTGGATGCAAAGAGCAAAGTTTACATTTTAGGTAGAAGGGGGCCAGGAAGCAGAGTAAATATTGAACAAGTAACAGTGGTACATGCTGAGAATAATAAAGTAAGATAAGAGAGAAAGGCGTACGTGTGTGCGTGTTTTGATTTTCTAAAAGACTGTTAGAGATGGCCTGTCTGATAAGGAGACATCTGAACAGAGACTTATAGAGAGTAAAAGGGCAAACTAGGAAAATATCCAGAAGAAGAATGTTTCAAGCAAATGGAACAGTAGGCTCCAGGGCCCTGAGGTAGGGCCGTACCACATGTGGCCTGTCTGGGACTAAAAGGTGGCCGGTGTGGTGACGTGGGGTGGGCCGGTGGCAGGCCGTGAGTTCAGAGAGACCATTCGTGCTTTATGAGATAAGAGGGAAACCATTGGAGAATTTTGAGAGAGGTGTGACATGATACGACTTCCTTCTTTAAAAGGACCCCTGGCTGCTCTTATGCATTTTAAGGGGAG
>NW_017732373.1:236280-243650 GCF_001890085.2 Hipposideros armiger | reverse complement strand
GTTGTCAGCTCAGATGGTCTTTACCACCAATGCATCAGATGCAGGAAGGCTAATTACAGTGGCCTGGGGCTCTGAAAATGTCGCTCTCCTCCCAAAGAAGAATGGAGTTAGAACTCTTAGCAGGAAACTGGAGTCCTTCGTGCCATCAGGGACACGGGCCCCTTCTGGGCTTTGGCCCTGGTAGTTTGCACAGGTCCCTCTGGAGGTCTCAGGGCATCCTTGTAGGCGGAGAAAGGAAGAAATCAGAGAAGGGAGGAAGCCTGGGTCATTCCAACATCCAGATGGGGGTGGCGAGGTAGAACCAGTGGAGATAACCAGCCAGGAACGGGTACTAAGGTAAGAGGAGAACTGAGAAAGAGCGATGTCCCAGAAGTGCAGTGAAGGGTTTAATCATGTATTAAATTAGTAGAGATAGAAGATCCCGCTGAAGTTGGAATTCTCTTCTCCTTCTCCGTAGGCTCCTCTTGGGCCCTGAATGGTAGCACTGTCATTGGCGAAAACACGGGAATGTTTGTAGGAGGCCTGCCCCAGAGCTACACCATCCTGAGGACGGATGTGGGTGAGTGTGGGAGAGGCTTAGAACGTATATGTTGTCACCCACATGTGGAGTAGCATCGCGTGACACTCTTTTCAAGTATGAATCATAGTGGTATTTCCTATCCTGTGCTGTGTGTCCTATATCAATATGTCAGTAACTTCCTTTAAGTCGCTTCTAAAGGAACCGTGCATTACTTCATTAAAATTCTTAATGCCCAGCTCTGAATATATAAAAGCTCGTTACACTTCTGCTTATGATACTGATTTCAGGCAAAGTTATTTTAGCATATGTGTCTTTTTTTTTTTTTTTTAGATTTTAACTTGAACATAAAACAAGACAAAAATGGAAAACTATGAGCTTGATTTTCCCTCTAAAGAGGGTGGAGAACATTTCCTGAGTACAGACTGGGTGACCGTACTCCACCCAGTCCCTAGATATCCATAGGCAAATAAAATCTGGTCTTTGCCACAACAGAGGGTACAGGTGTATGAACAGATAATTCCAATCATATGCCGTAAATGCTTTAATTGAGGCATAGACAAAGTAAGTCCTATGTTTTTAGGACAAAGGAACAAAAACTGACTGTAAAATGAAATGAATAAAAACTAACATGGACAAAATTAACCTTAGGCAGAAAAGACATCATTCTTCCTAAAAATGAGATCAAATTATTGCTTTACTTGTGTAACAGAGTAGTTTATAATGATGAGGGAACTAACCTATAAGCTATAGATTCAATGGAAACACTTCCTTCAGATATTACTTTTAAAACTTGTTATAGCACTTCTATTCTTAAGACTAGTGGCAGATGAAATCCCCTTGTTAGTTCAAAAAGCAATAGTCTTGCTAGTACTATTAAACCAAGGTTTTTTGCATTAACATCTGTTTATTCAGATCTGATAGGTCTGAACCAGGGCTCAACATTAAAATTGTTACCACTTACCATAGCTGATGCTGTGGTGTTTATATGAATCAGTAAGAGGTTTGCAGAAAATAGGTTCAGAGAGCTATTGCCCCTTTCTTTGATTTTAATTGCAAATAAAATTAAATGCTTGAACAGCATTTTTTTCGACATAACGTTTTTGTTGATATCTGTTGACTCCTGCAGACATAGTCCAAAAGGGTTTTGTGGGCTGTCTTAAGGACGTGTATTTTATGAAGAATTACAGTCCCTCTGCTACTTGGGAGCCTCTGGTTTGGCAGAGCTCAGAAGAGCAAGTGAACGTGTATAGCAGCTGGGAGGGATGCCCCGCGTCATTACGAGAGGGAGCCCAGTTCCTAGGCACAGGTAAGGCTCTGAAACAGCCACTGGTTGTTGCCTAGCAGGTGTGTTCTATCCTTGGCATGACTGACTCTCCCCTGTGCAATTACTTTGACCTCATATGATTCTAGCATCACAGAAAGAGCCAGTTATGCCATGATGCACATAAATATATTCTCAAAAATCTGAATATGTAATTAAATTATAAGACTCATAAATATATATTCATGCGTAAGATCTCTGGTGGCCCACATTAGATCTCAGTGTATGTGTGACAGTGTCACAGATGTCCATTTGTAAGTCATTCATTTTACTTAGAGTGCAGGTTTACTTAGATGTTTCAAAGGAGTTACCAGGTTAACCCACAAGTATCTGTTTGTTTCATTGTATGGATGGGCCGTATTTCTCACAGTAAAATTTCAGCTTTGTAATGAGGTATGTAGGTCATTAAGGGAAAGTTAGAAAATGTAACACCATCATTGCCATTGCTCCAAAGGCTGCAGCAGAAGTGAGGTGCATGTCCCCACCTGCAGCCCCTGCCTGTCAGACACCCAGGGTCAAGGGGCAGAGGGCAATATGGTGGCTTGGGGGACCTGGCTTGCCCTTCAGACAAAACCTCACCTTTGCCTCCTACATTTATAACTAAGTTGGTCAGTTATTGAGTTGCTTAAACTACCTTCATTATGGAAAGCTAAATGTAACAACCTGTGCACTTTTTCATTGTTCTCTTATCACTGTCATTCAGTTTCTCTTAAGTCAGTACAACTGCTTATTGTTAATAATAATATAAAATAGCACTATTCTGAATTGTGTTCATGATTGAGAGAATACATTGCTTCCCCTTGAAAGGTACATCAAATTCATTCTGCTGCTTCTGCATCATTACAATGGGGGTTTCTTAACATTGATTTGCATTTTCTTTTGTGAGACATTTGCTCAATGTCAGTATATATCCTAAGGGGACCTTATGACACCCTTACAATGCCAGCACATGCTAATATATACACATTCTTTTTTTTTAAAGGGTTCCTGGAACTTGATCCACACTTGTTTCATGGCGGAATGGACTTTGAGATATCCTTTAAGTTCAGGACAGACCAATTGAATGGATTGCTGCTTTTCATTTACAACAAAGATGGACCTGATTTTCTTGCCGTATGTTAATTGACTTACATTTACTTTAAAATGGTCAGATCCAACTTTAAATAAACGAGGTGTTAACATTTTACTAAATTGGGGTTTCCTTATACCATTTTCTAAGCCTAATGAGCTTGTGCGTGTCCCCATGGCATTGACTGTGTCAATTCCCTGTTTGGCTGATCCTTTATAAATCTTACATATTTGCTTTAAACCTTTCCGATTCCCAGGGAGCTCTTACTGTACACCCTGCCTTCTTGGTTATAGTGTCACCTCACACGCCTGCCTCTGCTGTTAGTGTTATCCTTGGGGACAGCGGTCAACTGAGAGCAGCGGGTTCATGGAATAGAGCAAGGGTCTCGGTATTTATTAAATGAATGGATAGATAAATGAATAACTGCTTACCTGATGTACTTCACAAAAGAGATAGTTGCATCGAAAAAGTAGTCATTTTTATCTGGAATTACTTAAATTGTTTCATTTGACATGATCTCACATTTTTAAGTATCCTATAGTCACTGATTTGATGTCTAAAAATATAAGAACATAGTAGGTAAAATAATTATGTAATATTTTGAAGGGAAACATATTATAGGCGTTTCCTTTACCACGAAAATTTGGTTATAATACGTTCATAATAGAATATGGCACCTTAACCTAAAAGAAAACACATAGGGGCAATTATGTTCATTAGAGATTTAGAATAATAAAATCAAAGTAGTGAATCAACACATTTTACATATTTGAAATTGAATTCAACAACCAATTCAAATAAACTTAATCAGCGTTGACATTTTATTTTCTTATTGTCTTGTCCTAATTTCTCCCAAATTCAATTGATATATGAAGCAGTATCTTTTCATTTCCTAAAAACTCAAAAATGGAATCATCGTTCATATTGTTCTGTTCTCTTCATAGTCACTTGTGCTGGGGTTCAGTCTTTACCTATGTCGTATCCCCCAAAAGTCTCTGCCTACGTAATATTGCATCACATCGTATAATCATTACCAGTTATGACTTTGAGTCAATACAGCATTCTTCACATCAGTTATACGCTTGCAAGTACTTTATTACATGTCACTCCAGCTTGGTTTAGAATGAAGTAGGACATTTTCATAGAGTGCTTTCAGGGAAACTTGTTGCTTTTCTTTAAGAATTTGGCCTTCTACTCTTCCCCAAACTGCCCTTCCGCCTTCTTACCTACCTCTCTTTTCTTTTTTTAATATGAAATGCAGATGGAACTGAAGAGTGGAATATTGAGCCTGCGGTTAAATACCAGTCTCACCTTGACGCAAGTGGACCTGTGGCTGGGGCTCTCCTACTGTGATGGGTCATGGAATACAGTGATCGTGAGAAAGGAAGGTTCCGTCATCGCAGCAAGCATGAATGGACTGACAGAGCGAGTGTCAGAGCCGCGAGCTCAACCGCTGGTGGTGAATTCCCCAGTCTACGTGGGGGGAGCCCCACCCGAGCTGCAGGGCATGTTTGGACACCTGAGCCTGGAGCAAGGTGAGCCCCACCTGGAGGAATCCCCAAATCCATGCAGCCTGGCTCTGTCAGGTTGAGCGGTTATGATTTCAAGGCAAGGTATAGCAATGAATCAGGCTGAAAGCAACACCCAGTGCATCCCTTTTCTGGAGAATTTGAAACTCTAAAAATAATCACAGAACACTTCTTCAAATAGTGTTTATGTTGCCCTATTGATAATTAGCATATATATTCTAACATGTCTTCAGAAAATATCATTGTAATTCATATGTATGTATATGTATGTATACACACACACATACACATACATACACATATGTATGTATTTCTTCATATGGTTTCTTGAAAACAAATGTGGTTCTGGTACTTTTCAATACTGATCGTTATCTATACTTAAAAAATAGATTAAAAAAATTAACTAGGATGGTGTGCATACCCAGGAAAAATAGCATTAAATTCACTGTTTTCTTTTTCTTACATAAATGCTAATTATCTCCATGCATTTTAGTGGAGCTCTTTTGCACCGAAGCTCATGAAAATGTGGGTTTAGTTGAATTCCAAACATACTTGTGAAAAATCTATACATCACTGATAATTATGATCAAGGAAAGGGAAAGCTCCTGAGTGTGGATGACTTGCTACTAAAATAAGCCTTTAACTCTTATAACGAGTGTGAACATAATCAGAGAAAAAAACAAAACTCATGTTAACTCACAGCATTTAACCTATGTAATGGGTTTGAATGTAATTAGAGAAGTTATTAATTTAAAAAGGCTAACGAATGAGTGCACACTGCGTGGCAGGCAGGGTTCTGAGAGCTTTCCATGAGAATAAGTGAGTCAGTTCTTCACAACAAGGCCATGAGCTGGGCGTCATTGTTGGCATCCCCAGTTTATAGACCAGGAAACTGAAGAGCGTAGAGGAGAGGAGCTTGCCCAAGGTCACAGGACCGTAAGCAGATAGCAAGCCCGTGTGTCAGGCAGCCTGCTGTCACAGTCCCCTGTGTTATAGTCACACGTTCTCCTCATGGACATGGTCCAGTGCGCCTTCTCTGTAAAGTGGGGGAGAGCACGGAAGTTTCCAGTTTGTGACCCTGCATGCGCCCATGTCGAGATGGACTCTGCATATTTCAAAATCGATGCACTGTGAGTGGTGAAAATTCCCACAAAGCAGGCTTTGCCTACTTGGTAAGTACATAAAGATTTAAATGCCTTTGACTAGAAAATATATGGTGAGTTCTAAGGAGACTTTTAGAAGGGTACGGGTAAGGAGTTAATGAATATCTGAGGTGTAAGACAGTAATGACATTTTCAAGGCACTTAAGATGTAACAGCAGCTGGAAATATTACATTCATATAAAGGCGTCTGATTTTCAGGTTTCTGAGGTTAGAAAGAGCTTGAAAACCCTTTATATGAGCAAGATTACTTGATCCTATTTACATCTAGGAGAAAAAAAAAACCTGCCTATCAAGTATTATACTTTCGATCTCTACCAAAACCCATCACTATGATGGTTTGGAGATGCAGCTAACACGGGAATTGTAGGATCATATGATAGAAGTTTATAACATCACAGACCCAAGGGGAATAATTTAATGTACACTATGACTAAATCTGTGATACTGAAATATATTTTATTTATGGTTAATACTAAATTTTTATCATTGCAGTATCAACATATCAGTGATTCTCAACCCACTGATAAAATATTGAAGTGTAGTAGCTGAAATGTAGTAAGAACTCAATAAAGTTAGCTATTGTTATTATTATTATTATTATTATTATTATTCAAAATACATTGGAATGGCTTAAAAAGATTATTTTTTTTTATTATTATTTTTTTAGCTGAGCCATCCTGCCACCTGTTGGCAGCTCAGCGGCAGCTCAGCTCAGGCCAGGCATCGAACCGCTGTTGCTCAGAGCTCGCACTCTTGAGCGAGTTCTTAACCAACTGAGCCACTTGGCCGGCCCTAAAAAGATTATTAAAAATGCATATTTTATGATCCCACACCCTAGGATTGTAACTCAGATGCTCTGAGTGATACTGATAGATATACGTCACTTCATGTTCTAGATTGATCAGGGGAATGGTCACACTGTAGAGAGTGCTACGTCATAAAGTACATTGCAATTCAAATTAACTGTGTTCTCTTACTGTGTTTTATTCAGTCCATTATGAACAGCCTTAAAAAAGTCTCTATGTTTCTCAATTAGCACCTTTTCTCAGAAGCTCTGTTTTGTGGTCATATCAGTGCTATTTTTTTCTTACCCATTAATATTGTAATCTTCCTTTGAATCAAATGCTGATTAATGTTCCTCAGTGTTTTGGAAACGCTGGTCAACATACTCTGCCCAAGATATATCTCAGATCATGGCTTATAACAGCATTTCAGCATTTGCTAGAGCTGCTTTTCCAGCTCGGTGTTTTGCTGGGAGGAACCAGGGTACAGAGAAGCTAGGTGACTCACCTATGTGCCATTGGAAAATTATGGCAGGCAAGGAAATTAGAATCCTTAGCTTCTGCGTTTTCAAGCAGATGCTTTTATGTTGAGTTTCATTGCTTTCAATTCAATTCACCCAACTTATTGAGTGTCTACTGTGTGTTCAAGATAGACTAGCGGTATTGATCGGTAGGGCCTAAAGGAATGTGAATAATAGCAAAGGCATTCATAAGGAAACGGGCTGCAACTTAATGTGTTAGGAGACATAATAAGACGTCATATAAATGCCGAAGAGAACAACACGGTCATCGTTACCATTAACTTATTTTACTGGTAAGCATTGTATTACATTTTATTTCCGCTTTCTGCTGAGGTGCTTTAATGTTGAAAAGAGCTAATCGTGTTGGGGCCTTTCAGACTTGACAGTGTTTTGTTCAGAAGGAGTGTGTGTGTGTGTGTGTGTGTGAGTGTGTGTGTGTGTGTGTGTGTGTGTGTGTGTGTGTGT
>NW_017732373.1:215215-236245 GCF_001890085.2 Hipposideros armiger | reverse complement strand
GTGTGTGTGTGTGTGTGTGTGTGTGTGTGTGTGTGTTTGCATGTTTGCGCTACAGCAAATCTCAGACTCAGTCCGTGTCCCTTGTTTTACAATTTTGTGCAGTTTTCTGAGAAACAATTCTGCTGAACCTCATTGAGCTGATGTTTGTTTACACAAAATAGGAATTCAAAGCAACCACTGGTCCCTGGCTGCCCCGTGGTTTTCTAAAGAGCAGTGCACACTCCACATCTGTCCCCTCTGTGTTGTCTGGTACACTTCACAGACCCGCACTGCACCGCGGTCCTTCTGGAGGCAGCTACCCTGCACATGTTCGTGCAACCTCTGGGCGTTGCCATGACTGGAGCTGAATTTGGTCCCTGTCATGCGAACATGAACATGAAACTGGGGCCATTTTGTACATTGAAAGTTCTGGAGCTCCGTGAAAATGGCCACGCACAGTCACAGTTCCTCATCTGCCCATTTAACTGGGACTTCGCCCTGTGTCTCTGAAATGATTATTATGGAATCCATGGCGATACCTCAGGATTCTAGTGTAGTTTGAAATTATATTCTCTTTCCTGCTATCCTGTACAATATCCTCAAAGGGCATTTTCCCCCCGTAGCCTTGTCGAATAATTATGCTACTTCAAATATTGCTTTTTGTCACTTCAACACTGACTGATACAGGTAACTTAATTTCCCAGAATTGAGAGACCCCCCTCCCCACGACTATATTGTGTAATCGTCTAAATATTATTTCCAGAGAATATACACAATGAGAAAATGTGGGCCTAAAGAGGTGTAATAAACACTTCCAGTTGACTATAGTTCAGTCGGATTGTAATTACCAACTTATATTTTTTTCAAAATAACATAAATGGAGATATTTTTAAATATTTTTTTTGTGACAACCTTACCTGATAAAAATCAGGAGGAGGCATAAGGCGTTTCCCAATTGAGACCTGCAAGTTTAAAAATTGTATCTAAAGCACCCCCCGACACACACCTCACCCAGACATGCTGCAGAGGACAGGAATGGTTGGTCATCAATGGCTCAGGCCCTTCATGCGATTCTCCTCTCTTCCTGTTTGCTAGGTTTCGGCGGCTGCATGAAGGATGTTGCCTTTGCACGGGGCGCTGCCGTTCACTTGGCATCTGTGTCCAGCGGCGCTGTCAGAGTCAATCTGGATGGATGCCTATCAACTGCCAGCGCTGTTAACTGCAGGGGGAATGACTCCATCCTCGTGCACTGCGGGGCAGAGCACAGCGTGCAGGAGAGCGGCCTGCAGCCCTTCACAGGTGAGGGGGTTGGGGGCTCTGAGCTGCGTGGCACGCGCCTCCTCGTCAGCCCCTGTGCCCGTTCAGCCAGCCCACGCCGGTCTTCCTGACTAATTAGTTGACTTTCTCTGCTCTCCTTTCCACCTAAGAATACCTGTACCGAGTGATAGCCTCACATGAAGGGGGGTCTGTCTACAGTGACTGGAGTCGGGGACGGACCACCGGAGCCGGTGAGTATCGCCTTAGAACGCGTGTCTGTACCCACATGCACGTACTTGTGTGTACAGGCTTGCGCGTGCCCAAGAAAGAGAACACTCACCCCAAAGCAAGGAGTCTGTTTGCAGTCTCCTGACAGAGCGTGCCTTGCTTTGCACATGGATGCGCCATGGCTACCATGCTTCGTAGCTCAGCGTTTCCAATCTTTCAAACACTTAATAAGTATTTGCTCAGGCCTGGTTCTTTCCTCTTCAGAGGTAGAAAGAAGTTCACGTTGTCTCAAGGATTTCATAGGCCTGTATCTACAGTCATATATCTAAGGATGAGGAACCGTTATAGACTGCATAGACCCCCAAGAAGCTAAAATCAGGGTCGCCATTAGGTGCGGGAGGCACCGTCTTGCCTCCCTCGTGCAGAGAGTGTATTTGCAACCTGCACCCTGGTCAGAAGCAGACGTGCCTTTTATCACATCATGGCAGCTGTTTGTCATGGTGTGGATTGCTAGGATCTCAGAATGATTCTCCCAGGATAGAAACTGCTTATTGGTCTAATGTTCTTGAATTGGACGGGAAATGATTAGGAGATAAAATACATTAGATCTCATCTCAGACAACTGATTTATAAACGCTTTGTGCTTCTGACAGTGATCAAACATTATTTTCACAGAGTGTCATGGGAAGACATTCATCACAAAAGGTTGGGTGAATCTAGTAGCCTTCTACCATTTTGGGTCAAATATCTGTCAGAAAGGCAAATGTATTTCCATATGATTGCCACTTATGTCTCTTAAAGTTATTCCTTAGCAAGTCACAATGTATCTAAAGATGTGTTTTTCATCAAGATATTGTCTCATACTTTTTTTTTCCCTTTTATCAACAAGGGGTTGCTAACCCAGGCATCCTTTGAGGAGTCTTACTAATCTAAAAGATAATTAAATAGGGAGATGGAGTACTAAGAATAATTTTCCAAGGTCTCTGCCAACAGAATTTCCACAAGAAGACAGCTTGACACTTTTCCAGGATGACTTAAATTATTATCTGTTTATAGGCAAAACGACGAATTAAATGATCTCTTAAGATTCTTCTCGACGTCAGAGCAGGGAGAAAGCTCTGATGTAAAATATTCATTTGTTACTGGCACATCCCCTGCCCCTATTTCTCCCTCCTCTACTTCATTAACAAATACACTATAAAGTCTGCTTTTAGTCTAATTCAACAACATAAATAGGTGCCTAGAAAGTATACTGCTCACATAGCTTCCTAGTCCCCATTGTGAGTGCCACTGAGAAAGTATGCCGATTGAGGTCTGAATTTATAGCAATGATCTGACCACCAAGTCTTATGCCATAAATTCATATTTACAGTCTGACCACAACACTGAACAGCTACATACTCCCAAGGGCGGGAGAATAATTGCACTATTTAATTATTTTTGAGTCAGTTTTGCTCTGTCCCTTATGAGAAGACCATCTGTTAGACAGTACCGTACTTTGCCCTGTACCACATTTCAGAACTAATAAAATCAACATCACTCCCATTGTCCCTTTCCTGGCAACTCGATCGTGTGGCCCGTGCATTTTTCCAGGGGCACCCGCCTGTGGTGGTCTAACTGCACAGCGGTTCTCCACGTCTGTGCTTCCTCTCATCCTTTATGTCCGTTTCGGTTCCTTGGAAGCTGTCCTATTTTTACTGTTCTGAGCAGTGAAGTCAGAGGAAGAGAATATTCGATGTGGGGGAACCGGAGAGGTCCTCCCTCGACAGGGCTTGAGTCCACGCGCAGGTAGAACAGGTCTCCCATCCATCACCCTGCCAGGGAGCCCCGTGGGCCTTTCTCACTGTCCCCGGTGCAGTCAGCGGTGATGAGGTGGTTACTGATCAGAACCGTAGAAATATCTGATTAATAGTTAAAGGTATGGATTTTTTAAATTAGGGGACACAGCTTGTAAGATTTTGCATTTCCTTTAAAAACTCCCTCATTTTGTTAATTACTGGCTTGTGATCCTCTGAAGGAAATGTCCCTGAAAATGGTTTTGTATAACCTCAAGGGCACCAGCTTTTCAACCCCCTAAAATGCAATTAGCAATGTATCCCATATATCATATCTGGTAGAACTTCGCTTTTTTAAAATTAATTTGAAGAACAATTGAATTTGGAAAATGAGATCAGACATTCAAGTAAAATACAATCACATGTGTGATTTTTTTGGCTAATACATTGAAGATATAAAAGTGTCAAAACCAGTACATATAATAACACCCTAATTATCTTGCTTCAGAGGGGTACGTCATTACATTGTTTGAACTTGTTATCTGCCTACCCTCCACCTCCTCCTTTATGAGTGATGTTTAAAACATGTCGGCTACATTAAATGTTTTGGGAAAACCTGGACTAGACTTGAAAGAATGTTATATCGATGGAGTTTTGATGGTTTTGAAATATCGCTTCCACTGAATGGCTCAAGATGTGCAGTCCTATTAAATCAATGCTGAAAAGTTACAACTCTAATAAATTGTATTTATGCTAATGGTCGAGTCTGATTTACTGTGGCCATTAAAAGTGAAGAATGGGGCAATTGTCTTCTCAGAGCTGCCATTTTCTCTGTTTTCTCTTTTATTCCTTCACAGCCCCACACAGTGTGCGAGCTCCCTCAAGAGTCCGGGGCATAAACGGGCACAGCATTGAAGTGACCTGGGAGGAACCGGCCATGGTTAGAGGTGTAATTGAGAAGTACATCCTGAGAGCCTACAGCCAGGACGGTGACCCCCATCCACCCCGCACACCCGCTGCCTCATCTGAGTTTGTCAACACCGACACCCTCACAGGTAAAGGCGGTTCCTTAAGGGAATAAATCACGTTCACTGTCTTTTCGTTTTGATTTTAAGTAAAAACATGCTTCAAGGTTTTGGGGTTTTCCCCCCCCCCCAAAGACATTAAATATTCATATATTTTGCCTGATTAAAGACAACAAGAACCATCTAATGATATGTAAGCCTGTATCCACCCAGGAGGAAAAGAATTATTCTGTAATATTATGGGCTTTCATGGATAGCTTCATAACAAGGTTGATATTTTCCCCATCCCCAAAAGAATAGGTCACACACGGCTATAAACCTTTAAACTGTATAGACATCTTTTAGGGATCCTGAATATCTATTTCACCTTGCAAAAAGTTACTCTTTGGGACTAGCCTAAGTTCACAGCACCATTATTTGTTGTAAAATTGTTGATTAAGTACAATTATGCCATGGTAGAGGATTGTGAGAGCATCAGCAGTTTGACAGGGAAACCAAGGAATCAATTTCTCACAGGGCGCCGTGCTGTGCTGCATGATCGGCGTGGATTATACCCACGCATACCCACCCATCCCACGTGTACTGCAGGGCGCGCACGCGTGGAGTAACAGCAGTTTGCAGCTTCAGGAAACGTGAAAGCACATTTACATGGAAAGTCACATTTAAGCCTTTGACCAAAAAGAGTAAAATGCGTCAACAAATGTGATAGAAACACATTTTATTTCCCCTGTCAGAGAGTTTTATAACTTGAAAAATCCTATGGAGTTTAGAGTACCCTTCTAGCATGTCTGTTGGTCACCCTTGAAGCCTTCATTCTTTAGACTCCGTAGACCCTGCAGCCCAAATATACAAACTGTTTTTAAAAATCTCCTATCTCCAGCTCCTTTTATCATTCTTTCAACCACCTGATAAAAAGCCAACTTGATTTGGTCCACAATGTGCCATTCATTGCCCACACTGCACATTACAAATAAGTGATCTGGGGGTGGGACGGGGGACATAGTTTCTCACTGAAAATTCTGTCTCCATTTTCCAAATGGATACTGAGTAATGACACCAGTCCTACCACATTTCTGCAATAAGCTCGTCATTCAATAGTTTGTTTTTCTAAACTCCCTAAACAGTAGCCTCTCTTTCCTTACCCCATTCGGTGGATAGGCTTGTATATGAGATCACCTTCAACACCAGGGAAGAAATGGGATCGATGATTTAGGACTTAGTCACCTTCTTGCTACCAAGTATACACATGAATTGCCCTTTTCTGACTGATAGGGTCGTTAGAGGGGATTAAATGAATTGCTGTATGCTGATAATTTAAAATCATTCTTAGCATATAATAGGGCATTTGCCATCACCGTTACTTTCATTTTTTTAAATTTTCTTTTTACTTTTCTCTCTTTTTTTTCCCCTCCTGTTTTAACAGAGCTGCTCTTATCCTATGAAAAATAAAATCGTCACAAGTCCTGTGGGCCCCGTTGTCCCTCCCTTTCCCAGATGTCACTGTGGCCTCACCTCCTCACATACGTTTTCACCCCCTCTGTCCATGGCAGTGGTTCACAGAGTGTGGCCGAGACCACGAGCTCCATCGCCTCTCACCTTGTTAGTGATGCAGCTTTTCCACCCCCCCCCCACACACACACACACACACCGCTGAGCTGGAGCTTGTGGGGCAGGGCTCTGCACTTCTGTGTTAACAAGCCCTGCTCACCTGGATTCCTCCCAGGACCCTTCAGTCTGTGTCTAGTCTGTCACTTCAACTCCCCGGGTGGCAGACCAGCCCAGTACGCTCTTAGATGTCGCTGCAGACCATGCCAGGCTTGCGGCTGGTGAGCAGGGAGAAGATAATTCGAGAACCACCAACCAATAGTTACCTATTTTTATATACTCAGTCTGCAAAACAATGAGGAAAAAGTCTCCACTTTTAATGCAAGTGTGTCCATTTTTCTTTGGGAATCTTGCTTTCTGCTTATCTTTCTCTTTTACTTATTGCTTTTACATTCACTATTTATATTTTAACCTTTGAAGTCACATTGTCTTGTGGATATCTTCGGTACACAGAATCTAGTTTGATTTCGTTTTAAACTCGACTTGAAGTTCTCTGTTTTAGTAGCAGTGTTTAACTCATTCGCATTTACTTTTATAATTTATACAGCTGTTCCTATTTCTGCAATCATGGCTCACACTTTCCAGTTTTGTTTGTTACTGTTATTTAATGCCTATTTGGCTGTCCTTTCATTTTCTGTTCTTGCCCGTGCGGACTATGGATTCTTTAACTGGTTTCCTCCTTGGGGGCGCTTTTCAGGTTACATCTGCTGCTTGCAGTTGTGAAAGGAGCATGTAAGGGCATGTGTAGAAGGTAATTGTAAAGATTATGGAGAACGCCAATATCGTCAGGTGGACTGTTTTTGTGCAGAATCAGGATATGGAAGAGTGGGGTATGATTGGGGAGGCACCAACGCCAGCATGAATCATGATCAAAGTCAGAATTTCGCAGTAAAGGAAGAAGAATACTGGGAAGGGGAGGGGGATGTGAAAGAGTAGACAGCCAGGAAGTTGGATTTGGTGATGTCGGTGGTGTGAAGACTGGTGGGTGACAGCTGCTTTGCCAGTTGGCTGAGCTAACAAGGTACCAAGACGGGGAGATAGGTAAAGCAGACCAAGAGCAAAACTGCTCTTGATCTTGAAAGTAATCCTCCTTGAGCATTTCTGAGGTGACTTTTGTTGGGATTTTAATGTTTTAGTTGTTAGAGTGACATTTATTTGAATGAAGCAATGCTGGGACCAGTTGCACAAGGCCACTTAGCCTTATTGGTTCACAAAGGGTTAAGCAATGTTCAGAAAATGTATTGGTTTCTTTTTATTTTTTTCTGTTATGTAGCAATTCTTTCATTCTTCAGATTTGTGCCTATGCCTTGGAAAGTTGGGTATTGTTTATATGATTATTACTTATGATGAGAGAGAGCGGTTTTCCATATTTTCTGTTTCTTTCCAGTTTGTACTTATTTTAGTAGCTCAGAACACAGCTTGTAGAGTCAAATCAACCAAGGTTCCCATCCCGACTATGTCACTTGTTAGCTGTGTGATCTCAGGCAAGCTGTAAAACGCATCCCTATACCGGGATTTCCTTTTACAGGAGTTGGGAATACAAACCTTCTTTAGGTTATAGATCTGTTATGAAGATGATAAATGAATTACCTACACAGACTATTTAGCTCATAAACAGGCACATAGTAAGTGTCCAATTAATCAATTATCTTTGTACTATTTAGTCTCTGAATTCTAGGCTATTCCTTCATAATTGTTCACCTTTCATTTTCTGATTTTTGCACTGTTGATTCTGCTCTTTGAGCCGTTTAAGATAATTTTTAAAATTCTTTATGTCTTTTATACTATTCAACATTTTTTCCTCATCTCATCCAATTCGCTTTGATTTCTGCCTCTCTCTCAATATTCTCTTTTCATCTCTTTTCTATACCACCTACCTTCTGCCTCTTGTTTAATGGATTCTGAGTTGTTGTAGATCTTATTAGTAGCATGAAACGGGTTTTCAAATTTTACGTGTTTCCTGAGTCAGGTTGTCCCCAGCGCATGATAGTGTTCTCTAATTTGAGGGCTGTCTCCTCTCCTTCCTCCTGAGTTACAGATGTTTTTCCCTTGGGCTGAATGCACCCTTGCACCCCCACTGTGGCTAAACGCAGCTGCACCCCTGCTTCTATAGTTCAGTCAGCCCATCCCTAAACTCACCTGCAGACTGAGATTTGCTCAGGAAAAGTAAGCCATGTTCAAATGATTTTACTGGGCACCCAGTTGTTAATAAAAACCTTCACTGGGATTGTGATGGGGTCAGTAGATGTAGGTTTCTGTTGGCCTCAGAGCAACCTGTTAACCTCGCTCCTTTTTGCCCAGTGTGGGGAGAAGGGGTCGCTGAGACATTTCGTACCCAGCTCCAGATTCTGTTTGCCCTGAGCTGTCCTTCAGGTGTCCATTTGTCTTTACCTGGCGTCCTCCCAGCATTTCTAAACCTTCAGCAGTTTCACTGGGGTTCTTCCAAGGCGGTAGCTCTCAACCGTGGAGCAAAAACTAAGCCACCTGGGATCTTTAAACAATGCTGGTGCCTGGGCCTCACCTGCGGAGTCTGACTTTTCAGTCTGGAATGCAGCCTGGTCTTTTTAAAGTGTCTGCAGGCATACCTCTGTCATACAGGCACCCCTGGGAAATGCGGGGAAAGGGAGGGTTCTAGCCAGTGATCAAGTCTCAGTTTTACCCAGAAATCCTTTGGACAATTTCCACCTCCCAATTGAAGCTTGAAAATGTACGAAGAAAAAAGTCAAATGTCTGTATGAAAATGATAAGGTAGGAAAAATAGATGAAATCAGCAAAGGAGAATTATAGACAACAAAATTAAGTGAAATGATTATTAGGAAGAATCACTATGGCCAGGCTTACAAAATGCAGAAGACAAAAGAAAAAAAATGAGTACTAACTAAGGGAACTGGGAGACTAGAATAGTGAGGCTGAATGTTTCCTGTTAATGAATTTGGCTACCGGAGGGTTAAACGAGATAAAGCCAGTAACACGGAGAGCCTGAGGGTTGACAGCCCCACTCAGGAGCAAGTGGGCCTCCTTGGGCTTGGGGGTCTGAGTCCTGTGCCCTCTTAAGGACACTATTCGGAGCAGGAGTTCTTGAGAGCTCATTTCCTCTGCTGGAGCCCCTGGGTAGAAAGCCCCGCAGTCGCACTCCAGTGTATCTTTAGACTTTTCGCAAAGGGCGCGCATTAACTCTGTGTAGCTCTTGCTGAATTTCTCTCCAGTCCTGTTAACAGGCGAGGCTGCTGCCCAGAGACAGGCCTGGCATTTTCCTTCAGTCCAAGGGCTGCTCACAAAGCGACTTCACAATGATTTGAGATTATGTCAAGAATAAGTGGAATCAAGAATTTGCACATATGCATTTTTTTCCTTCCTTAAAATGTTTAAACATGTAAACTTAATTATTAGCATCATTGCTAGAGTACCTAGTAGAATACTAAGGATATAATTGGTACACGGAAGATATTTTCTCAGTTTTATTGTTGCATTGCACTGAGAAAAAGTCTAGGAGTATATTTCTTACTCAAATAAAATAATAGATAATTATAATAACATTTATTTTCACTATAGCTTAGCAGAATAGCCAATAACAGCCTTCCTGATGACCCAAATGAATCTAAATTTATGTAGAAAAAGAAATGCAAGACATTTTAGTTTATAATGCCTGCGATCAGAGTTTTTGCTGTGAAAACTGGCTCCGACATCATATACAGTAAACATTAGTCTACCCAAAGACAGTGGGTGATGTGCTGAAAACCTGTTTCTCATTCTCGCTCCCTTCCAGAGCCAGTAGTAATAGTTAGCAATTCTCAACTCTGCTGGTCATGAGGCAATTCCTGGAATGCTTAAGCAGTGCAGATTCTTGGGCTCCACCAGGACTGTATATTTGGGCTAAGATTTGGAAATCTGCCTTTTACCAAGTGACCCAGGTGGTTCTCCTGTGAAAGGTCCATGGCCCACACACTGAAAACTACTGGGGTGAGAGGGGTCATTTTTTACCTGCTGGGCTTGGTTTATCTCCGCTTTGTTTGTTTCTTGCCATTGTTCTAGCTGCATTAGTTTTGTGGGCAGAAAGATGCTAAGACAAATGAAGACACAGAAGCAGTGGGAGTTGGGATCTACCATGAAAGGCAGGTTCCTGAAAGTTGCCAGGGGAAGGAAGTGACAATTAGTGGGGTTCTTGGTAAGCTGTAGATTCTGATTGAATAGGTCTGGAGATGTGGTACCAGAGTCGGTGTTTCTACGAAGGCCAGCCGTTCCCCTCCCCCATCCCACGATACTCAATAGGAAGGCAAGGAGCTCACTGTTTATATAGGAAACGCAAAGTGCCCTTTTATAAGTGATTTTTTTGCCTGACACCTGACTTCGGAACTTAACCCCAGTCCATCAGCCCATCAATAAGTAAGATACTATTCTCCATGTGTAGGCATAGGTGTATGTATGCATATACATATATTACTTATATTACATATAATATGTACTATTATTATACTTACCTGAGAAGCCTGCAGAGAGATGACTGTAATAACACCTTCGATGCCATGCAATTTTGTTTTCTACTCCACTGAGAATTCTTACTCCAGTTGTTGAAACTGCCTGCGGGGGCTCTGTGCACACCTGAGTTATTTATTAGACAGTAAGCTCCTGGAGGACAGATGTGTTTTATATTTAAGTCTTGTTCAGTACTCTGCTTGAGATAAGTGATCAGCACACTTTTCTTGAATGAAGGTGTAGATAAAGGAACAAATGCAGCTCTTTGTCGCCCACCCTGCAGCTCATGTGATGTCAATGTTGTCTGATCCTGCCGAGCGTTGAACTGCTGGCTCCCCATAAAGGCTCAGCAGCACATGGTTCTCTAGTTTTATGAAACAGTGTACAGAACCATCATGACTTAAGCATCTATTCGGAACTTAATATACATATTCCCAGTGGGAAAATAGCAAGTTGGTAGGGTGAAAAGAATCTAAATATGAGTTCCAAAATTTATACTTTATCATGGAACTCAGTCACTATATAGTTGCAGTTAAAAATAATGGAGGCCGGTATGGCCATGCAGATGATAATTACAGAGAGCAGAAAATAATTATTTATTAAAAACAACATTATATCCTGTGTTTCAGGCTGGTGATAGATCCTACCTTTGCAATCTGCTTTCTTTGCTGTTACTTTTTTTGTTTTTTAATTGTAGTAAAGTACACACGATAGTCTGCTTTTATGCCATCAAAATATTGTCTAAACATTCTCTCTAAAGGATAATAGTGTGTAAAAATATTAAAATTTTGTGGGGCCAAAACAATGAAGAAGAGTTTTTTATTTTATTTTTAATTGGGGAACAGTGTGTTTTTCCAGGACCCATCAGCTCCAAGTCGAGTAGTTGTTTCAATCTAGCTGTGGAGGGCGCAGCTCAGTGGCCCATGTGGGGATCAAACCGGCAACCTTGGTGACACAAGCACTGAGCTCTAACCAACTGTGCTAATCGGCCGCCCCAAGAGGAGTTTTTTATTTTAAATTAATTTTGTTTGAGAGACAGAGACCAGAAAATAACAGTGACTTAGACAAGGTTAGGTTTTTCTCTCTCTCTGGTAACGGATGTTCATGCAGTCAGTGCAGGGGTGGGATGTTCACAGTGCCAGGGACACATGCGGTGCGTCTTCTTGCTGCGCTATCCTTAGGGAGAAGGCCCCTGCTTCATGGTCCAATATGGTGGCTTGAGCATCCGCCATCCAGGCTGCTTTCCACTCAGCACATTGTCCTTCAAGCCGTGTTTCAGAGGTCCTTCCTATGCTTAACGGTTCCAGTCTGTGGTCAGGACGTGGTCGCGTGGCTACACCTCGCTGCTGGAAATGCTGGGGAATGTTGTTCGTATCCAAAGTAGCCATTGCCCAGATTTAAAAAAAAAACAGTTTTAATTTTACTGTGGACGATGAGGAAATATATAATAAAAGAGCACTTACTGGTCTCTGCCACGATAGGCAAACATCAGCAGTAAATTTGAAAAATTCATTTTAATGATATCTTCAAAAATGAATTTTGAAGAAATCTATCCTTTTTGTAATGCTTCATAAATTAATATTTCATATTTGTAGTTTATTACAAACTTTACATGTAAGTCTTACAAGAAATTGGTCTGAAAAAAAATTCACAGGGTGAAAATATGGGCTATGACATAAATAGTAAAAAATGGAAATGATGTAATGTTCCTGCTTAGCTAATGTAGGAGAATTTCATTAGGTAATGTAGTGTTGATGAGTTAATAGCTCTAACGCCCCTGAATGCGTAATGCGCCTGAGCTACTTGGACGCTGTGAAATAGCAGGGCTTTTTACAAGTTGTTCAGTTTACTGTATGCTGGAAGAATTGGCAGTGAAAGATGTAGATTTCTTTTCGGTAGCATGTTGTGCCAGGGTTAGAAATGATGGTGATATATACATTTTGCTGTATAGTGGTAATCAACTAGGTGTGTCTATAATGGTAGTGTATTTGATATAAAGACTTCAAGGTTACCAATCAGATTTGATAAAGGAAAGGAGCAGTCACTCCAAATTTCCTGTTTTCTAACTTTTATGACCTTTTTATATTTGTATTGTATATGGAACTAATAAAAAACATCATATATACACACACACATATATATATAATATGTATATAACTTTCATAATATATAAAATATATGTACATATTATGTGTGTGTGTATATATTGTTACACTCAGTAACACACGCGTACGCACTGATACAGCATGTCTTATGCATCAGTTGTTTTTGTAAGGGGATTACAGGCATACATACTTGCCGTTTGGGGGGATAAACATGCTACTTTCTGTTTGTACAAAATAGGTTTTAGTAATAAATTACAACCTTTTGACATATTTTAAGGTATATCTTTTTATTTATTATTATTTTTTTTAGAGAAGTAATTGCTATAAAAAGTTTGCTATTATTTTAGTAACATTTCTTCAACCCATCTTTTTTCTTCTCGTCGAACTGGGGCTTAGGGTGAAGGACAGGAGCAGTGACCTTGGAGTCAGGAGCAGGTTCTGACCTGGTCTTGGCTGAGGGACTGGAGACACACAGGACGCTCTGCCAAACAGCAGCTCCTACTGTCCAATGGGAGGGTAGTGCCGGGGCTTTGAGCAGGGAGCCCAGGTCTCTGATTAGTGACGGGTGGCGCTCATCCTCGTGCTCTGCTGCCCTCCTGCCTCCGTGCCTGCCCCTGCTCAGTGCAGTGTTCCGTTGGAGCGTTCTAATTGCAGTGTCAGCCCTTTATGCTAGGTAAAGAGTTAACATCCGTGGGTGGATTCAGACCTCTTGCAGAGTTAGAAGGAAAATAACAGACTCTGTAGTTCCTACTCTGAAGTCATGGATTCAGACTTTGAGGGTAGGTGTAAGCCTGCAGAGAGCATCATAACTGGATAATGCTTTGAGGTCAGTTAAAATCACTGTTTAAACTATTCTTTAACACTGAGGTTAGACCCTATATTTTATAAAGAAAATAAAAGAACAAAACATGATTTTACCTCCTATCTGTAAGCATCAAAATCTGTTTAGTCTTTGATAGAGGTGTGCAACTTTCTTCACTCCCCACTAGAAGTTTTAAAGATGTTCAGGAAGTCCATTTGAAGGAAATTAAATATAAAAAATTTGGTTTTAGAGTGTTTAAAGAATTACCTTAGGTTTGGGGTAAATGCGTTTAGTGTTGCACCTTTTGGTTAAAATGAAAATTGACTTGCATTTTATAAATATTAGAGATCCTTATTTTCATTTAAAATATTACCAAAAAACACAAAATGCATTCTCTCTTCCTAGGCTACTAAAAATCAGAGGAGAAGCATTCTCGTGTGTTTCCAGATCTCGGTTAGACCGTTAAATTTTCATCCATATTTAACAAATGTCATTATTCAGTTTCATGGGGTCACTGTGTCAAAATGTCTGTGTTAGAACTTTAATTTATTTGCCGAGGTTCCTTTAAGTGGGCAGAAAGCATGGCGTGTTGGATTGATTTATTCTCTTTAATCCGCCCATTGCATTGGTTTGCAGCTCAAAACTTATTCTGGGATGCACACTGAAAAATTGGGGTTTATCAGCACTGCAGCAGCATTCTGAACCAGGAAAGCCGCCTTCTCTTCTGCTTTCCTTCCCCCGGCCGATTTTCCTTTAAAAAGTGGGCTCTTCCATTCTGTCTCCAGGTAGCAGCTCTGCCTGTGTGGTATCCCTGACCAGATGGTCCTCTCAATAAATGCCTTGCTTGTGCCCACCCTCACTTTCTTGATCCAAATGTGAAATGCCAGCAAATAAATAAGAGCATTGCACTCTGAGGAGTTCTCTTGAGATGGAGGAAAGCCCTGGGGAGAGAAAGCTAGAAACAGCTTTTCTGTTTATTGTGAGTGCTCTTAGTTATTGGCCAGTAGGTAGAAGACACTGTTTAGATGATATAAAATTTAAAGGTGTGTGTGTGTGTGTGTGTGTGTGTGTGTGTGTGTAAGAGAGAGAGTGAGAGAGAGAGAGCACAATCTCCCTATTATTCCAAATGCCTTCGGTTGCATGAACATGCTCTTGGATTGTTAGTCCATTTGAAATAGTATGCATAATCTTTGCGAGGCTCCCATAGACGTTGGACCCGGGTCGATTGCTGGGTGCGGGTTTCACCACTGGACTAAAAGCTAGGCGGAAATGAGTGGGTAATGAGAGCAGAGCCGCCAGTTCTTTAATTGAATTAAAAGCTGGGTGACATCAATGCAGACACCTGTCCAATTACAGACAGGCCAAGGTGTTTACCATCCCTGTACCAGCGATTCGAAGATGACAGAAATCTTTCCGCCCACAGATTAGCATAATGAAGGAGAACAGATTACAGTGGATGTGGGCCAAACACACCCAGGTTGGCAGCTGGGGGGTGGGGTGGGGGAGGGAGGCGGAACCTGACCAAGTGCAGAAATAGAAACCTCGTCCCTTCTTCCCCCAGTGTGTTTGGCTTTTTAACAGCTCGGTTTCCAGGCAGAGCATTTATACTGGTCTGCATTTAGTCTGAGGAGTTAGTTGCACGGTCCCAACATGAAGGCTGCCTCTTCTGTTGCTCTCATGCGCCTCAGTGTGTGGAGTTCTCTCAGAGGCACAGAAGCCGGCCCGGCTGGCGTCAGCTCCCCAATATTGTCTTAGGCAGTGGAGCTGCCTCCAGTGATGAATATTTCTCTTCAGCTCCTTTGAAACTTGAGGGGGAAGAGAAGGTTGGAAATCATCTTCTCGGTCCAAAGAAGCACCATCTGTTACTTTGCTGGTTCCCTGAAGAGTGGAGGGTGGGCGTGGGGCTGTCTTCCAGTGAGGGACACAGCTGAGTGGAGCTGGACGATGGAAAGGCTTCACGTTTGGGTCAGACATCAAGTAAGCGTCCGTTTTTGGTTAATGACTATAATCGCTGCTGGAAAATAGGGCAAGTAAGGAAGTAAAAGGAGGTGCCCTTTGCCTTCGAGGAGTTCCCCCCCAGATCATTGCGAGGGACTGAAAATGGCCAGGTTCTCCAGGGCAAGGCTGTTCCCTCTGTGAGGGGGAAATCCTCAGAACACACGGTTTGCAGCCACATTGGCCTCGGGCTCTTAAGCCCCCTCCTGCGTGGGCTCCCTTCCTTGAAATCAAGTCCCCACGGCCCTTGCTCTTTCAGCCTGGGCTTTCTGTCCCCACTGAGGCCTACGGTTCAAAGGGACCACGCTTGCTTCCCTTGAAACTCCCTTGGTGTGGCATGTGAGGATTTCTCAATGTTAAGCATTAATGCAAAATGCATTATCGCTTAGCCCTGAGAGTTGTGCTCGTGCGGGTGCCAAAGATTTTAATCCAGACTCCCGATGCCGCCGCGTTTCATGGGCTACTAACACTTTTAAGACATCAATAATGCTTGCTTTATGCTTATTGAATGTTTTTTCAGCTCTCCCTCTTCCATTATCAAAGGGGGCTGCCGGGTTTCCTGACGTGGTTGGGACCATTTTCTGATTTCACAGAGTTTTGTGACTGAAAGGGAATTTGAGAGGTCATCTTGGCCTGCCTCGATGTAGGGACGATCTCAAGATCGAAGGAAAAACCTTGTCTGGGATGTTTCCCAAAGAAGAGATTTATATCCAAACCATTCTTAAAAGTTCCCACTATCAGGGCGTACTTCTTTATTTTGAATACCCACGTGTTACAGACCCCGTTTACTCTTTCTGGGTTTTCTGTGTACACAGAATTTATGCCACATTTTTTCTGTCTAGGATTCCTTTATAAATATGTCACACTCTATATGTTGCAGTATTTTTTAATATCATATTAAGCTATACTTTCAATGGTTATCTTTTTTCCTCTTTGTCTTTAAGTATAGCTGTCCTATCACCTTGGACTGGGAAGTCGGATCCTATAAGTGCCCTGGTCACTTGCAATATATGCAGGCATTCTGCCTATGTGTTCATCTCTAATGACTGTTGTTATCAGCAGGGTCATTCTAGTCTTAGGTTAGAAGCCTTATAGAGGTTGGTCGTATTCCAAGTCACTGTTCCCAGAGCGATGTAGAAGAATCACCGATAAGTATTTTTTGATGATGAAGTGTTATCATAGTACTTTTTTGGTTTTTTTGTTTGTTTTGTGTTTTTTTCCTGAGAGTATATAATGTAAATAGGGCTCTGACACTTAAAGCAAGGCCATTAGGTCAATCACTCAGTGGTCTGTAGGCACATTTCCAAAAAGGGCTGCCTCAGTGTTACAAACAATGTTCATGTCTCTTTCTTTGATCATAGCAGAACTTTTTATTGTATAAGCATCAAATTTAATCCATCCTGGTAAACTCCCCATACAGAGAAACAAGAGATAAACTGCGTGTCCCTGACAATAGGATGTCTTTGTCATTTTTCCGATGTGGTCAAGACCATGTAGGTGACTAGCTGCTTCTCCTACCCCAACTGTTACTTGTAACCGGACAAGAGAGAAAATGCTCGATCGTTACACTACAACACTCTGACTGACATAGAAAGTACTGATCTGTATTTAGGGAAAATTATTCCATCGGTTTAATGAACTTTGTCTCTGAGACACAATGCTAAGAGCAAGGTCCCCACTGGAAATGTGAACATATGCCACCTCAGCCTTAGAACGTGTAGCCCATTTTTTGAAATTCTGGTTTACAAACCACCCCAAACTTTCCACGTTGGACTCAAAGTTGGCAAGGACCAAAACATCAGCTTCCTTTTTCTTCTTTTCTGTTTTCTGTTTTGCAGCTCTCATCCCTAAATGTTTATTATTGTCTCACCTGCCATGAAATGGAAAATGTGAGCACTTTGATAAATGGCCTCAGGGATGATCTACTTTCTCTCCAGCCTCTTTCTTTAAGAACCTCGGGGTTTTTTCTTCTGTGAAACACAATTTGGTAAACTTCTCTATCAAAGCACAGAGCAAGGGAAAGCAAGTTTGATGAGAGGCACATTAACTGTTATTTAAGGTCCTTAAGGTTTAAGGGCAAACACATTACTAAAGGGATTCCATGATACATATATGCACACAAAACAACTCTTTTAGTGAAGGCAAGAAAGGTTAAATAAAATGCCGAAGACCGTTTAGTAAATGTGAACTCGGTACCCATGTAGAGTGGCCCTTCTTAACGTCTACAATAATGCCTTTCTCGCTAGGTTGATAGAACAGTGCCAAATCCAACTATTTCAAGGCCAGTTTTCAAAATCACAAAATACTGGAACTGCTTTTGTAAGATTTCTCAGTGATGCTATTACCCGGGTGCAGGATGCATCTTCATACGAAACGTTTGAGAGCACCAGCCTGTATGCATCCCCTGTGTCCCTTTGGACACTGTATTCCTGTGTTCCAGCTACATCCTGCCCACCTGTGAGAGGCAGTGCTTCCCACGTGTGCCACAGGGTTAGTGACAAAAAATGAGAACTGACCTCACATGCCAAAACGTCTTTCTTAAAGCTTGATGTAAGAGGACGTTTCATTCTCTCTGGGCTGACTTATTTTCTGTGAGGATGGCGTTCTGTTCGTTCAGACATGCAGGTTGTCATGTTCAAGCTCTTGCCATAGAGTTGTACTTGGCAAGAGGAAAGACAGGGCCAATTTGAAAGATGTTCTAAGGGTAAAATGTCTGTAATCTATCTTACACTGATACCTTATGTTTGAGCCTGAACATTTAGGATCGTGATGGAGGTGTTAATAAAATAGAAAGAGGAAGGTTATGGTGTACTTACAATTTAGGATGTTGGGTCTGGGTTGTGGCATGTTGAGAGTGAAATGCTGGTGGACCGTCCTGATGGGATGCGTGACCTGCCGGGTAACATGTAGAACCAAAGCTTTGGGGAGAGACGTAAATGTACTGAGAGATGCTGATGTACCTGAGAGATGAGTCTTGATAAGCTAACAAAGAGGCAGGAAGAGGCCTGAAGACCCAACCTTGTACGAGACAAGCTATTCAAAGGACTGTGAAAGGAGAATGTGGAGGTCAGGCCGAGGAAAGGAAGGGGCCCTCAGTGGTTTAGGAGAACAACGTGGGGAAAAAGCAGCAGCACAGAGCAAGTGGAGGGAGGCAAATTAAAAGTAGACTGGATTAAGAAACTTTGGTACATTTACACAATGGAGTATTACTCAGCTATAAAGACGGAAATAGTACCCTTTGCAACAATATGGATGGAACTAGAGAACATTATGCTAAGTGAAATAAGTCAGTCAGAGAAAGACAAATATCATATGATCTCACTTATACGTGGATTCTAAGGAACTGAATGGATGGGAGAAGTGGATGGAGATAGTCTCAGAGACACAGAGGAAGAACTGAGGGTTGCTAGTCGGGAGGGGGTGGGGATGAAGGAGAAGGGGAAGGGATGAGACAATACAAATGGGTAATTGTAATATGGCCGCAGGGATAGAAAAAGACAGTCCGAGGAATACAATCAATAATGTTGTAAGTATTTCTTAGGGGGCCAGATGGACCCATGTCCTTTTGGGGAGTCCACTTCATAGTTGATGTAGAGGCCTGACCACCGCATTGTATTTCTGAAACTGATGCTGAATAATACTGTATGTCAACTATAATTATATATACATATAACCTCGGGACATGGAGTAGAGTGCGGGAACGGATTCAGTGGAATTGTAATAGATAAGCATGATATCGGGGGTGGGAGGGCAATAGATGGGGGGAGAGGGGTTGTTACCTGGTGAGGGTGAAAAGGGTAACTATTGCATTGTTCTGTACACCTGAAACTAACAATAAAAAAATTAAAAAAGAAAAAAATCTGTAAAAAAAAAGTAGAGGAGAAAAAAGCTTGATGAAGAGTTACTTGATCTGGTATTTAAAGGATTACTAGGGATCTTTAAAAGATACAAATCAGTGTTTAGTGGCACAGTGCCGACTGAAACTGAGTGCCGATAGTAACCTAGCCTGAACTGACATGGCCGCGGCTAGAGCGCTCGGTGCTAACTGGTTATTTTTCTAAACTCATTTAATCTGGATGGTAACACTTTGAGGTAGAGACTGTATATCCCCCGTCTCACAGATGAGGCCTGTGAGGCCTCTCCTTCAAGACAGGTACCACTGTTATCTGTTTAGAGGTGAGGAAACTGAGTCACAGGGGTCTGAGCCACTTGTCCAGTCCTGTCCAGCACGTCAGTATATGCACTGGCCTTTGGCCCCAGGCAGCCTGGCTCGAGCAGCTGTGCTCTTGACCACTACACCCTCCCATGATGAGAATGCACATGTGATGATGCAAGCTTTCTTTTAAGACATTTGGTAGAGGGAGAAATAGCTTCTTAAGAGAAAGTGGGCTCCGAATGTGGGTCATGGTCTGGGAAATGCAAGAGGAACTGACAGTCTCAGTGGCAGGAATCAGGGAAAGCAGAAGGTGATAGCATGAGGGGCTGTGAAATTAGAGACAGCTGAGCTTGGCACGAGGTGGCCACACATGCACGTGCATTACTTCCTTGGCTCGCTGCCTTCTTGGGCCACGAGCTAAGACAGTGGTGCCAGGGACAGGGGAGAGGGTTTGGTAGCCCAGAGGGAGGCTGGGAGAGTGGCCGGGATGAAGACTCGCCAGCAGTGCTGGGGACAGAGGGCAGATGGGAGGTCCCCACGCTCACAACGGCTATGGTCTTCCCTTCATCCTGACTCTGCTTTTTTAATGTTTAAATTTTGGGGGAGGGAGAATTAGGGAGATAGGGATGTCAAAAATCTGTGTATGAGTGATGCAAGCTGTCACCAATCTTGGCACATTAAAACAATAACACACTCTCTAGGCAATGGAAGGTTTACTCAATAGAGGAATACCATGAATGGAGCCATCTTTATATAAGAATGATGGCAATCAATATGGTTAGGATTAAAGACAGCTACGGAAAACTTCTGCAATTAAAAACACTGGTGAGCAAGTACACACATTATATTTTTGATACCTCTTTAATTCACAGGATGAACTAAAGAGCTTCTGCCAGTAAACAAAATGTGTTTTCATGTCTGTAGGTACTTTCAATTGCAGCACAAATCTTATATATTCACCACCAAGCCAGGTTAATTCACCATTTTCATGTGCAACATTTCTGTTAAGGACAGCTGTCTTAATTAAATAAACTAATAATTTTGCAAGTCAAAGTACAAAAGCATAATTACCTAATTTGCTAATTGTTCAAGTATGTTGATTTGCATATTTGTTAGCTGCAACATGAACAAATAGTTTGTATATGTGTATCCTACCGTTCAAATAATGAAGCCACTCTTGGGAGTAACATTTCCTAAAGTGTTTTAATAGATGCCACATAAAAAGGACTCTAGTTAAATAAGATTGAAAAATGCAAGGTAAAGGAAATGAAAGAGTTTTGTTTCTGCAGGAGGTCCAGGATCCTGGAATGGGATAATGTGCATCTTAACCATCAGATACACTACACTCTACTTCCTGAACTATATTTGCCCCCTCCCAATTTTACAGGGGAAACATTTCAGGGCACTGATATTTTGAGGCACACATTTGGGGGAAATGCTGTTCAGAGCTGGCTTAACAATAGGTTTGTCTCACAATATTTTCTCACTAATTACTCCATTCTGTAATCAGCACACAGGCAAAATTAAAGAGGCATGTTTTTTGTTTTCTGTCTTTCTCTCTGTCTCAGTCTCCATCTCTCTCCCTCTCTCTCCCTCTCTCTCCCTCTCTCCCCCTCTCTCCCCCTCTCTC